>NW_023270387.1:14071948-14082453 GCF_011800145.1 Mirounga leonina | reverse complement strand
CCCTGCTTGTGTTCCCTCTCTCGCTGTGTCTCTCTCTGTCAAATAAAGAAAATCTTAAAAAAAAAGTCAACAACAACCACAACTGCTACTTTTAATATTTGTTAAGTGCTTTCTTTGCGATAGAATACAGTATTTCAAAGAAATCTATTAATTTGAAGCAGTGGGTACTTTTATTTCCATTAGATAGATGAATAAGCTTGGGAGAGATTGAGTATCTTGCTCAAAGTAGGGCTGAGATTCAAATTCGTGTCTGTTTGGCACCAGCACTCAAATTCTTTTTTTATTTTTATTTATTTTTTATTTTTTTAAATTTTTTATTCTTATGTTAATCCCCATACATTACATCATTAGTTTTAGATGAAGTGTTCCATGATTCCTTGTTTGTGCATAACACCCAGTGCTCCATGCAGAATGTGCCCTCCTCAATACCCACCACCAGGCTAACCCATCCTCCCACCCCCCTCCCCTCTAGAACCCTGTTTGTTTCTCAGAGTCCATCGTCTCTCATGGTTTGTCTACCCCTCCGATTTCCTCTGCTTCATTCTTCCCCTCCCGCTACCTCCTTCTTCTTCTTCTTCTTTTTTTTTTTCTTAACATATATTGCATTATTTGTTTCAGAGGTACAGATCTGAGATTCCACAGTCTTGCACAATTCACAGCGCTTACCAGAGCACATACCCTCCCCAGTGTCTATCACCCAGTCACCCCATCCCTCCCACCCCACCCCCCACTCCAGCAACCCTCAGTTTGTTTCCTGCGATTAAGAATTCCTCATATCAGTGAGATCATATGATACATGTCTTTCTCTGTTTGACTTATTTCACTCAACATGATACCCTCCAGTTCCATCCACGTCGTTGCAAATGGCAAGATCTCATTCCTTTTGATGGCCAGCACTCAAATTCTTAACCTCTGTTCTGTATTGCCCAAGGATTCTAGAATTCTGTAAGTGATTTCTTGCTGTCTGACGGTCTTCTGAAACTTCATGTAAATTTTCATTTGAAGTGCTTTTTGAAACTTCTATACCTGTAATTGCCTTGAGAGAGGGAGGCTTCTCTTTCATCTCTTATCAAGAGATACACTGAAAACTAAAATCTGTTCTAAGCATTCCATGTTTGAGTAGACTCTCTTGCTGTAGACTTTCTTGATTTTACAAGGACATTATCAGGAAGCCAAACACAACAAAAACAATAGGAAAAGCCCCTTGATTGTACTAATAAGGCACCACGTAAACAGATATGGAAGAGAACACACAGGGTTTTATAAAATCTAAAACCTATTTAAACTTACTACATCTAAAATCTTTTAAGTTTGGAAAATGCTTGTCAGAGGTCTTAGAACCGAACAGGAGGGTAGATTTTTTTTTTTTTTTTTTAAGATTTTATTTATTTGGGAGAGAGACAATGAGAGACAGAGAGCATGAGAGGGAGGAGGGTCAGAGGGAGAAGCAGACTCCCCGCCGAGCAGGGAGCCCGATGCGGGACTCGATCCCGGGACTCCAGGACCATGACCTGAGCCGAAGGCAGTCGCTTAACCGACTGAGCCACCCAGGTGCCCAGGAGGGTAGATTTGAAGACCTATCTACAGGATGAGGTTTTGATGAGAGTAGTGGAAGCACACATCTACATTAATAGGTGAGAGGCTTCTTTTCTCAGCAACCCGGTCCTGAGATCCTGAGATACTTCAAGGAAGTCCGTACATTCCAGAATCCTTGCTAATTGGTCACCTAGAGAAATTCCTCAGATCTTTAAATTAGAAAGCCAAAATTAAGTAAAACATCAGGTAAAGTCTTCCTGCTACCAAAATTGTTCAAAACTTGATGGAAGATATCTGACCCTTGTTAAACTTTTACCCTAATTATAGACATTTTAAAATGTGTACGTGTACAAATGCTTAACATACTCATTTATTTGAATGCACAAAAAGAAAAAAAAATGGTACAGAATCTCACTTTCCAGAAATCTCTTGTTTTGTTTTTTTTTTTAGTTAGACTAACAAATGTACCTGGTAATAAAATTGAAACCATGAGGGAAGATATAAAATAAAAGCACCTTTCCACCACCACCCAGATCTGGCCCTGCCAGATCACTGCATCATTTCTCTTCTGTATCTGTCCAGAAAAATTATATATACACATGTAACAAAATGTATAGTCTTTTGAAAAACAGACATAAAATACTTAAACGTTTCTGTACAAATGTATATACAAAGTATATGCATGTAACAACATATTCTTTTGGAAAATATACATAAAATATATAAATATGTTTGTACATATATATGTATAAAATATATAGATATATACACCATTCATACCATATTCTTTTTTTTTTTTTTAGGATTTTATTTTTATTTTTTAAAGAGCGAGCGAGAGAGAAACAGCATGAGAGGGGAGAGGGTCAGAGGGAGAAGCAGGCTCCCCGCTGAGCCGGGAGCCCGATGTGGGACTCGATCCCAGGACCCTGGGATCATGACCTGAGCCGAAGGCAGACACTTAACCATCTGAGCCACCCAGGCGCCCCATACCATATTCTTTTAAACTTCGCTTTTTCATTTATAAAATGGAGATTTTATAAACCATTAGATAGGGACCAACTGCGTTTTAAAGATTATTTTATTTTGAAATGATTACAAGCTTATAGAAAAGTTGAAACTATATATATAAAAATGTAAATCAAAATTTTTCCACGAATGATTTGAGAGTAAGTTATTAACCTGATGCCCCCATCACAACTGAAGAGAGTGTGTTTCCTTGCAAAGATACTTCCCTGCATAACTGGGATATAATGATCGAAATCAGAAAATTAATATCAATACATTACTCCCTCAGATTATTCAGGTCCTGTCAATTGTTCAACATTGGCTTTTATAGCAGAAGGACCCAGTTCAGAATCACAGGTCGTAGTTAGTTGTATGTCTTTTTAGTCTGCTTTGGTCTGGAACATGTCCTCAATCTTCTCTTGATTTTAGTAACCTTTACCCTTCTGAAGATTGCAGGCCAGCTATTTGGTAAAATGCTCTCCATTTGGGTTTGCGTGATGTTTCCCTGTGATTAGATGTAGGTTCCGCCTCTTTGGCAGGAATGTCACAGAATGATGCTGTATTCTTCTCCCTGGCCTCCTGTCAGGAGGCACACATTTTGTGTGTGCGTCACTGCAGCTGATGTGCACTTTCTCACTTGATTAGAGTGGTGTTTGCCAGGCTTCCCCTCTGTAAAGTGAGTTTTCTTTCTCAAAATAAGTTTTTGTGAGAAGGGATTTGAAACCATGTATATATCCCATTATGCACTAAACTTTTCATTAGTTAATTAATTAATGTCTGTATGGATTTAGGTTTCTATGTTATCCAGTGGTTGTTACTGCTATAATTTATCTTGATGTTGAAATATCATGATTCGGCCAATAGAAGCTGGTTTATATGTCTTTTTTT
Organism: Mirounga leonina; assembly: GCF_011800145.1. Taxonomy (NCBI): domain Eukaryota; kingdom Metazoa; phylum Chordata; class Mammalia; order Carnivora; family Phocidae; genus Mirounga; species Mirounga leonina. Next base: position 14,079,024 of record NW_023270387.1, on the reverse strand, counting down.
TTTTTACATAAGCTTTACACTGAAGGTGGGGCTTGAACTCATGACCCTGAGATCAAGAGTCTCACACTCCACCAACTGAACCAGCCAGGTGCCCCTCTATGTTCTTTTGACATGCCCCCATTATTCTTTAGACCCTTCTCTTTTGAGGTAGGGGCAGGGGACAAGAAGATTTACAAGTTCATTCTGTACTTTTCCTGCCAGTCCTGGAATAAATCTTTTATCCAAGGAACCCTAGTTTCCTAGAGTGGAAAATGGTAATTAGAAGACAAGATTTTGGTGGTAGATGTGTTCATTGATATGGGAGCCCAAGCAGGGTAAGGAGGGCATTCCTGAAGGCATAATCTGTCACTGGAATTAGGGCCTGAATGGGATGAGGAAGACATCCATGGTGGGGTTGAAGGCGATGGCCCAGCAAGGGGAGTCAAACCCAAGCAGGGTGCAGAGGATATCCCCTGGAAGAGTGGCCTGGCACAGGGCCAGGGCCCACACAGGGTGAGTTGAAAAGCCATGACAGGGCAGCCCAGTATGAGGTGTCAGATAACAAGCAGGGTGATAAGAGCGTGGGGGCAGGGGGTGGGGGGGTGGGAGGGTGGGCAGCAGAGATAGGAAGTGAATACATACAGAGGATTAATCAAATGAATTAATTAATAATAGAAGCCAGATATCTCACTCTTGGATGATGGAGTTACAGCCACAAAAAGGAAGAAATGTAGAATAAACCCTCTGGTGTTATATTGGAGTTATTGATGTGCATTCAGATTTTTACATGCATAACGTATGGAAATAAATGGAGATGTGTATATATGTAGCTCTGTCCTCTTTGAGGGCTTGAGAACAGCAATGCCCCAACATCAATGAGATCATGACCTGAGCCAGAACCAAGAGTTGGATGCTTAACTGACTGTGCCGCCCAGGCTCCCCTCTTGTGTCCTATTTTTGGGAATTTTTGTGTCCTATTATTTGGGAAAATATTTTTTGAGAATATTTTCTATTTAATGTATTGGGTTTTCAACCTCAGAGTTACCAATTTTCCTTCAATTGGGTTATCTTTGTCTTCCATAACTATTAGCTTTTTCGCTAATTGCTTTAATTTCTGAGTTTTTCTTCCCCATCCTCCATGCTATTCTTAAGCTTTGTCTCTATGTCAATAATTTCATTTTTAATGATACCTATGCTGTTTCTATTGAATGTAATATCTCCATAATGATATTATGTAGTCCTTGATTTGTTTCCTTAATCTTCCTTTACCTGTAAATGTCCTTTATTTTATTGCATGCTTTTAGTAAGTGCTTCTAAAGAGTGAAGTGATTTTGAGGAGTTTACTCCTATTTTTTGAATCATGTTCTGTTCTAGGTGGGGTCTCTGTCCTTCTTTGCATTTGGTTTTATCTATATACTTATGCTACACTTTGCATGTGTGGTTACTATGCCATTTATTTGGGTGGCTAAGTTCAGACATGCTATTTGTTTGACATAATGACAACTGACTATATTCTCCTGTATCCTGATTCTGTTTTCAAAAAGGGAAATTATAATTTCACCCCAAACCACATATTCACTCATTTCTTCTTCTCTCAATTCTTCCCTTTCCTCCCCTGCCTCCTAACCTTTCACCCTCCTTTATTCTCAGATTCTTCTTTTCCTCTTCTACTTTTTCCTCTTTCTTCTTTGTCTTTCCAAGTGCACTTTATGCCAATTTTCTTCTTTACTAAAAACCTGAGTTTCCTAGATCAGTACTTTATATAAGGACAAGTATAGGCTGGCTTGTGAAGTCAGTGTGTACAGGCTTTTAAAAAGGGTTTTAATGGGGTTGATGATTTTTTGGCCATATCCAGGAATACCGAAGGCCTACCATAGACTACACAAAATCTCTGGGAGAGATGTTTATAAAGAAACAGGAGACAGATGTTAAAGTAAGATAAAGTAACATTATATTAAAGGTTTTGTGTCTCAAGTCCCCACAGATCTGTCTTGCAAACTTGGCTGGAGCAGTGACCATGGCTGAAGATGCTTGGGGCATTTTTTTTCCTGTCCTCCTTACCCAAATCCAAATCCTGAATCTTACCATGCTCTGGCTTGCAAGGACAGGGAACTGTCATAAGGAGAGTGCCTGAGCATAAATGAGGGGGTTATGATGGCTAGACTGGTTGCTTACTGTTCCAGACACATGGAAGGAGGAAGTGGAATAGAACAGCCACGGCCATGACCTTTTGACATTCACTGACCCAGCCCACTAGTGAACTTGGGCCAATCAGCATGACTCGGGGGAGTAGTAAAGCAGGTTGGGAAAGGAGATGTAGAGGATAGTCTTGAATGCATCTCTTCTCCCAGAGCCCCGTGGTCCTTTATGGGATCAGGACTAATAAAAGGGCACAGTAATATTTTTTTTAAAATATTTTATCCATTCATTTATTTGAGAGAGAGAGAAACAGCATGAGAGGGGAGAGGGTCAGAGGGAGAAGTAGGCATAAAAGGTCACAATATTACTCCTTATTAGCCATATGGCAATGGAGCCATACACAAATCTGCATCTTAACGGTAATAGTGGGGGGTTGAGAGAAGTACTCCCCCAATCAAGTAACAGCCATGAGTGGTACAAACTATGACTCCCAATTTTTTTTTTTAAGATTTATTTATTTGAGAGAGAGAAAGAGAGTGTGAGAGGGAGAGAGAGAGAATCCTCAAGCAGGCTCCCCACTGAACACAGAGCCCTACTCAGGGCTTGATCCCAAGACTCTGAGATCATGACCTGAGCCAAAATCAAGAGTCAGATGTTCAACTGACTGAGCCACCCAGGTGCCTCAGGGCTCCGTTTTTAAATAATATCATTTTAAACAAACATCTTAGTGATTTGAAGCTGTTTCTGGGTCCTGTGGATATATGCCTCCCTGCTGTAGATAATGAAAGGATGAGTCCTTTTCTAAGTTTGGTATGGTAGTGGGTGTATTGAATTGGATGTATTGTATTAGGGATGACATAAAAAAGCTTCATATAAACTATTCCAAAAAGTGTTACCATAGTTTTGGAGATGTCATCTAAAATTTTTAAAATTTCTGTCTAATAGCCTTCCAGAGCAAGTAATTTTAAACAATAAAGGATAATGAAAGGGATATGGACTTTGGAACCAGAAATAACTGGGTTCTGGCTGTGGCTCTGGCACGTAGAGCTCCTCAGATTTGGGTAAATATTTAGCGTCTGTGAGCTCTTATTTAGTTCTCTGAAAATATAGAATGTCAATAATATTGCAGCCCCCAAAAGCAAAACCAAAAAAGTGGTGGTAGATTTTTTTGGACTTGCACATCTGACAGCCTATTTGAAAAACTGGAGAAAATTCTCACCTATAGCACCATCTTTGGGACCAACATTGTTTTATTGATCCTTCCCAAAACTTAGAGTTAGTGGAGAAGAAACAGTTTTTATTCAGTTTATTACTTTAACATAATGTCACAGTTGCTGAGACTTACATGAAACCCGCATTTCAGTGCAATGTATCAGAGTTCGAAGAAATGCTATTTCTCTATATAAGATCCTAGGGTTTTCCCTGTTCATCTCGAATCATTCCTCTAATAGAGCTATCCTAAATAATTTCTGAGGAAATATCTGGCTGTGCTTGAAGATCATTCCACCTCAGCGTAGGCATCTCACAGGAGAGAAGGGTTATGCTTCTTTATTTCTACTGAGAAGATACAACCCCAACATATTCATCTGCTTTGTTTGATTCTAAATATTTGGTTTTGCCCTTTATGAGCAACACAGACAACACACCCCCTGGCCAAGGTCTTACTAGAGAGACCATGTCCTTGTCTGGCATACTTTCCATCTTATACATATACTCTAGTTGAAAATAGTGATTTTTTTTTTAAAGATTTTATTTATTTATTTGAGAGAGAACGAGATAGAGCATTAAGGGGGGGAGGGTCAGAGGGAGAAGCAGACTCCCCGCTGAGCAGGGAGCCCGATGCGGGACTCGATCCCGGGACTCCAGGATCACGACCTGAGCCGAAGGCAGTCGCTTAACCAACTGAGCCACCCAGGCGCCCGAAAATAGTGATTCTTATGGAGGTTTGGTAGAAAGGAAATGTAATCCTTGTCTTCCTACAGATAGTCCAGGGTTTCTTTGATGTAATGAAAAGGAAAATAGGTTTTGATGTCAACCATGGGTGCCAGAATTCCTCATAGGGAAGGAGGGATATTATTTGAGTAGATAATTGATGGATTCTTTAAGTTTAGAAAATGTTTGGCCAAAGCCCTTCAGATATATCTTCTGTCCTTTTCTCCTTTGAGGACTCCAATTACACACATACTAGTTTGCTTGGAGTTGTCCCACACCTCGCTGGTGTTCTTTCCATTCATTTTTTTTTTTTCTCTCTGTATTTTATTTTGGGTAAGTTGCTGTTGCTGTGTCTTCAGGTGCACAGCTTTGATTCTTCTGTAATGTCTAAGATTAGACATTAGATAAGATGCTGTTACTCCCATCCAGTATATTTTTCTCTTGGACGTGTGGTTTTCATTTCTGGAGCTATGATTTGGATCCTAAGAATAAACCTAACAAGAAGGTATGGAAAACCTTTAAAGGGGAAATTGCAAAACACATGATAGCTTATAAAGGATGATACAGGGATGCCTGGGTGGCTCATTTGGTTAAGCGTCTGCCTTCAGCTCAGGTCATGATCTCAGGGTAACTGACCCCTTCCTTGTGCTCTCTCTCTTTGACAAATAAATAAAATCTTTTTTTTTTTTTTTAAGATTTTATTTATTTGACAGAGAGAGATACGGCGAGAGAGGGAACACAAGCGGGGGGAGCGGGAGAGGGAGAAGCAGGCTTCCCGCGGAGCAGGGAGCCCGATGCGGGGCTCGATCCCAGGACCCTGGGATCATGACCTGGGCCGAAGGCAGACGCTTAACGACTGAGCCACCCAGGCGCCCCGACAAATAAATAAAATCTTAAAAAAAAAAAGATGATACAGATAAATGAAAATATATGCCATATTTATAAATTTGAAGACTCCACATCAGTTTTACCCAAATGAACCTATAAACCCATGGCAATCCCCAAGTTCTAATAGAGGATTTCGGTAATCTTGAAAAGCTGATTCTAAAATTCACAGGGAGGGGCACCTGGGTGGCTCAGTCGTTAAGCGTCTGCTTTCAGCTCAGGTCATGATCCCGGGGTCCTGGGATCGAGCCCCTCATTGGGCTTCCTGCTTGGCGGGGAGCCTACTCTCCCTCTCCCTCTACTGTTCCCCCAGCTTGTGCTCTCTTGATCTCTTTGTCGGATAAATAAATAAAACCCTTAAAAAAAATAAATAAAAGTCACAGGGAAAGGCAAAGTATCCATAATAACTTACATGTTTTTGAGGGAGAATTAGGAGGAGTATTTATTTTACCGGTGATCAAGGTTCCATTTTTATTATGAAACTATAGTAATTAAGATAAGGTAGGAGTGTTATAGTGATGAACATTCGGACTAACAGAAGACAATACAGAGCCCAAGAAAAGAAACAAACGTATATGGAAAACTTGTTACATGAAAGTGACAACAATGAAAATCATTAGGGGCAAAGTATGGAAAAATAACTTTCCATATAAAAGTTAGATCCTTACCTTAGAACACATCCAAAAAGTGAATTCTAGGTAGATGAATATTCTAACTGTGAAAAATAGAACTTTAAAACTTTAGAAGAAAACTAAGGGGTGTATCTTGGAGTAGGGATGGATTTTTTTTTCAAGATTTTATTTATTTATTTGACAGAGAGAGACACAGCGAGAGAGGGAACACAAGCAGGGGGAGTGGGAGAGGGAGAAGCAGCCTGCCTACCAAGCAGGGAGCCTGATGCGGGGCTCGATCCCAGGACCCTGGGATCATGACCTGAGCCGAAGGCAGACGCTTAACGACTGAGCCACCCAGGTGCCCCTGGATTTTTTTGGGGGAGGGGAGGAGGCAGAGGGAGAGGGAGAATGCCAAGCAGGCTCCATACCCAGCATGGAGCCCAATGTGGGACTGGATCTCATGACCCTGAGATCATGACCTGAGGTGAAATCAAGAGTCAGACACTTAACTGACTGAGCCACCCAGGTGCCTCAGGATGGATTTCTTAAATAAGAGTTTTAAAATCACAACTATAGGTGAATTTAACTAAAGTACACATTTAAATTTTGCTCAAAAAAGATGCCATAAGCAAATTTAAAGGACAAACCACAACCAGAGACATCAGGGAACTCTTCTGCAGATTTGGAAATCTCTCTGTGCAGCCTTCCCCTCTGGTGTTCTTGTCCCATAAATTTGAGCTGTGTTGATCTCCCAGGTACCAGATCTTTCTCCTCAACCTGAACAGCTGGACTCTCTTTGGGTCCCACCTCCCTGTACTTGGGATTTGGGAACCCACCCCAGGCAGTAAGCTGGGCAGTCACAGAACGCCCCGTGTTTCATTTCTGCTTCTCGAGAATCATCATCTTGCAGACCTTTCTCCATTATTTTGCCTATTCTGTCTGGTTTTCTAGATGTTTAATGGGGGAGAGTAAATCTGGTCTGTTATTATTCTGCCATGGACAGAAATGGAAGTAATCCTACCATCATTTTTTTAAAGTTTGAAAATAAGCAAAACAATTACATATATAAACACACATACACATAATGGGAAAAAATGAAATAGTATAAAAAACAGGCCTAGGGAAGCTAAACATTAAATTTGAGAGGACTTACTTGGAGAGGTAGAAGGCTACTCTGAAGTTAATAAGCAGTAATGGTGGAATTTTTGAATTCTTTGAAGCTTAATGGTAGGCACATGGATGTTTATCATGTTATTCTGTGTACTTCTTGTGTGCATGAAATATAAGAAGAATGGAAAGGTATACAAAAGGGAGAATTAAGTAAAGAAAATATTAGTCAAAGATGGGGCACCTGGGTGGCTCAGTCGGTTGAGTAGTTAAGTGTCTCTGACTCTTAGTTTTGGCTGAGGTCATAATCTTGGGGTTGTGGGATCAAGCCCAAGATTGGGCTCCCCACTAAGCGCTGCATCTGCTTGAGATTCTCTCCCTCTGCCCCTCCCCCTGCTCTCCGTCTCTCTCTCTCTCTCT
>NW_023270387.1:13739088-14071938 GCF_011800145.1 Mirounga leonina | reverse complement strand
CTGGGATCGAGCCCTAATCAGGGCTCAGCGGGCAGTCTGCTCCCTCTGCCTCTGCCCCTCCCCCGCTTGTTCTCTCTCTCCCCCCACCAAGGAAATAAATAAAATCTTTAAAAAAACAAATAAAATCTTCTTTAAGAAAAAGAGTATTAGTTAAAGAGCATCCTAGGAAGATAAAGAGGTGAAATAGAGTAATTCATGTGTCTGAAAGCCACCTAAGCCAGAAGGCTGCGTTTTGCGGGTGGGGACAAAATGGTAGCCAACACAGCTGGTACACCTCTTCCCCTCAACAGCTGGATCTCTGGAAGGCCTGTGATTTCCCTATTGGTGCTTTCCTCCTGGTACTTTTCTTTGATGAAACCCTTCAAAACCTCAGCTTCCACAAACACCACGAATACTCCTCCCATGCCTTGTTGAATCATCTGTCCACCACTCCCGGGTCACCCCCCTCGTTGGTGAAGACTTGAGCTCTTGGGTTCTTGTCACGCTCTCTGTGACCCACACAGATGGTCTCTTGGACTTTGGCCTCTCTGTTCCTTGCACTGTTTTCCTCAGTGACTGTCTCTTGCTGGGAACCAGCTTCTGACTGGTTTCCCTTCTCATCATCACCCTCCTACCATATCTGTTCTTAACACAGTAGCCATCGGAGTGTCCTCTTAATACATGGCATCATGTCATTTTTCTGCTCAGAATCCTCTCGTGACTCTCGTGACTTTGCTCAGAGGAAAACCCAAACTCCCCTTATTGCCTTTGAGGTACTATAGTATCCGTCTCCTGCTACTGTCCCTCATCCCTTCTGTCCCTGCCGGTCACTTGGGGCTCTGTGATGCTCCTGGAACATGCTGGGCATGCTCCTGCCTCCACTGTACCTGCCACCCACTCTGCCCAGCATGTTTCTACTGTAGCCAGCCCACCTGCATGGCGTTTCCTCAGCTCCTGTGGGGCCTTCTCCCCAACTGTCACCTTCTTCGAGAGCCCATCCCTGACTGCTTTATTTAAAATTGTGCTCTCATCCCCACAGAGCTTTTCTTCTTTCTTTTCTTTCTTTCTCTCTTTTCTCTTCTTTTTTTTTTCTTTCTTTCTTTCCCTCCCTCCCTCCCTCCCTCCCTCCCTCCCTTCCTTATTCTTTACTGTCTGTCTCTCTCCACGGAAATATAATTTCCATGAGAACATATTTTATTTATTGCTATAAGACAAGTGTCTCAAACAAGTGCCTGGCACAGAGAAGATGCCATTAGTGGCTTTGGGGATCCCTGTGCTCCCCATTTCTTGGGGATGTAAGGATCAGGGGAAGGGTGCATAGTCCCTGATGCCATGTGCTCACGTGGGCACCCATGGCAGTGGCTGTCATCTGGACTGGGCTTTGAGCCTCAGCCAGGCAGGGGACTGTGGAGGTGTCCCGAGATCTCAGCTGTGTGACTCTCTCTGGTCCAGAGGGTCTCTCTGTGACTTCCCTGCTTCTCTTGGGGATAGAAATCATTTGGTTGCTCCCATGCCAGGAGAGGGCACAGCAACTCTCCAAGGCTGTCTGAGGCTCTGTCCGCCAAGGTGCTCCATGCAACTATCATTCCTGGGCTCTTGTCTTTCTGGGGCTCCATCCGGCTCTCAGATCCTACAGTTCTGCCTGGAAGTTCTGTTGCCTCCCCAGGGCTCAGCTTCGGATCAGGGAACAAGGACTTTCTCTCTGGGACCCACTGACATCTTTTCAATGTTTTCCAGTGTTTTTTTTTCCCCTGCTTCTCTTATTCTTGCTTTTTCCCTTTCCTCCCCTAGGCTGGAGATCTTTCTCCTGGTATGACGCCGAGGGCAGTCTTGCTTTCGCTCATCTCTTATCTAAGTTGTGAATCCTTTCTATTTTGCTAAGGGCCTGGGCTTTTGAAATAGAAAACTAGGAGGACAGACCCTTTCTTTCAGCCTTTGGGCCTCACCTTCTCATTGCTGGGATGCTTCAGGGGGAAGAAGGGCCAAGGGGCATGGGGGAGGGAAAGGCTTGGGCAGGGGAGATTGTGAAATATTTTACCAAGACAATCACATCATGTGATGCTGATAATGACCACAACTATGTTGTAGTTCACATTGTTTGTGCACTTAGTGTATGCTGGGTCTTCTGGCTGCTTTCTGTAATGCTCCTCCATTAATCAACACAGCAACTCTATGTGTATTTATCATCATGCTTATTTTCCATAAAAGCAAACTGAAGTCTAGTGGGGGAAAGGGGGTTGCTCAGGTCCCACATTTTGCAAATGATGGACCTGGGCTTTGGAAGCAAGCCTGCTATGCACTACACCTCCTGGCCCCCTGGCAACACCCCCAGAGCCTCAGGACCCAGGGCCATGGTCATGGGATCAGTTGATTCTTCCATATACCTGGTGCTCATCCAGCAGGAGTGGAGCTGGCCTTCCTCTTCTTTCCCTGGCCCACCAGGTGGGCCTCTCTCTCTGTGCCCCCATTGTCAGCCTCTTTCTGCAATGCTGGCTTCCCTCTCTGCTTCTGCTTTAGGCCCATCTCATCTCCTTGGAGGAGTCCAATCTCCCTCCCTCCTCTCTCCTTGCCCCCCTCCTCCCTCCCTCTTCCCTCCTTCCTCCATCTTCCCTCCCCCTTCCTTCTCCCCTCCCTCCCAACTCCCTCCTGCCCTCTCCTCCCTCCCCCTTCCTTCTCCCCTCCCTCCCAACTCCCTCCTGCCCTCTCCTCCCTCATTTACTTCCCTCCTTCCTTCCCCCCTTCCCTACCCCCCACCGTCCCTCCTTCTTCCCTTTCTCCCTTGGTTTGGCTTTACAAATAAAATATAAATTTAGCTAAGAGCTCATACCACAAAAAGGAAGAAACAATAAGTATAAGCAGCAAACAGAGTTTGAAAGTAAACACCTTGCCATGCGTTCCAGGGGCTTTGTGGGGAGGATACTGAGGATCTTCTGGTCTCTGCTCTCGGGGCCTCCAGGCTGCTCTTCTTGACCACCGAGCGAGGCTGAGGCGAGACCTCCTGGGCTCTTCCCCCAAACTGCAGTGCCCTTTCCAATAAGCAGGAGGCCCTCCCATTTCCATACTATATCTGTGGTCAAGAACTGTTTCTTTGGATAAACAAAACTGACTCTAAAAACTCGGGTATCAGACGCTGCTCTCTTAGTGTGACTTAGCTCCGCTAGCTAGCTCAGATCACGATTCCTAGGGGAGCCCTCATGTTGATGGCAGTGAGGAGGGAGGGGGGGAGACTCGGAACAAGGTGGAGGGCTCTGAGAGGGCCACAGGCAGCCGACGGAGGGGGCCGTGTGTCTCTGCAGGTGACGACTCCATCCGCACCCTGGGCCTGATCCTCGGCGTGGGGCTCTCACTGCTGCTCGTGTCCGTCCTGGGCTACAGCCTGGCCAAGTGGTACCAGCGTGGGTACTGCTGGGAGGGTGAGTGAGCGCCGGAGCCCAGCAGCCCAGCGCTGGCCTGTCCCTCCTCTCCTGTAGCCGTCGGCAAGGCTGGGTGGGGCTGCACACTCTCCAGCATGGCATCATGCAGAAACACTTCCTGTGGCGGCTGCAGTGGTTGAAGACTTGAGTGGGGGTGGCAGAGCCCTCGAATGGGTGGGGGTGGGGTACTGGGCCTTCACTGAGGGAGTGAGGGCTCCTCCTACCCAGCCGGAGGCTGTCTCTCTCTCTTTCCTGAGAGCCCACCAGTGTCCATCCCCAAGGCCTGTGTGGGCCTCGAGGCCAGGGGCGCCAGGCTAGACTGGGGTCCCCCACTCTGGTTCCTTGTGCATCTCTCCCCCTGCCTGTGGGTTCAGCTTCTGCTTCCCTGGGAGTCTCCCAGCTCCGAGCCATATCTGCACTTCCCACGGGACCCGGGGGGAGCTGGGCGGGCATGCTGGCATCCCTGGAGGCGGAGAGCATGTCTCAGACCTGCAGTTGGCTTCCACAGCTTCCACGAATGTTTGCTGAGCACCTACTATGTGCCAGTGGACTTTTGCCTAATAGGATTTTCTTCAAAATTCCGTGTAAGGTTGGAATTCTTAGTTTCTGTTTTTTATAGATGAAACCGGAAGGCTGAAGTCACAGGGTTAGAGAGTGGTATAGTCTGGATTCAAGCCCGGGTCTGCTGCTTTTGGGCTCTAAGCTAGGACTGCCTCTTTCCCAGGGTAATCAGTACCCTTAAAGGGGGGATGCCTAGCTGCAGGAGTTGCCCCAAAAGCTGGTGGTTCTATCTGGGAAGATGGGGTACACCCCTGGGCGTGGGGCAGACAGCAGACAGTGCAGGAACTTGGGGCCCTCCGACAGCATCCTGAGGTCCAGCGCAGCCACCCTGCTCCTCCCAGATGGGGTGAGGGAGCACCAGATGTTCCTAGAAGCGTGATGGGCAGGTCTTCCCTGGAGGTACTAATCCTCTCTTTTCTGATTGTCTTTTTAGGGCCTAATTTTGTCTTCAACTTGTACCAGATCCGGTGAGTAGATTCAGAGCAGATCTGGGTGTGGATAGGTATGGAGCCCAAACACACTGTTCCTCTTCCTTGTCTCCTCTCCATGCCCCTAAGCAAACAAGAGAAAAGGAAGGAGCCGGGGTCTATTTAGAAATTACCATGAATAAAAACTCGAACTCGGACAGGATTATGTGAGACTCTGCTGATGGCGATCCTCTTATCATTTGCCCCCAGGCAGGGACCAACCATTCATTCGTCATCGACTCATCATTTATTCAGGAAAGATCTATTGTTGCAGGTGTTGTGGTATTAGTTTCTAGGAGGTACGATGAGCATAGTCTCTGTCTTTAAGCATTTCACTGTCTGTGGTGGACATGGGCCTGACTACAAATAACATAATCTCGGGCACAATGTGGTGTCAAAAGAGAGGAGCAAATGGAGACCACCCGGGATTTAGGGAGTGGGGGTCAGGAAGTGCTCCTGCGGTAAGCCGTCTTGTCCACTCGCTGCCCTAGGGCAGGTCCGCTCTTCGTCCGGCTCCGAGACATGGGCCAGCTCCTGTTCTGGAAGATGAGTCAGTTGAGGAGTCATGGCCAGAAGTTCTTCCCATGCTCTGGTCTAGGGAGTTGGGCTCCCAAGGAGAGGCCAGGTTCTCAGCCACCCAGATGATTGGATCATCTTTCTCAGGAACCTGAAGGAGCTGGAGGTGGGTCCACCCTTCACCATCAGTGGCCATGTCAGCAGTTCCAATGGCGACTACAGGAAGTTCTCCGACAAGCTAGTCTGATGGGGAAGTGTCAGGCTTTGGAGTCCCCGGAGAGGTGAGTGGAAATGTGGTGAGCTCCTGAGTAAATCTGATGTCCTAGTAAGGTCCTCAGATGGCGCAGGCACCCAAGCCTAGCACCAAGGACTCTTCGGAACCCAAGAGATGATTCGGTTCAAACCCCCCTTCCTGTTGGGGGGTGGGTCCGTGGGAGATGATCTCAGGTGCCAAGGCTGAGGGTCATGCTGTCCTCACCACCTGCTGGCTGCTCCTTTCCACCTGGGCACCCAATCCACGTTCTGCCTTTCTTTCCTGGGGACGTTCTATTTCTAGTCAGGTAGGCAGCTTCTAGAGTCGAGCTTTCTATCTCAACCCTTTGCTCTGAGTTGAAGGTTCTAGATGGCCAGTCTGTCCAAGAAGCATCACTCCAGAGTGTCACTTCTGCACTGAAGGCCCAGGAGCCATCCCTGCTTTGTGGCCGGCTGACCCTTGGGTCACACTTTCCTTCCCCCTGCCTTCAAGCCTCCCCGCCTCCCCGCCTCCCCATGGCAGTTGCTTTTCTCCATCCACTTTCTCCCTCCAGCAATCCCTCATGGACCCCCAGTTTCTCTCTGAGCTTCTCCTCTGGCCTGGGAGAAGCCTTGCCAGATGCAGTGGTTTAGAGGAATCCTTTTCAGGTCTCATCTCTTTGCTGTTCTCCTTTTGCTTTTTCTGCAGGAGGAGGCTCCTGGTGCAGCACCTGCCCCTCCCAGGCTCCCTGGGCTGCTTTCATCCTCCGGGGTCTTCAAGGCAAGGCCTGGTCCCTTGTTGTGGACGAGGAGAAATCACACTGGGTGCCCCACAGGCCTGCAGCGGGAGAACCCCCAGGAGGGGTCTGGGCTCTGGACAGAGTCTGGTAGAGTAGCAGTGGCTTATCTCCTCCAAACAAAAAGGCAGGCATTGCCCAGGAGTAGAGACCGGTTCCCAGGGGGCCCCTGAGCCTGTGGAGGGGTTCTGGGTGTCTTGGAGAGCAAAGGCCTCCCAGCTCAGCCCAGTGTGGGCAAGGCCTGCAGACCCACAGGGGAGCTCTCCATGGGGTGTCCCCAGACACTTCCCCTTGAAGGGCGGACTCCAGGGGCCGGAAAACCAGTCATATTTTCAATAGGCAAAGTCAGGTGGGAGTAGAGGTGATTCCAGATGCTGTTTTTAAAAAAAAATTTTTTTTAAAGATTTTATTTATTTATTTATTTGAGAGAGAGAGAGAGAGAGAGAGAAACAGCATGAGAGGGGATAGGGTCAGAGGAAGAAGCAGGCTCCCCGCTGAGCCGGGAGCCCGATGTGGGACTCGATCCCAGGACTCCGGGATCATGACCTGAGCCGAAGGCAGTCGCTTAACCGACTGAGCCACCCAGGCGCCCCAGATTCTTTTTTCTTTTTTTTAAAAAAGATTTTATTTATTTATTTATTTGAGAGAGAGAGAGAAACAGCATGAGAGGGGATAGTCCAGATGCTGTTTTTAACCTTCCTACCAGAAGCCAACTTCCCCTAAGAGCTGAAGACTGAGCTTGACCTTTGCTCTGCCCTGCCCCACTCTGTGCTTCTTTCTGGTTCTTTCAACCTCCCCACACCCGTTTACCACCTGGCTCTGTTTTCCCTGCTGTAGATCAGCCTCCATGCCTCCCAAACCATGTGGAGGTCAGTGCTTAAAATAGTCTAGAAACACGGATCTTATTTTCTAGGCTTCTGTGATGGGTGGGTAGGGGCTGGGGGCAGAGAGCTCAGTCTCCCTGTGTTCTGCATTTCCTGTGCCAGGCTTGCCCTGTGGTGGGGAGGGCAGACCAGAAATGGTGGGAATCGGGGAGGGACCCAGGCGAGGCTAAAAAAAAAAAAACCAAACAACTAGCTAATAATGCACAAGGGAAATCATGAACCGAATGTAGGTTGGGGGACAGCAGGACTATTTGCCTTGTGAGTCATCACTCTTTCCTCTGGTCTGCCCTGATGGACCAGAGGTGGCGTCCACACCCAGATGTTGTCTTAGTAGGCCCTTAATGCAGAGTTGTGCCAGCCAGCGAGACTGTGTTCCCGGGCAGCTGTGGATGGAGGAGGGCCTGATGGGGGCCCAGCCACTGCTGAAAACCCGCAGTTAGAACTGCGTGTCCCAGCACCTAGGCCAATAAGACTCAGGAGCCCAGGACAGTGAGAGGCAAGGAGGAGAGAAATCATATTATTTGTCTTCCTATCCTTGCTTCCCTGGGGCCTAGTTTCTTTCTTGCTTTGGGTTCTAGCCAATTACAAAGGAAGGAAGGAAGGGAGAGGAGAGGAGAGGAGCTGAGCCTTACCAGCCTCTACCCCCTCACTTCCTGCCAGGAACTGGGGGGCCATTCTTCCAGCGGAGCCAAGCTCTGACTTAATAAACCAAATCTCTAAATTTGGAGGTCTTCATCTGGGCCCCAATGTTTCTATCCCTGAGTTGGTTGAGGGTGGGGCAGAGCCCCTGGTAGCTTGGATCTCTCCCTTTCTTGAAGGCTTTATTGGGAGAGCAGCGAGGAGGGGGGATGGGCTGACTTTGACATCCTTCTTTGGATTTCAGTGCTAAGGGTTGGGCCCCATTCCTTAACCCATGGGGTGTCTAGCTTCAGCGAAACTCTGAACGATACCCCGCCCAGTGTGGATCCTGGGTCTGCAGTCCACAGGAGGCTGCCCCAGGTCCCTGAATCTGCTCAGGACTCCGAGACCTTGGGGAGACTTGAAAGGATGGGGCCCAGGGCCCAGGTGGTCCCTCCTCGGGTTTGGTGGCTTCAGGTAGGGACACAGGGACAGCTGCTGAGGGCTGGGAGAACGGAGGGTATTTCCCATCCTCGGGAGCGGAACCGAGACTGGGCTACTTCCTCTTTTAGGGTCCTCTGACGTGTTCCCTGTGCCTCCTTCTTGTTTTCCTGACTTCCGCACTCGGTCCTGCTGGCTAATGCAGCCTTGCCCTTCACCCCAGACCTCCCCTGAGGATGCAGCAGGTTTTCATTGAGAGCCCTAAAGTGGCAGCTTCCAGCTTGTTAGGAGATGATTAGGGAGCAGGTGCCTGGAGATCTGGCAGTGGGTCTGGTTGGGCTGGGCGCTGAGACCCACGGCCATGCCAGCGCCTCGCCTGGAACCTCCCTCCCCTCTTAGCTGTTCTTCTTTCCCCCTGGCTCTTGGGGAGGAAAGAGAGCCAGCACTTCTCTGGGCTGGCCACTCCCGGTCCCTCTGCCACCCTGTTCCTCTTTAGTGTCTTTGCCAGGGCTTCTCGGAATGCCTTTGCCCTCCCCGCTGATGACCCCTCCGAGCCACAGCTAGTCTCCGTGGTTGGCTCCAGTGTCCTCTTCCCTTTGCTTTCCTCAGGACTCCAGACCTGCTGCCACCCATTTGAGCCTGATGGCAAATGGCCATGCTTCTCCCGTTTGTGCTGCAAGCCCCCCCCCCCCCCCCCCCCCCCCCCCCCCCCCCCGTGAGCCCTTTGTGGTCAGGCTATGTCCCGTAGGTCCTCAGTAACCGCTAAACATAGAGCATGTAGGAGGTACTCAGTAGACGCCTGTTGAGTGCAGTAGAAACACCCACTGTGGCTCGGGAAGGCTGCCTTGTCCTGGAGGAAGACGCCCTGGTGACCTAAGACGGAGAGGCATGGCTTGCACAACACACAGTCTACAGAGAACACATTGTTTTCATGCACGTTACTGTGGCTTGAACCTTGGGGCAACCTTGTGACGTGAGGCGTCCTTAACGGGCTGCATATTGCGTCTGTCTGGCGAGAGGGAAGCTCAGAGAGGTAGCATGCTTTGCCTAAGGCTGCACAGCCACTGACTGCCCTGGAGCCCGAGAGGGTGTGAGGCCTCACGGACGCAGCCTGACCGCAGGCTTAGTGGGATGAGGATGGAACACTGGAGAGTACGGTCTGGTCCTGCCCTGCCCTGCCGTGCTGTGTGGCCGTGGGCTAGTCATTCACCACCATGGGCATATATTGTAGCCCGAGGGATTGGACTACTTCTCCAAGGCTCCTCTCTTTTACCTGAAGGAGAAAAAGGATCTTCTCTGTTTGTACTTTTTTTTTTTTTTAAGATTTTATTTGAGAGAGAGAGAAACACAAGCAGGGTGAGGGGCAGAGGAAGAAGCAGACTCCCTGCTGAACAGGGAGCCCAACAAAGGGCTGGATTCCAGGACCCTGAGATCATGACCCGAGCTGAAGGCAGACGCTTAACCGACTGAGCCACCCAGGCGCCCCTGTACTTTTTTTTTTAATCTCTGTATTCTCAGTGTCTAACAGAGGACCTGGAACATAGTAGGTGTTCACTAAACAAAAGATACAAGTACAAAGTATAGTGATAACTTTCTGACTTAGGAGGTGACAGGTGACTGCTGCAGTTCCTTTAGACTCTGATGGTCTAGGATCTGAAATATTCCTCAGCCTGTCTTTGACTTTAGATAAGTCTAACCAGCATCTAAGACTGGACCATTCCCAACCAAACCCTTCTTTACCAGCAAACTGACGTTTGCTGAGCACATATGAGAGTGCAGGGCAAGGGCTCCGTATGCAGTCTCTCTTCATCCTCACAGTGAAGGTACAGAGGACCAGGGTCCAGTGAAATGATTTGCTGAAGGCCAGGCAAGAATGTATTTTCTTTGTAATGGTTTGTCAGCCACTTACAGCCTCTGTCCAAGTTCACAGCTTCCCTGAGCTCCCTGGCCCCCAAGGAAGCAGGCCCCTCCCGCTGGCCTCAAATCTCTCTTCCGGGTCCCCTGGTGTGGTGAGAACAGCCCTGTCCTCAGCTTTGAGCTTCTTGCTGGTCCATTTCCTATTCTTTTATTTTTTTTTATACCTCCCTTGGCCTCCAAATCGTCAAATTCTGCCCCTTCTTTATGCCAGGTCAATTTTCACTTCCCCAGGGAGACTTCCTTAAGACTGATGGATCGTGTCTTCTCACTTTTTTTTTTTTTAAGATTTTATTGGTTTATTTGAGAGAGAGAGAGGGAGAGAGAGCACACAGGGGGAGGGGCAGGGCAGAGAGAGAGGGAGAAGCAGGGTTCCCACTGAACAAGGACCCCCTAATGTGGGGCTCGATCCCAGGACTCTGGGATCATGACCCGAGCCGAAGGCAGACGCCTGACTGAACCACTCAGGTGCCCTGTTGTCTTCTCACTTTTAATTATAAATACTCTCTGGCTCCCATAGCTGAATTTATTGATTATTCCCTTGTATTCATTCATTCATTCATTCGTGCAGCTTCTATAATATGCCAGGAACTGCTAGGCACTGTGGGGGCATCCAGTCTCTCTTGAGATTAACCATGCTCCCTCCTGTTTGATGGGTACTTTCTTCAGGCAAAATTCAGGTCTTCTGCCTTTTCTCAGTTCTCTACAGTAGTGTATTTGGCTCTGGCCATAGCCAGGAATGTCTCAGGAAATTATGTTGACTATTTCTCAGTCTCTTCAGGGAACCTTGGGCTTTGCTTTATCCCTGGTCCAGTCTTGGTTGCTCTGAGTACCAAGGCTTTTGATTTTCTCTGCCCATCCTCAATCGTGTGCAACCCTGTGGCCATCATCAGATACAGATCTGGACACAGAGCAAGCACAAGAGACAGTGACTTTCTGTTTAAAGGCTACCTTAAGGAATGGTCAGACCCAGGAAGAGGCTGGGTGGTGAGGAGGGGCTGCGCTCCCCTGTGGTAATCTTGCCTCATGCCGGTGACCATGCAGGGGCCAGCGTCTGTGGTACCCTCTCTCCGCCCCAGGGGTCTAAGAACCTCAAAGTGGGAGCACATAGGTGTATCATTACTGTATTTAAAAAACTGCTTAGTGTTCAAAAGCTGTCTAGAAGCAGTGAGATTTAAGCAGATCTGGTACAAAACAGGAAGCCAGTGGCCTGGTGAATTCTCACATTTGGGGACCAGAAGTGAAAATGTTCTGTCTGCCCAGAGTAGCAACAGACCAACAAAACAACAGGTGGGGCGGCGCTGGAGGCCACGGCCTTGGTGGGGTCCCTGTCGCCTGGATTTTTACCTATAGAGTCATGGGGGGTTGTCTTCCCCTCCCCCAACGCCTTAGGATAAGGTTTTTCATATATAAGCAGGGAGCCATTAGGAAGGAGATGGGTGGAAAAATGTCCGGAGCCCCACGTTCTGTGGTAGCCCCAGTAGCTGGTGGGGCCCAGGTGCCTTGCTGGGTAGGGCTGCCATCGGACTTGAGGACACCGAGTTCCCTTGCAGCTGTGAGGCTGATGCAGAGCGTGGGGGACTCCAGTTCCACAGGGCTGGGAGAGGGGCGCGGTGGAGGAGGTAGGGGAGACGCCTGTGTGTGCGCGTGCGCATGCTGCAGGCTTGTAACCCATGGAGAAGGATTTGTACTATTGCCTGCCGTATTCCCAGAGGGCCTGCCCATGGCAGATGCTCAATGAATGCTTGCTAAAGGAGCGAATGACTGCTGAATATTTTCACGGTCCTTTGCCTTGCTTCCTGACCACATCCCCTTGCTCTAGGCTTCCTGTTTGGTCTATAGCCCCGAGTCCTTACAATACCTAAGAGCTATAGGGTAGATATCACAGGGAAAGAAATAATCATGGTATAATACAACTAAGCTAAGAAGATGGCAGGCCTGAAGATAAAATTTAAGTCAAATTTATGGTCAGCCTGCTTTCTTTTGAGCTCAGTCTAATGTCTCCCAAGGAACCACCCAGCTTCAAGCTACCATTGCCAAGCCTTGCCATGGTCATGTTTGGATAACCTACTTCTTCAACCCCTCTCATATGCTTTTCCTTGTGAGAAAATCCATTCGTTCATGTATTCATTCTCCATCACATTTACTGAGCACCTCTACTGTTCGTTAGGCATCGGTTGGGTGTGGATACAGGGATATGGAAGTGAGTCAGGGAAGTTTCTGCTCTCTAGAGCTCACAGTGGAATAAGCATACATTCAGCGGTACAATCAGTGACTGCAGGATGTCCGGGGCATTCAAGAGACAATCAGACTGAAGAGTACTTTCTGCATTTGGCTGGGAAGACTGAGGCCCAGAGTTGACAGGACATGACTGAGCTGAGAACCCACCTCTCCCGAGTTCCGGGCCACCCCAGTGCTCTTTCCACTCTGTGGGTCTGTTGCCTCTTCCTCTTTGCCAGTGGGGCATCTCCAGACCAACAGCCTTGCGGGGGGAGCCTGTCTCTGGACTCGTCTGTTAGTCTGAGTGCCTGGTGGATACTCCGTCACGTGAGGGGATGTGCCTTCAGTGCGTCCTGCCACTCAGGCCTGCTAGACTACCTGGGTCTGCTTGTTGCCCTGGGTTTGAATGGCGGGCTCAGATCTTATCCTCTCTCAAGTTTGGGGAGAGTCTCCCAACCTCACTTAGCATAATTTAATAAGTCTCACTTCACTCCTTTAAGTTCAGTCCAAAAAAAATGTGCATTGAACCCCCTAGGTGGGTCACACACCCCCGTGGCCCCTGGGAGCATCTCCCTCACAGCACGAACAACAGCAGGTGCCTCAGTGCCCCACCTCGCACTCTCAGCTCCAACCCTGATTCCAGACAGTTCTGAATGGGCTCCCACTTTGTGCTGACAAATCTCGTCTCCAGTGCTCACTGCACATCACTTGCTAACCACCCTGGCTCATTGTGTTCTTGAGGGGGGGGGTGCCCACGCAGCCCTGTGCACCAGCAGTCTGAGAGTGTGACACCTCTGGGGGAAGCCTCAGCCAGCTCAGAAGCTGCTGGATCAGGGCTTCTCCTGTCAGTGTTCAGGGGACCATTGGAAGAGGCCTCTACCTGCTCCAGGGATCAAGGCCCAGTTGCTCCCAGCATGACCAGCTTGCTAACATATCCTTGTTTTGGCTTTTTCTTCTCCTGGTTTCTCACTCTTGTTCCCTGGGATCACCTTCCAAATAAGCCACCTACCCACAACTCCTTGAATCAGGTTCTTGCTTCTGGGGGGACAGTCTAGGCTAAGACCGCACTTACTACCTAACATTGTAAGCTTATCTTTATTCATTTATTTACTTGCTCATTCATTCAGCAAATACAAACCACCTAATATGTGCTCTTAGTTGTGGGACTGTAGGAGTGAGCAAAAGAGAGGAAGTATTCATAGATCTTCTACTTTATTTGTAGAGAGAGGCAAGAGCAAAAAACCAAATATGTCCTATAACTTCAGATGGTAAGTGCTCTGATGGAAAAAAAGCCAGGGGTAGGGAGGGAATGGATATGGGGAGGATACTTGAATAGGATGGTCAGCAAAGACCTCCCCAAGGAGGCTGCATTTGAGAAGACACTTGAATAAATGACCCAAGGTGGAAATGAGCTTGAAGCAGGGTAGGCAAGGGGAGAGTGCAGGAGGTGGTGTGTGTTGGGGGTTGGGCAGATACTAACTCGATGGGACTCTGCTTCTCATGTGGACCTGGAGCAAAGGAGAGGGCTTGCTTTCGGCTGGGGTATAACATGACCTGAATTGTATTTTATAAAGATCACGCCGGCTGCTCTACTAGATTAAGCATACTATATGAATCACACGCTACTAGACCAAGGCAGCAGGCGTGGAAGCAGAGGGTCAGTAAGGGGATGGTCAGCAGCATCCCGGTGGCATTTAAAGGCTTGGACTGGGTGATTCCATCTAGGGGCAGTGGGGAGAAGGGCAGAGTTTAACAGACATCAGATCATCAAGTTCTCTAAAGGAGTGACCTTCACATGTCAGTGTGCATGGGGGTCACTTGTGCCTGATCACCTGTAACCTGTTTACTGAAGCAAGACCCTGGGAATTAGCAATCAGCGCTTCCTGGCCTTGAGGAGACGCTCAGGAAGAGAAGCACCCCTCAGATGACTCTGATGCAGGTGGTCCTTTGCGAACTGCCCTTGGGGACAGGTAGGTGGGAGTGTCGGGCAGTGGAGGGCAGGGAATACTACCAGGGTCACGGTGACCAGGCAGCAGGATCCTCAGGAATGTTTCTCTCCTCTCCAGGGCCATCATGAGGCCCTGACGTCCGTCGACTCCTCCTTCCCTGTGTACGCAGAGCTGTATGGGTGCGGCACCCTATACCCAGCCCTCCGCCAGTCATGTACCAGTCTGCTCCGGAGCTTACCAGCTCTACAGCTCAGCTGCACCTTTGGGGTGGGCTGCAGCACTAACAGGGCTCCTGGCTGGGGTCTGCAGGATGGGGGCCGAGCACAGGCACGGCCCCTGTCGCTCTACGGGGAGAGTAGCCTGCTTGTCCTCGAGGCGGGGGGTCAACACGTGAGTATTCTTCCTGCAGCTGGGTGGCAGGGGGCGTGGCTGTCGCCAGATCCATGTGCTCATTTCCACACGCAGGTGTGAGCTCACCCATCCGGTGGGTCAGCGTGAGTACATCTGAACCCCTCCAGTTCTGAGCCCCCCACTGTTGCCAGGCCTGCCTCACCAATTGCCGGAGGACTTTTTCCTTGGGTGACTTGTCATAGGGAGCCAGAACTCGCCACCTCCCCTCTCCCCCCACACGACGTCTCCCTTCCACGTGCGTGTTTCACTTTCCTCCAGCTCCGTGTTCAAGTGGGATCAGTGCCTCTTTCACTGCAGCCTGCTATGGAGTCTTCCCTGCGCTCTCTGCAGAATGCCTTTTGAATCTATCACCTGCTCTCCATTCCCGCTGTCCCTGCTCAGTGTTGTCATTGGATTGGATTACCGTTTAAGCCTGTTGTGGACTGAATGTTTGTGTCCCTTCCAAATTCGTATGTTGAAGCCCAGACTCCTAATGCGGCGGTATCAGGAGGTGGGGCCTTTGGGAGGCTATTAGGGGTTAGATGAGGTCATGAGGGCGGGGTCCCCATGATGTGATGAGAGTCCCTATAGGAAGAGGAAGATGGGCGCCTGTGTGGCTCAGTTGGTTGGGTGGCCAGCTCTTGGTCTCAGCTTAGGTCATGATCTTGGGGTCCTGGGATTGAGCCTTGTGTCGGGGCTCCTTGCTTGGTGGGTAGCCTGTTTAGGGATTCTCTCTCCCTCCCCCCCCTTCCCCCTGCTCAAGGGCATGCTGTCTCTCTCAAATAAATCATAAAAAAAAAAAAATAAAAAGGAAGAGAGACCAGGGTGCTTGCCTAGCTGGAGCTCTCTCTCTTTACTGCTCCTCCTCTCTTCTCCCCCTCCCCTCTTCCTCCCATGAGCACAAAGGAGAAGGGGGCCTTCTGTAAGCCAGAAAGAGAGCCCTCACCAAGAACCAAATTGGCTGGCACCTTGGTCTTGGACTTGCAGCCTCCAGAACGATGAGAAATGTGTCTTGTCCATGGTATTTTGTTATGGCAGCCCGAGCAAACTAAGACAGCTTCCTCTGCACAGTTTCTCCGCATCTCGTCTCCGTTCCTTGTTTTCCCATCTTAGTTCCTTTCATGGCACTCACCGCTGATTGTAAAGATGTATCTGCTAGTCTGTTAGCTTCATAGCCAGATAGCCCCCTCCATGGAGCTGCACCTCTTTTGTTCCCTGTGGACCCAGGCCTGGGCACTTAAAAATGTTTTTTGAAGAAATGCTGACTACATGCACCTCCAACCAGGTCCCTACATCCTGCCTCATCCCTTCTGATTCATGCCTTATGCTTTGATCAGGGTTAGCTTTGTAAAACGCTAATTCCAACGACCCAACCCTTCCTTGTCAGAGTGTTTATTGGGTCCAACCCCCCCCTTCCCCCGCTGGGTCGAATGTTTACGGGAGCTAGGTGAACTTAAGATCAAGCTGATAGTGAGGAAGGGTGCTGTGAATCATTAATAAAAATGCATTTAATTTCAAATTATGGACGTGCTCTAAAAGTAACCCTGGGGCGCCTGGGTGGCTCCGTTGGTTAAGTGACTGCCTTCGGCTCAGGTCATGATCCTGGAGTCCCAGGATCGAGTCCCGCATCGGGCTCCCTGCTCAGCAGGGAGTCTGCTTCTCCCTCTGACCCTCCCCCCCTCTCATGTGCTCTCTGTCTCTAATTCTCTCTCTCTCTCAAATAAATAAATAATATCTAAAAAAAAAAACAAAAAAAAAACCCCCTGAAACCTGCGAGCACTACAGGAAACGGATGAGTCATGCCTCCCACTACCTGGTGTCCTCTAGGTTGGGGCTACATAAAGTCAGCCCTCGCCGCCTGAACCTGTCTCTCTCGGCCACCAGCATGCTGTCCCCGGCGGACACGGCCTACGGCGCCCCTGTCTCTGCCGTCCCCACGCGGGGCTCCGAGAGCTCCCACTCAGCAGGGCAGTGAGCCCCCTCTGTGACCGTGTGTATTCTGGGATAGTGTGTTGTGTGCCTTGCAGGGGGTAGAGATCTTCGGGGAAGACAAGGCAGACTCCTTGATACAGCTATTTAGAAAGCCGGGAAAACACAGTTCAATAGAAATTTCCTCTTCAGTCAACGTTGGTCCATTTCCCCTCTCTCCTTACTAAGAGGAAGTTCCGTTAGCTCATAGAAACCCAGAATCACACATTCCTCAACCTGGAAAAGCCCTCGAGGGAGATTACTCAGTTTAACAACAAACGGCCTTCTGTGGGGCACTTGAATCCAATTCCCAAAAAGCCGGTGAGCGTCTCAGCACCACCTGCAGGAAGGACTCTGTTTCCCCCACAAGCCCCGACTGGGCCGGGCAGGAGACCCAGCACAAAGTCCTGTTCATGCTTCCCGAGGGAAGCAGGCAAGGCCTGCAGCAGAGCCCACATCCTCGGACTCCGTTTTCCCAGCTGCTCTGTGTTTGCTCTCTTGCCGGCCCCGGTTGCTGATTCCTCTTACTCTCTCCGTCTTCGTATTCACCTCTCTGCTACTCTCCATCCAACGTGCCTCAAGGGACTTTTCCTGGGGGCAGAGGCCATCTCCAACACTCATTTCCAGGAGACCCCACACCTCTTAACCAATAGGACAGGGAGGCCTCCAGGGCAAATCAATTTGATTGGTTCCAAATGGTGTGATATTAGTCAAGTTCTCTGAAGATGATAGGATCGGTGCTTCCCAGAACTGGTTATTTCCTCAGAATGAAACGGGGAGAAGCATCGTTGGAGATGACACAGAGGAACGGGGATGAGGTGTCCCCGTTCACCACCTTGGGGATCCAGGATGGGACAAAGCGCAAAGTGCACTGGAGACTCTGGCCAGGGCCCTGAGTTTGCTCCACCCGCAGGGCTGAGCTTGGGGAGAGACTCAAACCCACGTGTGGCTTTTCGTGGAAAGAGCAGGCTGCTCTCAGAATCAAATGCAGATGGCTTCCGCACTTATGAGAAACACCCCTGGGACGCACCTCCACGTCGAGAAGGGCAGGTGACAGAGCTCCAGGGAGGTCTGGTCTGGTCTCTCTTCCAACTGGCCAGACGCCAGACTCGAAACACTGTTATCCATACCCATTACATACTTCATGTTAGCTTGAGGACTCCTACCTGTGTCTGTCTGACTTGAGCCCGAGTCTTCGGTCCTGCTCAAGCCACATCACACATCTGGTTATCAACCTCAGTTATCAACAACCTGAGGCTTCCACCAGTCACCGTTTTTGATCAGAAATTTGGTTTCACATGATTCCTGAGGTCCTGACAATTTATTGAAATAAAAAACATGCGTCTCTGATTTAGAGAGGCTTGCGTGCAAGGCACATTCAGACCCACCGCCTCAGAGCCTCACACCCCTGTCCATTGAACACGGCAGGCGTGGCTTTCTAGTTTGACAGACGAAGAAGCCGAGACCCTTCACTTTACAGATGAGGAGATGCAAGAAACAGTGGAGTCAGAATGAGAACCTCCAGGTTCTTGAAATACCCAGAATCCTTGCACTGTACCATGCTGCTTCGTCAATAAATAAGTGAACAAAATAAATAAATAAACCTTCCAAGGGAACCCTGAGGAATCTTCCCGCAAGCCCAAGTTTTGAGAGGGAGTTCAGTTAGCAGACTGGCACATCAGAGCTTCTGGGTAGGATGTGGTGGGGGAGTCGGGGTGGTTCTGGGTGGATTTCCTGAGCTGGAGTGTCTCTTCTCGGAATGCCACAGAAAAATGCAGGGCCGAGTGGTGACTCGGAAGTGGGGGGCGGGCAGACCCCAGGCCTGTCACTCCCCCCAGCTTCCTTGCCCTTGGACTGTAAACTCGCTTTGAAGATAGAATCCAAATGGACTATGGGGAGGCAGGGCCTATACTGTCCCCTTCCTGGGCCCAGGGTCGGGTAGTCCTCTTCGCATGACACCATGGACTTCTGCTAAATCTGTTAATCCCCAGCATGCGAAAGAAGCTGGCTCTGTGCAGATATAGGTTCTGCAGGCAACTTCCTCCCAGCCCAGGGCCACACCAGGCTGGGGATGCCACCCCTGATGCCAGCTTGGTTACCATCCAGCATGGAGGGCCCACTGGAGACTGAGGCATTATTCCACATATGCTATCAGAGGATAACAGGGTCTCTGAGAAGTGGCTTGGCCCAAGCTCACACAGCTGGACACAGAGAGCATGGGTCGGAGCCCAGTGCCATGTCCCGGGGGTCTGTAGCTGGATACTAGCAGTAAACAGTGTAGGTCCCAACCCTGACCGTCTGGGGTGGGCGAGCTGCTGCCCAAGCCCAGAGACCACCTGAAGTGTTGAATTTTGCCCAGTACAAAGAACCGTGGTTTCTCTGGTACCATCAGCAAGATGGTGGGGGCAACAGGGTGGAGGTAGTGAGTGGCTCGGCCACAGGGGCTTCATCCCCTGGTGGCTCTATAACCATGGTGGTAGGCTGACTGACCAGGACAGATACATTGTAAGATCTTCCGTGACAAGCTCCCTGCCTGGGAGGACTGCCAGCTGGGAAGCTTCTTCCTATGACCATCCCAGGCTGACCAGCTCTGACCATGCCAGAGATCAGACTTGGTCTCTGCTCCCTCCTTTGTCCTCCTAGAAATGGCCCCTTCAGGGAAACTGCCCCGCCCAGCCCTCCATCCGGCTGGAGGCGCTGGCACTTGGCGGGTCTAGGGGGGAGGCCTGGGTCCTTACTGACTGCAGCTTGGGCCTCCCCACACTTCCAGAAAACCAGTGATTCCCCTGAGCAAATAATCTGTTACAGTACAGGAAGAGCCCGGAGGAGGGAGGAGACCTCCGCCCGGCCCTGCCTGAGTCTTTGGAGTCCTCCTGCAGCCCAGCCGACGCCACCCATACAGCCTGCGGTAGTTCAGCGGGAGAGTCTCTCTCTGCCCCGGGCCCCTTGGCCAGCCCTGCTGGGCCTGCTGATGAGGGCTCACACTGGCCTCGTGCGTCACTTCTGACCCCGGGGGGCCCTCGTGGCTGAAATCAAAAGCAGCCCCTTAGCCTGAGTCACTCATTGGAGTGGAGGCTGGAGATCAGTGGCAGGGTGACCAGGTTTGAGTCGAAACTGCCCAGGAGACCGCCTGGGGCTGCCACACAGTCCACAGGGGCAAGATCATGGGCCAAGCTCCAGTCAGATGCTCCTAGGTCAGCACAGCTGGTCAAGCCCAGGAGTGACCATTCCTCCGTCGGCTGGTCCCACTGTCCAGTTGAGGTCCCCGAGGTAGTGACAGTCATTCCCGGGTCCTGTTTCAAATAGCCCTTGGCCAGCACTGGTGGAGACCAGCCTGCCTCAGCATCCAGGCACGTCCTGAACCTGGGGCCAAGGCTGTCTGTCAAAGAGGACTCTTCCTCCAGGCAGCCTGTCTTGGCTGCTTTCTCCTCTGTGCATCTGGTCTGCTTCAGGTAGCCCCGGAATGCCACTGAGGCTGGGTCTTCTTCCCCAGGCCCCTCAGGCCCGGGGGCATTGGCAGGGCCCAAGGCGGAGCCACTCCGCCCGTCCCCAGGCTGCCCGTCAGAGTTCTGGACGAGGCCAATGCCACTGTCATCCTGGCCCGGGCTGCTGTCCCCCACCCGCCGCTCCCAGCTGGGGCCGGTGCCGGGACTCAGGCCGGGCTCCTGCAGGCAGATCCCGCTGTCCGTGCCGCTGCTGCCGCCGCCCTCCAGCTCCGGGAGCGCCCCCTTGCCCGCGGTGCCGCCAGCCTGGGGGTGGGGGGCAGGGAGGAGGAACTGGGGCTCTTCATTCTGCAGGGATGGCCTGGCACTGCCAAAGCCGCTGTCCGTGCTGCCGTGCAGTTCCGAGTTCTTCAGCTCTGGGGACACTTTGGGGCAGGCCTCCTCGTCCAGGGGATGGATGGTGTCCTGGGGCTCGGGGCAGGGAAGCCGGCTGACAAAGCTGGAGGCCTGGGGCTTCTCGAAGACCTGGAGAGGAGAGGGCAGAGTGAGAGACGCGAGGGTTACCTGCGGGACCCGCTCTGGCGCTGCAGGCTTGGCCCTGGGGCCAGGAGGCGGGCTCGAGAAGGTTCTGCTCTAACCGAGGAGCCCACAGAGTCACCTGCACTTTTTGTTTCATTTTAGAATCGACCTTTCCTCTTGGTGCGATTCTCAGTTTGGCTCAGGCCGGCACGCTCGCAGCCCAGATGGAACGGCAGGCAGAACGGGAGCCGGCCGGGAACGGTGAATGTTCTCAGCCCCAGCACGGTCCTTTCCAAACCTGAGAGCAAGCCGGACTCATCTAGATAGATCTAGGAGGGTGTTTCAAACTTTTCTGGACTATGATCCCAAATAAGAAACGTGTTCCATGATCGCCTGTATATAGACATCCTGTAAACTGAAAGCAGTTTCGCGAAAGAGTGCGTTTTACTAGCCGGGTACCGTGGTCTACACTACCACTCTCTCCTATTCTACTCCTGTTCTAGTCTATCCTACCCTGTCCTATCCTGTCCCCTCCGTTACCCTCGCTTGTCCATTTCATTTTTTAAAATGCTGGATGTGAGACACAAAATTAACTTCTCCAACGTTCACCAGATTAAGTGACCTGCGCAAACACAGGGTGGCTGCCACGTGGGGCAGTGGAACGAGCACAGAATTAGCAGTGGGGGAGGAGCTGCTCCCCACGACCTGCCAGGGGTCCCAGGGAAAGTCACTTAATCCCTCTCCCCCTTGCTGTTCCGTCTCAGCCACACTGGGGTTCTTCCTGCTCATGCATCAGCTCAGTGCTCTCAGGGCCTTTGCACATGCTACGCCCTGTGGTGGGAACACTTCTTTCAGCATTTGCTCTGGCTGTGTCGTTCTAACATTCGGGTCTCAGCTCAGATGTTTCTCCCCAGAGAGGCCTTCCCGATCATCCTGGCTAAGGCAGTGCTGCGACCCTCTCTACATTCACCTCGTGTACTTCTTCCTAGCACTTGGTTCCTGAAATTCTTTTTAAATTTATTTTCTGCCTCCCACCACAACCTGCTCTCTAGCCACACTTACTCCCCACACCCAGCAGAATATAAGCTTCTTGAGGACAGGAGCTGTCTAGTTTTGTCTGCCACTCGGTTCCCGGAACTTAAACTGAGCTGGCACATAGGAGGCTCTCTTAAAGTTTGTTGACTGACTTACTGACTCAGCACACCTGCCCTCATTCCCTTTGTAAGTTTGGACTCGAATGCAACTCTTAATTGGTTGAGTTCCTATGAATATCCCACAAGTTGGGGATTAAGGATCATCTGTTTCTAGAGCCAGACTGCATGGTTCATACCCCAGTTCTGCCTTGTATCAGCTGTGTTGCCTTGGCTGAATTATTTGCCCTCTTTGTGCTTTAGTTCCTCGCCTATAAAACAGAAATAGTCACAGTACCGGCCTCCTCGTGTTGTAGTTAATGCGCGGCAAGTGCTCAGAACAGTGCCTGGCACAGAGAAAGCACTCGGTAAATATTGGGCACATTGAATTTTACTTTCCAATCTAAGGAGAGAATCGAACTTCAGAGAAGTGAAATGACTTGCACAAAGTCACAGCGGCAGAGAACAAACCTGCGATTTGTACTCCACTGTCCTGATCTGAAATCCCCATTTATCCAAAGAGCAGATCAGAACAGCGCATGAGTGGGAATAAGCATATGAATGTGAAAGTGCTCTGTGCACTTGAAGTTATTCATGAAGTTAGTAATGACCACCATCATTAGATGAAGCCAACTGGGCTGCATTTATCTTGAGAAGGAAAACATTCTCAAGGAGAGCTCACTTCTGTGATCCAAATGGCACAGAGGAATGAAAACCCAGAGGCTGCGTTGTCTCCTTTGGCATTTTGCACCTGTGCCTATTTCCCTGGCTTGCATTAGAAGTAATAGATTCTATGCTGGCTGCCCTACCGGCTGTAATCAAGCCCCTTGGGACCAAGGGCTGCATGAATCAGCTTCTTCCCAGACCACATGTGGCCTGTCATTGGTGCTCAATAACTGTAGCTCAACGGCCACTTCACTGATCTCTTCCTAGATGCTCTTTCTGACGCCCACCGAGGAATCCCCGCTCCAGTTACCAGGACCAGCCTCCCCCACCCCTCTGCTTTCTCGTCATCTGTCCCTGAGCGCAGCCCCCATCCCGGTTCCAGGCCCTGCGTAATAGAACATGCTCAGAGCACTTGTTAAACAGGCCGATGCATACATGTTTGTGGAACGGAATCTCCCTGGAGCACAGAGAAGGGACAATGAGTTATATACTTCAGTTAGACACAAGAAGAACTTTTTAATCCTGTAAGGCTCCTCGTCATACCACTCTACCCAGGGCACTGGAGCTAGGAACACAGTCCTTTGCTGCCGGACAAAGACCCTAATTAGGCCAGGCGGTCCCTTCTCTCCCCTAGAGTTCTTACTCAACATAATTCCAGAGGGTCTTTGTCTCTCTCCTTATTTTCCTAGAAATCCTGGGATCCCTCTTGGGGGGGTAGCCCCCCCAACGGAAGGTCCTCCCCGGTGGAGCCGGTCCTTCCCAGCAGAGCCCGCGGCCCTCACAGTGATGGCCGCTGTGGGGATGTGGTGGCAACCTCCAGAGCAGCCTGAGTCCCAGGCGGGCCAGGCAGAGGTTTGGACCTGCTGCCCAGTGCTGCGAGCTGCATTCTGGAGGCTGGCTAAGCACAAGTGCACCAGCTGCCCGTGCCGTGTGGCAAGAGGAGATGCTCTGGGCGGGGGGCAGAGACCCTGGCCACCCCACGACCCCTCCTCCTGGGCAGTAGCCCTCGTTCTGCTCCCTGCTGCTCTGGCAGTAGCCCTAGGCCTGGGCTCCCAGCCGCGTGTTCCTCCTCTTCTGGAACACTCATCATCACCAGCTGGCAGGGCTGGGAGAGACTGGGCTCTTCCTGACTTCTCCTGGCTCCCTGGCCCCCGTGCACGGAACAATCGCTCCATGCCTCAGTTTCCTCCCTTGTAAAATGAAGATAATAACCCCACCTGCTTCAGAGGTACTGATGCACAGGGGCTGGCCCATGGCCAGTTGTTAGTAAATAGTAACAAAATGGCACGTGGGGGGTTGGGACTACTCAGTATGTGTCTTATCGGGGGCCCTTAGAAGGCAGTGTTCTCAGCACTAGGCTTTGCATTTAAGCCCTCCCTCTGTCCCCACGGTCCTTGATGAAGGGGCCTCCTGATAATGTCAGGGCTGAGGGAAGGGACTGTCTGGGAGGGAGCCCCCGTCTCCTGGATTCTTGGTATGGCAAGGAAGGATGGGCCAGTGCCCCCCCCCCCCCCCCCCCCCCCCCCCGGACGGGGGGCAGCTTCCTCCGGCGCCGCACGTACAGATGGAGGGCCAGGCAGTAGGCCAGGGCTCCGCACAGAAGCAGGACGAAGGTGAAGAAGATGCTGAGGTTGGTCGTGGTGAAATCTGCAGGCCCAGAGAGATGTGTCTGTGGCCTGGATCCCAGGAGCCCACGGCCACTCTTAGGAGCCACTCAGTCAGTGGCCCCCGGTGACCCCCTCTAGGCCACAACCAGATGCTTCTGGATCCTTGGAAATCCCTGCCTGGCCTTCCAACCTCTGTCCTGAAGAGATTCCCTTACTAGACCCAGTGACTCTGCCTCCAGCTCTGCACACAACTCACACCACAGCACGTGGAATGGGGGGCAGGATGGGACAGCAGGTAAGAATGGAGGCCTGGCGCCAGTCCCAGCTCCACCACTGACTCAGCCGCTCTGAGCCTCAGTTTCCCCATCTATAAAATGGGAAAAATAATAGTGCCTACCACATGATTGTGAAGTACACAGCACACCTCCCTTAACTTATGTTACCTGATCCTTATAACAACCCTAGGAGGTGAGTACTATCATCATCCCTATACACAATAGGATCCTGGGGCCTAGAGAGTTTATGTAACTTACCCAAGATCATAGACCTCGTAAGTGGTAAAGCTGAGATCTGAAGCCAGACCTGTCCACAAAACTTAGTTCTTCTACCAGTGAGTGAATGTTAAAAATGCTCTTAAGGCTGCCCGACACAGGGATGGTGCCTTAACTCTGCTTAAATGAGAGAGAGGCTAAATGACAATGAACTTGTGAGTGTCCTTCATGAACTGAAATGTAGAAATATAAGGAGTCACTCTGGGCTTTGCTGGGCCTTGCTGGCCTGGCATGACTGGTTGGGGCATATGTTGCCCTGAGTTGCTATTTACAGCTTCCTCTGGGCATGCCCTGTCTCCCCAGCCAGACTGTAAGATCCTCATGGACAAGACCATGGCCTTCACATCCCAGGTCCTCTCCCCTCCCTCCTTTCCCTCCCGTCCCCAGCACCTGCGGAGAGCCTGGCTTTAGCAGCTCTGGCAGGGGTCAGCTCAGTCCCAATGGGGAGGGGGGACAAGGAGAAGGCCCTCTGTGCCCAGCCTCAGGAAAAGACAGCAGAGAGATGTAACAAACAGGAACTACCACAGCTGACAGAGCGAGCCTGGGGCAGGGAGGGGGGAGGGGAGCGGTTCTTGGGAAGCACAGCTGTGCTCAAGCAGAACACCAGCACCAGCAGAATCAAGAGACCTGGCTCTGCCTCCGTGCCCTAGAAAGCTGTTCAGACCCACAGAGCCTCAGGTCCCGCATCTCTAAAATGGGGACAATAGGAGCTTTCTCACAGGGCCATGTGGGGGAGTGCCCCTGGCATCAGTGGTCCTCAACTGATGCTTTTTGGATCGTGTGAGGCCCTTCCTGCCTCCCGCCCCCCAGACAGCAGCCCCAACTGCAGACTCACACTGCTGGGTGAGCACGACGCACTCCTCCTTGGACCATACCCCCTTGTTCAGGCGGGAGCTCACAGATGGCTTCACCTTGACACAGAACTCTCCTAGATCTCCAGGGGGTGAGAGGCTGAAGTTTTCATGCTTCACCTTCTCCTTTGTGAACTGAAACAAAAACAACAGCAATAAACAAAATGTACCCTTGATTCATGGACCATGGAAGCTGAGAGTGGGGGAGCCATCAGAGATGCTCCAGGCCACCCCCTTCAGTGTCCTTTCCCTGACATGACAAACCCAGTATTATCAATGCAGCCCAAGATCTCTGTGATTAACATGACTTATTTTGTACAAAAAGAGAAAAGGAACATTTTATAGTCGCTGAGGACCTTCCTAGAAGGGGCTGGTATCAAATGGTGGGAAGAGGATGGATCTGGCAGATTCCAGATCTCCCACTTAGGGGGTGTCCGTGGGCAATTACATAGCCTCTTGGGAGACACATTTTCCCATTTATAAAATGGAATAAAATATCCACCTGCCAGGGGATCAGGAATAATAGCTATTAAATGTCTTGTGTGGTGCCTGACACTAGTGGGCCATGTCTTCCCTGCCACCTGGCAGGAGCACAGATTTGGGGGCTGAGGTCATCTCAGCTCCCTCCCCTGCCCCACGCCCTCTCTCTCTACTCTGCCAGCAAAGTTCCCCAGGGGTGCATAGAAGGTACTGCCAGCCCTGCTGACGAGGAGGCGCAGGGAGCCCACTGCGTTATAAATACAGATGTCCTGTGGCCCTGGGGAGGCCCATACCGTGTAGTTCCCCGGCACCTTGCGAATCTGAATCTCATACTCGCGGAAGTGTTGGAAGACGCTTTCGTAAGTGTCGCCTGCAGGGGCTATCTTGGGCCTGGGGGGCTGGATCTTCCCGAGGATGATGCCATTGTGCACCTCTAGCTTCACGCTGCCAATCGTCAGAGTCACTGGTGGGGAGGCAAAATGATGAGGACTGCAGGCTGGGGAGGGCCTGGGTGCCCTGCCCATGCCTGGCCTCTAGGGTCAAGCTTTACCCACCCTAAAACCCGGGCCACCACTTTCTCAACCTGGCAGCACATAAGGACTTCCTGGGAAGTACATTACAAATACAGATGCCCCGGGTCCACTCAAGACACAGTGAACTTGAATTTTTGAAGCTGGGCCCTGGACACGTTGATTTTTTTTTTTTTTTTTAAAGATTTTTATTTATTTATTTGACAGAGACACAGCGAGAGAGGGAACACAAGCAGGGGGAGTGGGAGAGGGAGAAGCAGGCCTCCTGTCGAGAAGGGAGCCCGACGTGGGGCCTGATCCCAGGACCCTGGGATCATGACCTGAGCCGAAGGCAGACGCCTAACGACTGAGCCACCCAGGTGCCCCTGGACACATTGATTTTTAAACACATTCCTCAGGTAATGTTTCTGTAGCCAGCTAAGCACTGGCCTGCGGGCAGGCATTTGGGAGCCAAAGACCTCGAAGGCCATTGGTTCTGACTCTGAATTTTGCAGAGCAGGCTCACCACACTCATAGAGCATGGTCCATTCCAATTCATAGAATGACAAAATCCCATCAAGTCTGGGGCTTATCCTTTTCTCTTATGTCTGCTGAGAGAGACCCCCAACCCTTCTTCAGGATCCAATTCTGCCTACTGTTTCTTGCTCTGTGCTGAGTGCTTTTGGATTTACTTCCTCTTCCAGAACCCTACAAGTACACAGGTCTGGCCCTTGTGACTCAGCTGCTCTAAACCACCCCAAGACTTCTCTTCTGTAGGATAAACAACTCCAGTTCCCTTTTAAATCTTGAACAACTTGGCTATTTTCATCTAAATCTTCCCAAAAGTCCTGATTAGTTATTTGGGCAACTAGGTCCTCACCCGGGAAGCCCAGCTGGGTGGTGAGCTATGGAAACAGAGTCACATTCTAGACTAGAGTTTCTGGCAGGAAGGAACCCCCAAAGCCATCTTCTAGGCCCAGGGGAGGAAAAGCACCTTCATCCACGGAGAAGCGGGTGTTGGTGAAGGTCCAGTTGGAGTACTGGTTTCCATCCACCGTGCGGACCTTGGCTCGGTAGCCATTGTTGTGGTACAGGTCCAGGGTCACCACAGTGAGATCACAGAACGACACCTGGGTCTGGCTGCAGCTGGGGATGGACTTCCAGGGTTCTAGCCCATACCTGGGGAGATATCAGGCAAGGCACTAGTAGAGGAACTTGCGTTCAAACCCACCTCCTTTAAGAGGAAAGCAAGGGGCCCAGGGAGAGAGCTCCCATGAGGTACAGCCTGCAGCGTATGTTCTCTGGTCCCGGGCATCTAACTGCAAGAGGATCTCTCTTGGCTCTGGGGCTGCATACCAGTTTCTCTTAGATTGGAATATCTAACAGATCGCCAACTCCTCCAGGAAGACTTGCTACCCACTGCAATACAACCTGACTTCTCAGGCTTTCTCCCAATTATATTTACAGTCCGTTAGGGTTTCCTTGTTTCCCAATTATATTATGGATGCATTTCTTGTTTCTCCAATAAGATGGAAAAAACTTAAGGGAAAAGGAAATACCTTGGCTTTCTCATCCAAGAGCTCCCAGCACACGGCTCAACACATATGGGGATCAATCAGTACTTGTCAACCGATTGATATATACCAGGGTCCTTCCCGGTGTTACTTCAATAACAAGACAGCTATGTCTTCCCATGCCAGGGAAGTGAAGGAGATGGGTTGCCCCCTCCCGCACCCACCTCCCTCCTTTCTCCATCCTCCCCTTTCCATACCTCAGAAGCTCTACTTCATAGTAGGTGCTGTTTGACGGTTTCGGGATGGGAGTCCAGTGGAGGACATGGGAGAAAAATTCTGCTTCAAACCACACAGATGGAGGGCTGGGCAGATCTGTCCCTGGCGAGAAGAGTGTCAATATCAGAGCTCGCAGAGCCCTCCCCCAGCAATGAAGATGTCGACGGTGATGGTGGCCATCATCCTACCAGCTTCTATTTATTGACTACTTTACTGTGAGCTGGACTCTCTGCTAAGTACTTTACATATGTTCTTTCAGTTAATTCTCATGACCAGCCCTACAGGATAGACATTTATGGCCCTAATTTTACCGGAGAAGAAATAAGGGCTCAGAAAGGTTGAGTGACTTGCCCAAGGCCAAAGGAGCTAATAAGGGGCAGTGTGAATCCTCATGTGTCTGATTCCAGAGCTAGTGTTGTATCCTTAGATCACTGTCTGCGATCAGAAACAGAAGTGGTGGCTAAGAAGAGCCAAGGGGAGTCTGATGTATCTCCGGAGAGAAGGCATGGGCTGAGAGCTAAGGTCTCATTAGCTAAGCTAATGTCTGTCAGCAATGAGCTCTCATCTCAGATGAGCTAGTCCCTGTCCTTGCTCCAGCCTCATCCCAAGGCTGGCCCCCATCCCCAGCCCTGGTCCCTACCCTGGCCCCAGCCTTGGCTCCAGCCCAAGGCCTCCTCTCTGGAGTTCTTGGGGATACACAGATATCCTGCTTGTTGGCATCTGCCTGTTTCTCTTCACAGGTCTCCTGGGCAACCCCAAGCTGAATGCTTGCCCCATTCCCCCACGTCTAGCAGGGCTGTAGGCTGGGTGAGGACAGACAGAATGAAGCAGGTCTGGTTCTAGATCGTGCTGACATTTCCACACAGAGCCAGCACCCTTGGCTCTGCAGTGAGATACTACAGACCGCTGTCTAACTCCACCTCCTGCCCCCACCCCCCATTCAACATGGGGCACTCCAACTTCAGGAGCCTCCAACTAACACTGGTCAGGGTAGCTTGGTCAAATTACTTAACCTCACCGAACCTCTCATTTGTAAGAATGTAATAAATACACCTACTCTAAGAGTCTTGCCAATCAAGTACAATGAGGTAGGTTAGGGCCAATAGCCAGTCTGTTCTCTCCTCCTCGATCCCTTCACGTCTCTCCATCTGCCAGCCACTCAGGCTTCCTTTGTTCTCTAACCTCTCGCCATCTCTCTAGTAATGCTTCTTCTAGAATTGTCATTTGCACTTAGAAAGCACATCTCCCCTGTTTCTTGCTTGCTTTTTACACTATCTTTGATTCTCAAGGCTGTGTTTCAATTTCAAAACGTTAGATGGAAAAGTGAGAAACGCAGCAGGTCTTCGCGGTATTGGGGCTGCATATCCCCGACTCAGTTCTCGATCATGTGAATGGCTGACTGCAGGTTTTACTTTGTATTTTGGTGTAGACGCAGTTTCAGTCCCTGCTCTCCCTGGCTCCAGTCTCCATGCCTCCACCTCCCTGCCCTGGCATTCTCTCTCCAGGCTTTATTCTCTCTTGCAGAAACTTTCCAGGATAGCTGGCTGGGTTAGAAGACTGAGCTAAGGGGCAGGAGGAGGGAGAGTGAGGCAGGTGGCAGTCAGAGCACATTAGGGGCTAAAGAAGGAGCAGGAATGATCAGATGGAGCAACAGGTGATAGTAGCGGGCAAGACCTGGGATGGGGGCGGGAATGGCATGGGGAAGAAGTAGGTTAAGGGGAGGGCTAAGGGAAGGTGGAGTCAGATGGGGGATCAAAGTCATTCCCCAGAGGGGAAAGCATTCTTTTTTTTTTTTTTTTTAAGATTTTATTTATTTATTTGAGAGAGAGAGAATGAGAGACAGAGAGCATGAGAGGGAAGAGGGCAGAGGGAGCAGCAGACCCCCTGCTGAGCAGGGAGCCCGATGCGGGACTCGATCCCGGGACTCCAGGATCATGACCTGAGCGGAAGGCAGTCGCTTAACCAACTGAGCCACCCAGGCACCCAAGGGGAAAGCATTCTTACCAGTTGAACTAGAACAACAAAAAAAGGCCAGGGCTAAGTTTCTGATTCGTTTGGAGGTGGATAGAAGATAAAGTGGGGGTGCGTGGGTGGGTGTCACTGAACTTCTCTATCCACCCCCCCCCCATCAATTTCATGCTCTTCCACTTCCACGATGGGGAGCCTGAGATCCAGGCTTGCCGGAATGAGGGAGCTTCTGGGGTGGGGTAGACAATGGACGCCCCCCTCCCCAGAGGGACAGCCAGACGGGGTTCTCCGTGGAACGCACAACTATAACGTAGGGGCGACGAAGAGCGCGAGTCGGGAGCGGACGCGCACCCAGCCCCGCCGGGCGGGCGCGGAGAGGGCAGGGCAGGGCCAGGCTGCGATCCTTACCGCGCGCGCAGGAGCCGAGGCGCAGGCTGAGGAGCACCGCCAGCAGCACTACCAGGCGCGGCAGCATCCTGGGCACGCCGCATCCTCCGGGGCCGGGGCCGGAGCCGGAGCCGGAGCCGAAGCCGAAGCCGAAGCCGAAGCCGGAGCCGGAGCAGGAGCCAGGCTGCGTGCCTCCAGCCGCGGCTCGGCGGCTCTGCCTCTGAAAGCCGGGGCTGGCGGGCAGTCCCGCCCACGCCTCGCGGGGCTGACGTCAGGGGGCGGGGCCCCGAGAAAGCCCCGCCCCGAGGCCGAGCGTCCGCATGCGGGTGCGGGGCCGGGTGCCCGCTGCCCAGCGCTGGCCACCCCGCCCCGCGGATGGGGAGGATGCAGGGACCCAGCGGGCGCCGGGCCGTCACGGGCCGGGGGCGGGGTTCTGACCAACCCCCCACGCTGTGATCGCGTCAAAGAGGCCTGGGCAGGTGGGGTGGCGGTGGTGCAGAAGGTGGGGTGCGGGTGTCAGAGCTGGTTTTGCCCGACGAATAGGGTTGGGATTGGAGCTGTGGCCAAGGCCCGCCGCTAGCTCGGAGTTGGGGAAGGAGATTGCCCCAGGCGCTCAGGGAACATTGCTAGGACACGTGTGTGACTCTTGGTGTTGCCCTAGTACCTCGGTGTAGGACTCTGAGCCAAACTAACGGTAGAATAGGCAGTCCCATCTCTGACTTAATAGTTTTGGAAGGGTGCCCACAACCTCCCTCAGCGTCTTTTGGTTTCCCTCGCTTGCCTGAAATCTCACATTTAGAGCTATTTCCATGTGCCAACCCCCCCCCCCCCCCCCCCCCGCCACCAGCCCCCTTACAGATCTGGGTAGCTTATCATCGGTTACTCACGCTTCGATATCACTTGACTCATCTGAGATTTCACTCCAGGTGCACCAAAGATGTGGGAGCATGGGAGACAAGCTCTGTCTGCTTCACTCTGCTTGCACCATGACACCTGCTTCAGAGTATGTACGAGTATTGAGGAGGGGCTCCTATTGGGGGTCGGAAGGTCTACTTTAGGACTAGGAAGACCTCACTTTTTGATGATGATGAGCGAAGGTCAGGGATGCCCCAGCTCCGTAGATAGTGGAGAGTGGTATACGCAGGCCCAACAGGACACAGGGTCAGTCGGAGCCCCCCTAAGGGGACAGCTCTTGTTGCCACACCCTCTGATCTGCTGGGAGAAAGGGTTCCAGGGTTTGTAATGTGTGAGAATGTTTTCTGCACTCTCTGTTGCTCAACTGAAAGATTAAGAGTGTGGCCAATTGCTCAGAGGTATCCAGGCATGACCCAAGGGGTGGGGCCGCCTTTTGAGATGACTTCTCAGTTCCTATTGACCTTTTGAAGGAGGAGGACACTGTGCAGTTTCTTGCTGAACTTGCCTTTACGCTTTACTTTCTTTTTTTTGTTGTTGTGTTATAAGAGTTTAAAAGTCTTACCCCCTTGCCATTTTGAAGGAGGGTCAGATTTCTTAATTCACTCATGTGACAAACATTTTCTGTACACTCTGTTTGGGCCAGATACTGTGTTAAAGCTGAGGATAAAATGGTGACCAGAACAAGGTCCCTTCCCCCAAGAAATTTACGATTTAGCTAGAGACAGAAAGTAAAGAGAGATTTTCATATGCTGTGAGAAGTGTGCTGGGAAGGGAAGTACACACTAGCGTGGGGACACAGGAAGCAGGCACTCGACCCCAACGGGGGTAGACGATAGAGAAGGCTTCTTGGAGGAGGTGACATCCAAGCTGATAGGGATGAGTGAGAGGTAGTGGGGTGATGAGTGGAGAGGAAGGGGGTCCCAGACAGAAGTATATACTTAGAGATTGGGGAACATGGCACTTTTGAAAAACCTTGTCAAGTGCATAAATTAGTCTTCCTGGTTTAAGATAAGAACGTCACAATGGCTATTTACTGTTTTGTTCAGGCAGAGCCTGAGTTTGAATATAGGCTGTCCTCATGTAGCTTGATGCTTCATAGAAAGCACTCAGAACTGGAATTATGTCCAGCATATGATTGTGATACCTTTTGTAAAAAAGAAATTCGTATGTTTGCTTTGGTTTGTATTCAGTAATGTATTCTCCGTGTTCTAAAAAGTCCACACTAAGGTTCAAAGATTTCTGGTATTCGTAACAGCTATATTTCCTGCTTGCCTTGCAATTAGGTGGAATGTGTGACTGGGTTTTAACCTATGTAAAGTTGAATTGATAGGTGCTACTTCCCGGCCTGGCCTCTAACTCTGTCTTTGTTATTCTGTGAGCCAGGTGGTCGGGGTCCAGTGGAGGACTCCAAGGGGATGGAAGGAGCCTGGGTCCCCGAATCACCTCTTGGAGGGCAGCTATTCAGTAAAGACACCCAATCTGTGTGAGCCTGTGACTTGAAAGAGGAGTGAACTCTTGTTGTATCTAGTTACTGAGATTGGGAAGTTTTGTTATACCAGCTAATGTTAGGTATCCCGATGAAGGTGCCAACATTGTCTCTCTCTCTCCCTCTCTCTCTCTCTTTTTTTAAGATTCTATTTATTTATTTACTTGTCAGAGAGAGAGACAGTACAAGCAGGGGGAGCAGCAGAGGGATAGGGAGAAGCAGGCCCCCTGCTGAGCAGGGAGCCAGACGCAGGGCTTGAACCCAGGACCCTGAGATCATGACCCCAGCTGAAGGCAGGCACTCAACTGACTGAGCCACCCAGGTGTCCCAACATTGTCCCATTTAATCCTTGTTACCACCCCCATGAGATTGGCTTTGTTATCCGTGTTTCACAGATGGAGCGGTGAGGTCAGAGACTAAGTCGCTTGTCGGCATCACTCAGTGGGTGAGTGGCAGAGCTAAGATTACAGCCCAGATCCCTGACTCCAGAACTCATGCTTTCACTACCATATGAACAATGCCCTTTCCCATCTTGGAAGAGCTCTTGGAAAAGACAAATGTGTAGTGAATTGGGCAGGGGGTGGGGCAGGGGGAGGAAGAACAGCTCAGGGCTGAGTGTTGGGGGTGGAGGGAATATGGTGAACCCCAGGGAAACTGTGGGCGGAGCTGGGTAGACAGCTTTGTCCCCATGGCCACACTGGGAAATTTTTAGGGCAAATTTTGAGCTCTGGATGGTTGCATTGTCTCATTTTCACTTTACTTCATCTTGGTCCTCAGGATGATGCTTCTAAACAGGTACCGCCCCCCGGGTGGTGGGTAGGGTGGACTTCTGGGAGGGTAGGAAGTCCATGCTCAATTGTGGTAACAGGCACACTTGTAGTTTCTGTCCCCGAACTGGTGATTGGGGAAGTTCCAGGCCTTGTGATCACTGTGTCAGAGCTACACATAACAGGGAAAGAGTCCTAGACGGAACTGACCCCAAGAAGGAGACAGAGAGAAGGAGACTGCCTGAGGACACTTGGCAGTCATTGGATCAAGGAGAACCATAGATGGAAGGTGAGGGGGCCACCAGAGGCCAGCCCCAACTCCAGGCGGAGCCTTCTGGCTGTTGTCTACAGAACCTAATTAATGTCCATCTCCCTTCATTGTCGGCCTGACTCCCACCTGGCTGAACATAAAAGAGCTCAGAAGGGATGGAACCCCCTTCTCTGAATCCCCCTCTCTCGTAGGTTTAGATGGTGATGCAGTTGGGAAGAGGGAGTTGTTTGAATTTCAACTGGGTGGGCGATAGGCATCCCTGAAGGGTTTGGGACAGGAGAGCAAAATGGCAGGTTTGCGTTTTATTTTTTTATTTTTTTAAGATTTTATTTATTTATTTGACAGAGAAAGACACAGCGAGAGAGGGAACACAAGCAGGGGGAATGGGAGAGGGAGAAGCAGGCCTCCCGCCGAGCAGGGAGCCCAATGATGTGGGGCTCGATCCCAGGACCCCGGGATCATGACCTGAGCCGAAGGCAGATGCCCAATGACTGAGCCACCCAGGCACCCCCAGGTTTGCGTTTTAAATAGAAGAGGAAACTCAGGGCATGGAGGTGACTAGCTGAGGCGAGATTTGCTAGTTAATGGCAGAATCCAAACCCTGGCCTCTAGATTGAAGTTCAACTCTCTTTGCTGGACCTTCCACAGCCGTGAAGCTTGTGGAACTATGAAGACTATGGGAGGGTGTCTTGCCTATCAGCCTAGAGGAAAGAGGAAGAAATTTTGAGATCCCAGGTGAAGAACCTCCCCAGCTAATTCCCTTGAATCAGCGAAGCTGGAGCAGCGTGGATGTCCAGGGCTTGGCCCAAGACGAGGGACACGCACTTATTTTATTTTGACATGGCTAAGGGGGTCCACTCAGGACAGAGGGAGGCTCCCACCGAAAGACAAATCTTAATTATTACTTCGTGTTGTAAAAACTGCTTGTCATCTCTTGCATTACAGGTAGCTTCAAGTATTAATTTTACTTTTTTTCTCCAAGTTTTTCTTTAAGTTCCAGTTAGTTAGCATACGGTGTAATATTAGTTTCAGGTGTAGGATTCAGTGATTCATCACTTCCATACAACATCCGGTGCACCAAGTCGCAAGTGCCCTTCTGCACGCAACCCCCTACCCACTGCCCCTCCGGCAAACCTCAGTTTGTAGTTTCGAGTATTGAAAAGTTGAGCTCTGTGGGCAGCCAGTGCTGCCTGGGAAGACCTATGCCAGGGGCTCAAAGTCCCAGTTGTCAGTTGTCATCTGTGACTGGGTTTCAGGTCTCAGGTTTCTTAGCTGTGAAATGAGTTGCCGGTAGGAATAATGTAAGCAAGCGTTTGTGAAGTACCCTCGGCTAGGCGCTGTGGGGTATAAAAATTAGTCACTGTCCTTATCGGGTGCATGGACTTTCAGGGGGTTTAAACCTGTAATAAATAACTCTGATAGAATATCAGAAGGACCCGCTCAAATAGAAAGGGTTCCGTCAACTCCAAGGTATAATACACATGCAGGATATTGCTACCCTTGTTATTTATTTATTTTTTTGGATCGGGTCTCCTGTTTGTTCACTGCCAGGCCAAGCATACGTGGATCAGCTCACAACCACAAACCTGCTCCCCCTGTCCCTCACAGGTTGAGATTCCGATGCCCCATAGAATCCTGGACTCCTTGTGTGGAGGTCAATTCATCCGTCCTCCTGCTTCTGTCCCAGGAAACAAGGCCTTTCCCCTTTCACAGAATTCACAACAAGTACAAGAAACAGTCACTGGAGGTCAGCTGGGGATGCTGAGTGTGCACGTGTGTCCGGCGGCCGGCTGTGTGGGAGGGGGTCACGGAAGAGGGAAGCTCCATTCCTAGGGTGGCGTTGAAGTTCTTATAATTTATGAGAAAATGAAAGTCAGAGAGGAAGAGCTCATTTTGACAATGGCAGATTCACACCTCACCCTCAGATTCATTCTGGGGCTATGACCTTTGAGGACATAAGAACAAGTGAGCTCATGCTCTTTACAACTTCTTCCAAACTATCGTTCATAAGCCGACAGTGGGCGACTG
The DNA here is from genome assembly GCF_011800145.1 of Mirounga leonina. NCBI lineage: Eukaryota > Metazoa > Chordata > Mammalia > Carnivora > Phocidae > Mirounga > Mirounga leonina. The sequence goes on along the minus strand of NW_023270387.1, from coordinate 14,036,222 downwards.
ATGTCGTGAGGTCCTGCTGGTCTCTCAGGTGTCCAGCAGCCAGCATCCTCCCTGCCTTCGCTACCTGACCCTTTCCTCCTGCCCTGGCCCCAGCTCCCAGGACGCTGAAGGAACCCACTTGGAAAATTCTCAGGACCCATGAGGGGAAAAGTGGCATTTCTTCTGCAGCTTTTTTAGAGTTCTTGTGTATGGCGCAGTTATTTCTTTTACACTTCGTAGAACTTTGGTGAATCAAGTTTTAACACATAAGAATCCTTTGATTAAGTAACAGATGTTCAGAAATAGATGCCATTTTTATCGACACTTTGATGCACGGTATGAAGTTCCAAATGGGTGACTCACCTTTAACGTTGCAAATTCATAGAAATTCTAAGCCTAATTTTAGAAAGCTGAGGTAAACAAATGCTCTGAGGTTCATGACAGTCTTAACAGTGCTCACTACTTGTGTCCACATTTATAAGTTGACAGAAGGGTTTCCATGCGAGTACTGGATGCTTGCCTACCCACTGGTCCCAGGAGATGCTCCCTGTCCAAACGCCTGATGAGATACTTCTTCTGGCTCTCAATCCAGTAGTCTCTTTCTGTTACACCGTGTTCTTGAGCTCAGGACTTCATTCTTTCCCCTTCTCCTCCCCGGGCCAACTCTGGTCACCGCATATTAAAGCCTAAGTCAGGGGCGCCTGGGTGGCTCAGTCGCTTAAGTCTGCCTTCGGCCCGGGTCGTGATCCCAGGTGCCTGGGATCAAGCCCTACACTGGGCTCCCTGCTCGGCGGGGGGCCTGCTTCTCCCCCTCCCTCTGCCTGTTCCTCCCCCTGCTTGTGATTTCTCGCTCTGTCAAATAAATAAATAAAATCTTTTGGGGCACCTGGGTGGCTCAGTTGGTTAAGTGGCTGCCTTCAGCTCAGGTCATGATCCCAGGGTCCTGGGATCAAGCCCTGCATAGGACTCCTTCCTCAGCGGGGAGCCTGCTTCTCCCTCTCCCTCTGCCTGCTGCTCTGCCTACTTGTGTTCTCTCTCTCTCTGTGTCAAGTAAATAAATAAAATCTTTAAAAAAAAAAACAACTTTAAAGCCTAAGTCAGTAACTCAGCTCCGCTGATGTCCCACTTGGATGAGACAGAGTCCATAATTGCTGCATCTTCCTCACATCCCTTCTCCCTCTTGGGTCAGTAGCTTAAATCTGTTAACATCCATTGAGGACTTGCTATGTGTCAGTCACTGTGCTAAGCACCGAGATACAAAGACGGAAAAGATACTGTGTTTGCCTTGGAAGATGTTTAGCTGGAATGGAAGGAGGAAAGGAAATCTGGCATTCATGACTGTGCTGGGTAGTACGCTGCTAGTCTTTCCCATTTGACAGAGGAGGAAACTGAGTCTCAGGTTATCTGATTTTCCCAAGGTTACTCAGCAAACGGTGTGGCCCGGGTCTGACTCTGCTACGCCATGTTCTGCCCCCCACCCCCCACCAGCCACAGACAGAAGGAAGCAGGTGGGACAATTCCAGCTATACAGGCCCGTTGGAGGGCTTCCAGGCAAAGAGCTAGGGTGGAGGATGCTGGCGGGAGTCTGGCTGGCAGCTGAGGCCCCTGTGGGAGACCCAGAACCCGAAGCAGCCAGGGCGGGGTCTGTGATGATTCTGCGATGCCTCTTGGCTCCCTGGGTAGGCAAATGAATAGGAATGGTAAGAAAGGCCCCGATGGGGTCTGTGTTTGGCCCTGAGACCTATGGAAGAGGGGGCAGGGCTGACGGCTTCCAAAGCAAAGCCCTTTCTCATCCAGCTCCCAGCTCCATTTCCCCCGGAGAAAGGCCCTCTGAGAATGTTTATTCACTGCGCAGTTAGTGACTGCCTATTATGTACCAGGCTTCATTTTAGGCAAAGTAGCCGAAACTCCTGCCACACAGAGGGTTCATGCTGCTGGGAGGAGACATGTGGATAAGTAATAAGTTAGATACATCATATAGTCTGTTAGATGATGATAAATGCTATGGGGAAAAATTAAGTAAGGAAGGGGTAGACGGAATGGGGTAATGTGTTGCAATTTATTTTTTATTTAAAGATTTATTTATTTATTTGACACAGAGAGAGAGAGCACAAGCAGGGGGAGTGGGAGAGGAAGAAGCAGGCTCCCCACTGAGCAGAGAGCCTAACGTGGGGCTCGATCCCAGGACCCTGGGATCATGACCTGAGCCGAGGCAGACACTTAACCAATTGAGCCACCCAGGAGTTGCAGTTAAATAGGGGGGTCAGGGAAGGCCTCATCTGGTAGGTTTGGCAATTTGAACAAGGACCCGAAGGAGGTGGGGAATGAGCCATGTGGCTATGCGGATGAAGAGCAATCTGGGCAGAGGGACAGCAAGTGCAAAGGCCCTGGGGTAGGAGTGTACCTGGCATGTTTGGGATTGGCAAGGCCAGTGTGGGGCTAGAGGCTGGTGAATGAGGCTCACCTGGCTATAAACTGGCTCTTCTAGGGGGATCATGGCCAGTGGCCAACAGGCAGACAAAGGACTTGAGAACTTTCAGCCTCTTCCACTTCCCCTCAAGAATATTCACTGGGGAGGGGGAGGGAGGCATGGCCATGAGGCTCCTTTTCCTGTAGTCTGTGGCCCTGACTCCAGCATCTGAGTAAAATACACTCCCCCGACCCACTCACGCTCCAGCCTTTTGTCCTCCCCTCCCCTCTCTTCTCCTTCTTCTTGATTCCCCCCTTTCTTTTTTCTTCTCCCTCCCCCAAATCTGAAGGGTCTGGTCATGGAGAAGGTTGGTGCAGGAGGGATGGGGTTCATCGTGAGGAGGCAGGTCGAGCTTGGGAGGCCACTATTTCTGGGGGCCGCTGTAACAAATGACCACACATTTGGTGGCTTATAACAATAGCAATCTGTGCTCTCGCAGGTCTGTGGGCCAGAAGTCTGAAATCATTTTCCCTAGGTTGAAATCAAGGTGCTGGCAGGGCCTTGCTCCCTCTCGAGGCTCTAGGAGAGAATCCTTTCTTTTTCTCTTCCAGCTCTTGGTGACGGCCAGATTACTTGGCTTGTGGCCTCATCTCCCTTTGCCTATATTTTACAACAAAAATTTCTTAAGAACCTAAATGTGGTGGCATTTAGGACTCTCCCTGATAATCCAGGGAGATTATCAGGGACTCTCCCTCATAATCTTTTCTCACCTTTATTCAATCACATCTGCAAAGACCCTGTTTCCACAGAAGGTAACATTCACAGGTTCCTGCGGTTTGGACCTGGATATCTTCTGGGGAGCCATTTGTCATCCTACCACAGAGGGTGAGCAATTTCATTCAATCATTCCTTTACTCAACATATGATTATTGAGCTTTTTACTCAGTACCACTGCGGGATGTGGGGAATGTACTGTGAGCAAAACAGAGCCCTCCTAGAGTTTATGGATTAGAAGGGGATACTGATGTTAATCCAGTAATCACCTAAATAAAATGCAAAACTGCCACCATGGTAAGTGCTAGGAGGGTCCGTAATTGGGACTTGACCTGGTGAGGAAGGCCCAAGAAAACTTCCATGAGGAGGTGCTGCTTGCGTTGGAATCTGAGGGGCAAGTTGGGGGAACTGGTAAAGAGGGGAGGGTTCTAGAGTATTGTAGCAGAGGGGACAGATGGCAGAACCGGGTGTGACCAGCACTGGGGGATGTGCCGGGCTTGGGGTGGAGCCCATGAGGAGAGGGCTCTAGGTTTCAGGGGCTGTGTGGGGGGTCCATATTATGTGCCATCTCTCCACCTTTTACCCCAATCGCAGCCCGTGGTCATTGCTCAGCATCCAGGCGCCCTTCTCACTGCTTCCCTCGCAGGCCCCATCCTTCCATTTCCTGCCCAGTGTGGCATGTAGTTTAGCAAGGAAACCCCCTGAGCTCAGTGTTGGGGCAGACCTCTAAGCTCTGGTCAAGCCTACTGTGTGGCTGACATTGTGTCAGAAGTTACGGGGAATAGGATGAGAAAATGACATTATTTTCTGATCCTTGGGGCAAGAGACTGTATGGTAGAGAGGACGAGCCCACTAGGGCTTAAGTGCTGAATACTCTGTGGACCTGGGTTGAATCTCATGTCTGCCACTTATAGGCTATGTGATCTTGGGAGAATGACCCTCTCTGCCTCCGTCCCTTTCAGGAGCACCTAACTCAAATCAAGAAACATTTCATGTGGCTCTGTGCTAGGTGGTAGGCCAAGTGCTCCCAACCCTCAGAGATCTGTCTGCCTGGAAGCCGGCCACTGAGGTTTCTGGTTTCCCCTCCTGGGACTCCAGCTCCAGTTCCGCTGTCTGTAGTGCTTGATCTGAATGGGTTTCAGGCACATGCCACCAAGGGGTTCTTCCATGGGGCCCCACACCAGGCACAGAGCTCCAGACGATGGCAGTTAGAGGAGATGCATGTCCTGGGAGTGTGGACACATTTGGCCTTCTGTCTGCCTCCTCTACCCTCCTGCAGAACCAACACTGTCTACGGAGAGCCTTCCTGAATGACTCCCAACTCTGCATACTGTTTTAACCAACAATTTGTACCCACATCTTTAGCAGCCACTATTAGCTGCTGCTTCTACTTGATTTTTGCTAATGGCAGTGACCCTGGTCTCGTCCATCAAACCAACTGTGTGGAAAAGCCTAAGGTGGGGTCAGACAACTTGCCAACTCACTGCACCATGTTTGGCAAATCACTTTCCATCTCTAAGTCTCAATTCCTATGGTAAAGTGAGGATATAAATTCCTGTCTCTCCATCCTTCAAGGGCTTCTGTAAAAATTGGATGAGATTCTGCCCCCATGTCCTGGGGCACCTGGATGGCTCAGGTGGTTAACCATCTTTGGCTCAGGTCATGATCCTAGGGTCCTGGGATCGAGCCCCACGTGGGGCTCCCTACTCAGTGGGGAGCCTGCTTCTCCTTCTCCCTCTGCCCCTTCCCCGCTTGTGCTCTCTCTCTCTCTCTCTCTCACCCCCCTCAAATAAATAAATAAAATCTTTAAAAAAAAGATTCTGCCCCTAAGTCCTGTTTTTACCCCATTGTGGTGCCCAATTTGAGACCTAGGGGTGGGGGTGAGGAGAAGTAAAATCTTGAGCATTGAGTGGTTGAACTCTCCCAAACTGGCCGAGTCTGCCATTGAGTGATGTCCTCCTCCAGGAGCTGTCGTAGCGGCAGGTGGGTTAACCGCCCAGAAGTCTTGTTTGGTTTCTTTTCCAACCATAGTGGCCTTTATGTGTTCAACTCCCTCCCTGCTCTCTCGTCTTTTAACATCTGGGTGGGGGATTTTGTTGAGAGTGTGAAACAGGCTTCTAGATCTCTCAGGTCTTCATAGGGTGTGAGGTGTTGTTTTTGTCCTTTGGCAGGGAGGGAACTTTCCATGTGAGCAGCGGTGTTGGACTATGACCCCTCATGACCTGGGGCTTAGCTCTCATGGTCAGGGTCTTGCCATCTGTGCTCCAGAGCTCAGGCAACCATGAGAGATCTTGGGACTGGATTTTAGGGTGGGTGGGCTCTGGGGCAAGCTGATATGAATGCCCAGTTACTTAAATAACCAGGTCCAGCAGGGAAGAAAGGATAGGTCTGGGTATTAAAGAGGGCACGTTCTGGGCGCCTGGGTGGCTCAGTTGGTTAAGCGACTGCCTTCGGCTCAGGTCATGGTCCCGGGGTCCTGGGATCGAGTCCCGCATCGGGCTCCCTGCTCTGCGGGAAGCCTGCTTCTCCCTCTCCCACTCCCCCTGCTTGTGTTCCCTCTCTCGCTGTGTCTCTCTCTGTCAAATAAATAAATAAAATCTTAAAAAAAAAATAAATAAATAAAGAGGGCACGTTCTGCATGGAGCACTGGGCGTTATGCACAAACAATGAATCATGGAACACTACATCAAAAACCAATGATGTAACATATGGTGATTAACGTAACATGATAAAATAAAAAAAAAAATCCAAAAAAAAAAAAAAGAGAGAAAGAGAGAGAGAGAGAGAGAGGATAGGTCACCTCAGAGAGAGGCTGAGTGATGTGTGAAGGAGAGGATTCAGACCAGGACTCACCTAGCAGCCCAGAACCTGGGTGGGCAAAGAATGTATGGAAATTCACTCCAGTTTTTAGGGTGTGGTGTGCAAAGCATACACAGGAATACAACAGGGTTCCCAAGTAGAGAAACTCTCTGTGTCTCCGTTTCTTTATCTGTGAAGTGGGTAGAATAGTATTCATTGCATACAGGTATTGCAGGGATGAAGTGAAATAGGATACACAAAAGATGTCCAGCATAGTGCATGGTACATAATAAGTGTCCAAAAAATGTTAGATATGGGAAGATCCAGTTTAGGTCGTGGTGGAATAGCTTGTGTGGGAGTAACCCTCTGGCTGATAACAATGATTAGACACTGAAGGAAATGTGAGAAATCCCAACCAGGAGAAGAGATGAATCTCCCATGGAGAAGATTTCCAAATCATTTATGTAACACTTCACCCTCGCTGAAGGTTGAGCATCCCTCCCCACCCCGTAAGTGTGGGCTGCACCTAATGACCTCCTTCCAAAAGCAACAGTCTGGAAAGGGCGAGAAGGAATAACTTCGCAGAGAAGAAACCCGGCAAACACTGCCTCGGCCAGGTGATCAAAGTCACTATCAACAGCGGTGAGTCATACGGGTAATACCTACTTTTGATTTGAGTGATGACAACAGCACTTAACCTCTGTGGTCTTCCTCCCCGCCCCCCCTCCCCCAAACCTATAATACCAGCATAGCCGTGAGGAAAACATCAAATAAATTCCAATGGGGGGGCGGTGCTCCTGGCTGAGAACAGATGCGTAGGACTGCTGGTTTGGGTCCCTGCCCGTGCAAGGCTGTAGGATGGGCTGTGTGGTTGTGTGGGTTCTCTGGTCAGGCTTCCTAGCCAGGTGGTATTGGGCCCCGTACTCAGCAGGACCTGGGGCTGCGAATGAGCTGCCCTGTCCCGGCCACGGGGCAGAATGGACCCAAGACCTGGATGGCTTGTTGCTTAGGAAGCCAAATAGGAAGACTGTGCACTGAGTTCCCTGGCCAGATGGGGCCAATGGTTTTGCTCTGCGGATGGAGAGAGCCCCTGGCCAGTTCTCCACCCCAGTGCCACTGTGATCGGGCTGTAGGGCAGACTGCTGAGATCCCCAGGAGCTCTGATTGGGTTTCTTGCAGGCTGTCTTCGGCAGTGGGCAGAACTGTGAGTCAGCTTTCCTGACAGGTGCAGCGGCAGACCCGGTTCCAGGGCCCACAAGGCTCTTCGAGGTCCCAAATCAGGCAGCCCCGTACCCGGCCAAGTCTCCCGGTCAGACTGTGCCACTGTCTTTCTTGGCCCTACAAATGAGTGGGGCTGCTGGTGGGACTGCTAGCAGGAGCTATTTAAAAAAAATACACATGGTTTGATTTGTACCATATATATAATTTGTATTTGGCTTTTTAGTTCATATTATATCCCGTGTGTATATATATATATATATGATACCTGTTTGTATATGATCATATGTATATGTGTATATGTATACATCCATGCGTATGTGAGATGCATATGATACATTGTACATGATTGTATGGATGTATGATACATATGTATATCCTACATGATATGATATATATTATATGTATTTTCCATATTATCAAATGATAGCTAACATTAATAGCTAACACTAAGTGTTGAGCATTGTGTTAATGTTTTTTTCACTAATTATCCTAATTTCTCAGCAAAACTATGATGTGAAAACTATCATTATCCTCGCTTTATGGGCAGGAAGTGGAGGCATAGAATGGTTAAAAAACTTTTCTGGGAATTGGTGTATCATTTTCATGTGTAAAGTTTTCCTCCTTTTAAGATCATTTCCTTAGAGGAAATTTCGAGAACTGGAATGATTAGCGCGGAAACATACTAAGGGTCTTTGCTGCGCCTTAAGGCAAGAGTTTGGCATCCTGACCAGGCTCTCTCACCCCCCGGCTCACTCAGCAGGTTTGAGTTTAGCTGAAGACTAGCTTTAGTTGGGACAGCGGCTGAGGGTTATGACCATGTCCCTTCCATGGCCAACCCCAGAGAGGAGACAACTGGGTCTCAGTGGGCCACTCCCCAACTTGAGGATGCATAGCAAATTACCTCTAGTTTCTCTTCTATCTCATAGTGCTACCATTCCCCGCCTCACCCAGCGCTTGGAGGACCCCTTGCAGAAAGGTGTCTCCCCCAGTTCATCTTTGTGCCCCCAAAGCTGGACCAGAGCCTGGTACATATTGGTACCCAATAAATAGTTGTTGAATAAATAAAAGGAGCATCTACGATGCAGGAGGTGTTGCTCTAAGTTTGTTCATGTACATGATCAGATTTCATAGCCGTAGCAATCCCCAGAGATAATGGCTTTGTTGTGTCTGCCTCATATGTGAGTAAATTGAGACTCAAAGAGGGAAGACACTTGCCTGAAGTCATGTGGCTAATTAAGTTGCAAAGTCAAGATTTGACTCCAGAGACAATATTTCTTTCCACTATCATTGGAATGTAATGTGTTAGTCACGCCATTTTATTTTTTAATTTTCATTTTATGTTTTTAGAGAGGGGAGAGAGAGAGACAGGAGATGGGAGGGGCAGAGGGAGAGAGAGAAAGAGAGTCTTAAGCAGGCTCCATGACCAGCGCAGAGCTCCACGCGGGGACCCAATCTCAGGATCCTGAGATCATGACCTGAGCCAAAACCAAGAGTTGGACGTTGAACTGACTGAGCCACCCAGGCGCCCCGAGGCATACCATTTTAAAAATAGTGAATGGTGCCGTCTGTGCTGGGGTTGAAGGCAGACATTGAGCCTCGAAGGAGGGGACTGTGGGTGACACACTCAGGAAGGCGGATGGGGCCGCCTCCCCCTTTCCCACTCCCTCATTGTGGTTGCCACTATCACTGAATCTAGCTCTGTCTTTGTGTCTGTAGATGCCAGTGAACTGCAAAGAGAATTACCACCCTCACATTACGGGATTTCTCAAAGAGTGGGCTGCAGACCACCAGCATTGGGATCCTCTGCCGCATGTATAAAAATGCAGATTCCTGGGTAGCCCCAGAGCTATTCAGTTGGACTTTCAGGGCCAACCCAGTCGAACCCGCATTTTAGCAGTTTTACAGGCTGATTCTCATAAGCACACTCTCACGTGTGAGAGCGGCTGGAGCCCTTGGTGGGAGCCTCAGGCCCAGCAGGAGGGGTTGTGATCAGGGACACACGTTCTCTGTTCATATTCGGGTCACCCAGGTGCACTCGGGCCGTCCAGCGTGGTGAGAGAGGGCCCCAGGCCTGTCACAGGTGATGGTGCCCCATCTCGGACACACAGAGCCACCGGGCGGGGCTACGACCAAATCACCAGTTCCGTCCCCACTGACGTTTGGTGGAAGCAAGCTGTCGTGCTACTCACCCATAAGACTGTCACTGGACAGCTCACCGGAGAAGTGCTGCCTTTAAGTCTGTTTCCTTGCTTTTTTCTTCACGTTCATGGGAATGTTCTTTGATCTGCACGTGGCTTCTGGGGGCAGAGATTTCAAGGGCAGAAGAGGAGGGTGAAGTGGGGAGTGGGGGTGGGGATGGGAGATGCACTTTACATCTCACCCAGAGAGGAACTAGGTGGGGCCCCATGTTTTATCAAGAAACCACTGGAGAAAAATGTCAACTGTGGTTGTTTGGGCGGAAAAGACTCCATGGTGTCAATGGATCCATTTTTTCCTCCAACTTTCCTCTATCCTCCGATTTTTTTCAACAAACATGGAACGATCACACCTCCCATTACGTTGTCATGTGGTAGACAGTCTTCTAAACGCTTCATCGACCTCATCTCATCCCCTCAACTGCCCTGTGTTGGAAGTCCTCTTCTGACCCCCTTTACAGAGGAGTAAACTGAGGCACAGCCTTGCTCAGTAATTTGCCCATGGCTACACAGCTAGTAAGTGGCAGAGGTAGGACCAGCCCGGGCAGTTTGACTGCATATTATTCCCCTAATGTCCAAAAATGAGGATTGAAAAATACTTTGACACAATTATTCAAATAGCACCCAGGTGCTGTCCATTTCCAGTAAAGCGCTAACACCGACAGTTACCATGCACTCACTTGGGAGCCGACCAGTTTATCTCCATTACTCACTTAATTTTTACAACTACACCGTCCAGGGTGGTAGCTATCCCCCACCTGAGCTACTGAGCACCTGAAGTCTGGCTAGTCCGAACTGAGACGTGCTGTACGTACGAAATACACGCGGGATTTCCCAGACTTAGTATTACAAGAGAAGAATATAAAATATCCCCTTCACTTTTTTTTTTTTTTTTATTTGATTACCCATTGCAGCACGAAGCTTTGGGATACCTTGGGTTAAATAAAAGATACTAAGGTCAATTTCCTCCGTCTCACCTCCTCACTTTTCAGCGGAAGAAACCGGAAGGTGGGTGTTAGGTGGCCTGCCCGGCTGGCGCTGCTGGGAGGCGGCAGGGGCAGGACGGACACCTGGGCCTCAGGCCCCACGTCACCACACCGCTCTCCTTCCCGCCCTCCGATCTCAAGTCCGCACCGGTCAGACCAGCACGTGTGCATGAAACAAGTCGTGCACGAGGCGCTCCGTGCCGATTCCCTGGGTCGCAGGCACTGCTGGGCACATAGGATGTGGGAAGCGTGGTGTAAGCTAACAACTACCCTTGCTGGGCCCTGCTTGAAGTGAAAGCAATGATGGTGGTCACATGGGCTGAGTGCTCACCACTAGCCAGGCGCCGTGCTAGGCAGCTGCTAGGCATCACCTCATTTAACCCTCACACCCGCGCACAAGACTGCGATGAGTAGCCCTGATTACCCACGAGGGGACTGAGGCTTGGTGAGGTTAAATCTGCCCAGGGTTACGTGCATGGGTACAGCTGGGACGCCACCTCGACTTTGCCCAAACTGAGAGCTCATGCCCTGAGACCTGCCTTGCCACTAACCCTAGACTTGGTGGCGAAGTCACTATACACGCTCAGGGTGCAGAAAGTGACAGGTGACCTGGCCCAGTGCCAGAACCTAGGAGAGAGGCGCCCCCATGGACTAGCGCTGGTAAGCGAAGCAAACGAGAGGATCTTCTGAGGGCTAAACCAGAAAATCAGCACGTCTCAGGTCAAATCAAGAGACTGCTGGCTTCAGGCTGCGGGAGGGTCAATGTGCCAACAGGAGGAAGAACTTGTCGGTGAGGAAGGAGGTCGGCAGCGTGGGATCCAGGTCTCCCTGGGACTGAGAAGCAGAGCGTGAAGGTAGTGTATATTCAGTACTAGAATCTTTTGAGAAGGGTCTGGCTTGATCAGTCCTGGGACGAGGGACACACTTTTAAAGGCTGAAGAGCCTGTTATGTCCATTGCCCTGGGGGGATTCTCTTTACATTGAATGAGCAGTTGGTTTTCTGAGGGTTTGCTTCTGGGGAGAGAATTCATTTCTATGCCGATGAGAAAATTCCAGACTCTGTGACCCCTGGGTTTCTCTGTGGTAAATTAATGAGCACAGCTCTGGAGAATACAGTGGTCTCATCTGGTGGTGTTTGGCCTCCCTCCTGGGTTCTTTCCCTTTGGCTTTGTCCCTGTGGCTCTTGGACTATCTCCAGGTCTGGATCTTTCTAGAAGGGCTGCTTCTGGTATCTGCCCCTGGATGCCACCCCAGCAGCCCTGGGCAGGTGGTACTGATGTAAATCATTTCTTCAGGACCTCATCATCTCGGAGAATTCACACAATCTCATTTCTAGGTTCTACAAGCTGAGGAACAGACTGAGGTTAAACCATCAAGATAATGTCATGCTGGGCAGCTAGCGCCTTTCCTTGATGACATGCTCTATGTAAGAGTTCTCAACCTCCACACTAGTGACATTTTGATCCGGATAATTCTTGGTTGTGGGGCCTATCCCATGAACTGTAGAATGTTGAGGAGCACCCTGGCATCTTCCCACTAGATGCCAGTGTCCCCACACCCCCCCCCAAAGGTTGTGACAACCAAAAATGTCTCCAGACATTGCCAAATGTGCCCTGGGTAAGAACCACTGCTCTATGTAGTCAGGGTTTCTTTGAAATTTCACCAGACCAACTGCTTTGGTGGATTCAAAGGAGTGCGGAATTTCTTGTGTCTCTGTGTCTGGATGCTGGGGTGAGCGGACAGGAGGAGCATTCACTTTTAGACTCATTCTTGTATGTCACATAGAGAGCATAGTCTGGGGCACGGGCTTAGAGTCAGACCCGAATAAATCCTACCTCTCCCACTTATCAGCAAGTTACTTAGCCTCTCCTAGCCTTGGCTTCCTCATCTCTAATGTGGAAATAGCGGTGTGTCTCGGGGCAAAGATGGAATGAGATATTGGGAGTAAAGTGCTTGTAAATACATTAAACATGGGAATTATATCCTCAACATCAGCCATGCCTGCTTGCTCCCTGGGGCCTAGCTAAGATGAGCTTGCGCCCCAAGCCCCAGGCCTGGTGTGGTCTGGAGCCCTGGGAACTCACTCACGCCTGCCTTCAGCTCTGAGTTTCTCTTTTCAGACGTGTGTTTTCTGTTCTGCTCCATGCATGGCAATCTCAGTTCTTTCCTTGGTTTCCACCAAAACCAGAATGGAAACAAAAGTGAAAAGTAAAAAACCCCTCGCAAAACTCATTTTTACAATCAGTTGACTGAAAACGAGGGACCACACTGTATCCCTCATCACAAGCCCAGCTGAACTGGGGCATCGATATGCCCGTCCTTTAGAGTCACCTTGGTTACCTTGCTTTTGGGGTCTCTTTTGGATGCTTCACCTCAAGGGTGAAGGGCCATTTCTCTGAATCCTTTCCCCGCTCTTCCTCACTCTTCACTCTCCTCCTCCCTGTCTCCTTCTCGCTGTTGGTATCTTGGCTCGTATGTCTCCTTCTTGGAGAAGTCATCCCTGATGTCATTTTAAAAAGGCATCTCCCCTTGCCCACCAGCCACTCCCTATTACTTTATTTTCTTTATAATGTTTATTACCACAGAAGGAATTAATTATTTACCAGCTAGTTGTTTATCGCCCATCTCCTTCCACTAGAATGGAAGCATCATGGGGGCAGGGCGTCCTGTCCACGCAGCGCCCTTGTCCTTGGAGTCTGTCTTCCCACAAGGTTAGCTCTGTGTATGGCATCATGTTGACCTTAGCCCTCCCCTTCCCTTGCTCAGTGTGGAGCTATCTGCCAATGTAACTTCCTGCTTGAGTCCTCCTTTCTGACTCTAAGCCTTCTGTAAAGTGTGCTACATGCACAGCCTTAGGTAGGTGGCCCTTTGGGGAGCAAAGAGACTGGGGTACATTTTACAGAAAGGGAGCAGCGCGTAATACCCAGAGCAGTGAGCACGAGTCCCAATACCAGCAGAAGAAAGTGCAGATCCGGAGGTCCTACTGGGAAATGTAAGTCCTCCTCCAGAATCCTTGAAGGTGTGGCAAGTGACCCTGGATTTCCCCCCCCACCCCCCCACTTCATGGCCTGGGAAGCAGAGGGTAACCCCAGACAGCTGGGTGCTTCAGGCACATTTAAGAAACTGACATACAGGTGTCATTTTCCTTTAAGAAGATACGCAGGCCAAGACCACACAGCAGGAATACAGGAGGGGAGGCTGGAAGATGGTTGATTCTGCTCTTCTGTGGAACTGGGACCTTGGGGTCCTGGTCTCTGGTGGTTCTCAGCCTGGAGGATTGGGCGGCTGGCCCGTGCTGGGGAACGAGGTGGTGTGAGCAGGAGAGCTTTACCTGGAGGTGTCACCAGGGGGCGCCCTAAGCCAAGTACTGGAAGTCTGAGTGAGCAAAGTGGAGGCTGCTCTCCAGGCTACTTCCCAGGAAATGACTCACTGCGATGACTTCATCCTCTGGATGTTCCTCACTAGGTTCAGGGGGGTGAGACCCAGGGGGACTGTATCACCTCATCTGAGGTGATGGGTACAGTTGGGGTGGTCTTGACTCATTCACTCATTCTAATGAATGCCTATATGGCACAAGGCGTTACATCTGGTCCAGCAGGACGTTGCCAGCATTTCCTCAAAGACATCCCTGTCCTGTCCCCTTTGAGTTGGGCAGTATAGCGGAGGATGGGAGTGAGGGCTGAGGACTGGCGTCTGAGCATGGAGAATGGGGGCTCTGGGGGACACAGTGGAGAATACCCCCCCGTCCCGCACCCCCCACAGTTTTATCTTCTACCCTCCCTCCTCTGAAACTGGGCACCACTTATCAACTGTACCATGTCTCTGGCATTTATTATAAAATACCCCACTGTCTGATAAGCTTTTTCTAAGTACATATCTTATCTCTCCAACCAGCGGGGTGGTAAAACATGCTCAGTCAGGATTTATGCCTTATTCGTCATTATTATCTTAAGGCCTGCCCCCCTCCAGCCCCTGCTTCTCCAGCTTTCAGCACGGTGACTAGAACACAGGGATGTTCACTAAAGATACGATGATGATGATAAATCCGTGTGCCATCCGCAATGAGGTACTAGGAATGTGACCCTGCCTGGCAAGCCCTGAATGTCACAGATACTAATAAAGATGTCAAAGGTCACTCAGGGAGGTGCAGGGGCTGAATATGGATTGAGCAGAAGCAGCCGTGTCTCAGGAGGCAGGTAGCAAAGAGAGGCCACCACCACCCTCATTATCATTCCTGTACCTCTCTATTTCAGATGAATGTGGATTACATTTATCATAACAGTGTGGGCCCCACTGGGCAAGGACTTAACACTTAGCCCCTACTGGCTTGAAATATCCTGGTGATATAAAGATACACGTCAGTGTTGTTCCTTGGGCATAATAATAGGTCATGATGTTCATTATTCATTCGTGCATGCATGGCTGCATTCACCCATTTGTTGAGCACCTACTATGTGCCAGAGACTGTGCTAAGTAGTGAGACGCAGTGATGAACTGAAACAGACATGGCCCCGGCCTCACTAAGTATAAAATCTTAACAGACATCAAGCAGGTCATCACACAAATATGAGCGTACTATTGTGTTAAGTGCTACAGAGGAGAGGTACATGATGATGTGAAAGCTTGTCTTAGGGGAATTTAGCTGGGAGAGAAGCCCCTCCTTCCCCCCCCCCCCCCCCCCCAGAGGCAGGAAGCCAGCGTGGAAACATGTCTGAGCAAATCGAGGGTGTGGCCTCTCCTGAGACCACCTTCGTCCACACTGACTTTTGGCCCCTCAGAGGCTAGTTGACGGACTGCGTGTATTTGAATTGGGGAGATGTCATGTCCTGAGGGGCAGCTAGAAACAAAATTCTACCACATCATGGGTTTGACCAAATAGCAAGATACCCAGTTGGTTGTCCAGGATTCGCTGATTACCTGTTCTATCATTTTCAGTGGAAAGAGCTACTGAAAATAGGGAGATGAACATTTTAGGTAGAATGACCAACTCTCCTGGTTTACCCAGGACTTTCCCAGTTTTGGAACCAAAAGTCCCATGTGCTGGGACTCTCCTGGCTTTAGAACTGAACATCCTGCATCCTGGGAACCCCCCATGTCCCAGGAATCCCTGTTCTAGCCTCTACCCTATTCTTGCTTCTCAACTTCCTCCTCTGTAAGATGAAGTTGGACTTAGAATAGGGGATCTCAGGCCTGGATGCTAATTAAAACCGAGGAAGTGCTTTGAAAATACCAATGCCCAGAATTCACTTCCAGAGATTTGTTTTGGGGCGGGGAGACCTATGTATCAGTGATGCTGGTGTGGGACCAAGATTGAGAACCATTGCTGTAGATAATCCAAAGTCTTTTCTGTGCTCTGATTCTTATCTATGGTGAGTTACTTATACCTGAACACATTAATTAATTATCCCCTAGCTCCAAGCTCTGGCCTGTTTGCTATCATTGTTCCTATCGATGACAGAGGGTACATTTCTCTTCTCTCTCCCCTTTTCTCTCCTTCGCTGCTCTCTTGGTCTTTCTACCTCTGACTGCCTGGGCCCCCAACTGATTCCATCCAGGCATACCCACTAGGCCTGGATTCAATCAATGGTATCCCTTTCTCTGTCCCATCTCTGTCTTGGCCTTTCCCTTCCCCAGCCTCTCTCACTCTTCACCATAGAAGCTGAAAGAGATCTCTAGGTCCAGATGGTCAATTCAGTTTTTGACAAAGATGCTAAGGTAATTCAATGGGTAAAAGAGAATCTTTTCAACAAAGGGTACTAGGACAATTGGATATCCTCAATGAAAAAAACAATGGACCTTGACCCTTACCTCACACCATACACAAACATTAACTTGAAATGGATCATAGATGTAAATGTGAAAGCTAAAACTATAAAAATTCTAGAGGAAAATCAGAGAAAAATCTTTTGGGTCAGGCAAAGATTTTTAGATAAGTCATGCAAAACAGAAATCATAAAGGAAAAAATTGATATATTGGATTTAATAAAAAACCACAAAAACTGCTCTTTAAAAGACACTGTCAAGAAAATGAAAAAATAAGCCACAGATTGGACAAAACACTTGAAAACATATATCCAGAGTGTGCAACCTGTATTCAGACTCTATGGAAAGCTGTTACAGCTCAATAATGAAGAAACAACTTGATAAAAATAGGAAGGTGGAACAAAAAGATGTGAACACACACTTGACCAAAGAAAACATGGAAATGCCAATCAGCACATGAAAAGATGCTCAACATCATTAGTTATTAGAAACTGAAACCACTTTGAAATACAACTGCGTGCCCACTGGAATAGCTGAATTAAAAAAGACTGACAATACCAAGTGTTGGTGAGGATGCAGAACAACCGGAATTCTCATCTATTGCTGGTGGGGCTGCAAACTGGTAAAATCATTTTAGAGAACAGTTTAACTTTTTTAAAAAGAGTTTATATGTATTTATTTAGAGAGGGCACGAGTGGCGGGAGGGGCAGGAGAGAGAATCTCAAGCAGACTCTGCGCTGAGCACGTGGCCCAATGTGGGGCTTGATCCCATGACCCTGAGATCCTGACCTGAGCCCAGATCAAGAGTCAGACACTTAACCAACTGAGACACCCAGGTGCCCCAGTTTAGTATTTTTTTATTTTTATTTATTTATTTATTTATTTATTTTTTATTTTTTTTAAAGATTTTATTTATTTATTTGAGAGAGAGAGAATGAAAGACAGAGAGCATGAGAGGGAGGAGGGTCAGAGGGAGAAGCAGACTCCCCGCTGAGCAGGGAGCCCGATGCGGGACTCGATCCCGGGACTCCAGGATCGTGACCTGAGCCGAAGGCAGTCGCTTAACCAACTGAGCCACCCAGGCGCCCCTTAGTATTTTTTTAATAAACTTAAACATAAACTTACCATCTGACCTAGCGATTCTACTCCTATTTACTCAAGAGAAAAGAAAACATGTTCATAGAAAGATGTTCATGAATAGTCATGGCACTTTATTCATGTTAACCACTAAAAGCAACCCAAATGTCAATCAGCTAGTCAAGGGACAACTTGTGGCATATCCATACAATGGAATACCACTAGCAATAAAGAAGGAGCAAACTATTTCCATATACCAACATGGATTGATCTCAAAAACATCATGCCCAGTGAAAGAAGCCACACACTATTAGTGTATATTTATGATTACATTTACACGACATTTGAGAAAAGCACAAAAAAATGAAACGGGGGTTGTCAGGGGCTGGGGTGTGGACAGGGGACTGATTGAAAAAAGCGTTAGAGAGACTTGTGGGGAGATGGAAATACTGTGTATTTTGATTGCAGTCGTAGCTGCGCAACAGTGATATTTGTCAAAGCTCATCAAACCTCACACTCTAGAAAAATGAAGTTTATTGTACATAAATTATAGTTCACTAAGTCTGATTTTTTAAAAAAGGGGGCACCTGGCTGGCTCAGTCAATAGAGCATGTGACTCTTGATCTCAGGGCTGTGAGTCTGAGCCCCATCCTGGGTGTAGAGTTTACTTAAAAAATAAAGATAAAGGGCGCCTGGGTGGCTCAGTTGGTTAAGCGACTGCCTTCGGCTCAGGTCATGATCCTGGAGTCCCTGGATCGAGTCCCACATCGGGCTCCCTGCTCGGCAGGGAGTCCGCTTCGTCCTCTGACCCTATCCCCTCTCATGTGTTCTCTCTCTCTCATTCTCTCTCTCTCAAATAAATAAATAAAATCTTTAAAAAATAAATAAAGATAAAAATAAATAAAAAAGAATCAGATCATGCTACTATCTTTCCCCCCGCCCGCCATTTACTTAAAAGGACACAATAGCTTTTCATTGCACGCAGAATAAAATTCAGACCGTTGCCTGTGATTTGTAGGGCCTTAGGACTGCTCTTGTCCTTGCTCATTCCACTCCCACCATGATGCTCTTGTTTGTTCCTCAAACTCACTGAACTCTTCCCTCTACCTAGAACACTGACTCCAATTTGCCTGACAGGCTCTTTCTCTGGGACCTTCCCTGACTGCTCCATCCAAAGCAACTCCCTCATTCTGCCCTGATTCATTGGTTTTCTTTCCATTGGTGTGTAATGATTCTGCTTACTTACTTTTACTTACTGCCTGTCTTCCTTATTAGAATTTGAGCTCCAGGAGGACAGGAATCACATCTGTTTTGTTCACTAGAGTTTGATCAGATAATTTCACCAGATTTGGTCAGAATACCCAGCACCCAGCCTGGGCCTGGCACATAGGAGGCCTTCAAAATCTTTTTTTTTTTTTTTTTTTTTTAAATACAAGTGTGTTTAATTGTTACTTCAAAAGCTTCATTTTGGGTTCCAAAAATTAACTCTGGCATCAGTTCAATCCATTAGGAAGTTACTCCTTTGACTGGAAGATGTGCAATATAACCCATCAAAATGGTAGGAGATACAGCGAGAGAGAGAGAGAGAGAGAGAGAGAGAGAAAGAAGAGAGAGAAGAAACATAGTTATTCTCTTACTCCATACCAGATTATTAGTCTAAAGCCAGTCAATGTAATTCCACCACCCTTGACTGGGATTGGGTCCAGGAGTAGACATATGACCAAATTATGGCTAACTGGACAGAGAAAAGCTGCAGGTGATGTGAAAGCTGAGTGGTTGGGCAGGCTTGGGGCCTGGAAGTGTCTCACAGCTCTCTGCCATGGTTCTCAAACCTGAGCACATCAGAATCAGTTGAGGAGCTCGGAAAAACAGAGGATCTTAGGTCCCACTGCCAGAGTTTCTGGTCCAGCAGGTCAGGGATAAGTCCAGACAATCTACATTTTTGTTAACAAGTTCTGAGGTGATACTCAGCATGCTGCTGTTCTGAAGAATCAAATTGCATGGCTTAAAAGCAAGCATTAGGAGTCCATGCTTTCTGTTTCCCAGAATGCTGTTGGGTCTGGCTAAGATGTTGGCCGGAAGTATTGGCTGAAGAAAGGTGTGGACTCTGAGGATGGCATTGTTGAACTGAATCAACCATCTCCGGAGCCTGTGCTCACTGAGGACTTCCTCTGATGTAGGGTAAGACATTTTATTTTTATTCCTTTTTTTTGGAAAAAAAAAAAAAAATACAGACACAAAGAAACCTCACAAACCCAACACTTAGCTTAATAAGCGATTCCAGGGTGAACATCCTTGCAACCCCATGCTGTTCAAGAAATAGAAGTATGGACACTTCTCAGTCTCCATGCACCTAGCTTCAGTCATTTTTTTTTTTTTTTTAAGATTTTATTTATTTATTCATGAGAGATAGAGAGAGAGAGAGAGGCAGAGGGAGAAGCAGGCTTCCCACGGAGCAGGGAGCCCGATACAGGACTCGATCCCAGGACCCTGGAATCATGACCTGAGCTGAAGGCAGACACTTAACCATCTGAGCCACCCAGGCGCCCTAGCTTCAATCATTTAATATTTTTTTCACGCTACTTTTTTTTCCCCCCCAAGCTAGTGAGCTTTCTGTTACTTGCACACAAATTTACCCTAACAGAGATATCCCAGGGATAATACTGACTGCTCTAAATATTTTTGTGGAAGTGATTGATTAGAAGCAAGTCCTTAGCAAAACAAATGACATGGATTTTCTTATAAAATCTGGGTTTTTATCGAACATGTATGTTGATTAGCCAAATAAAGTCCAGACACAAGTAAGTGATTGCACAGACAAGTCTAACTAAGAGAAGTGTAGTTTGAGACACTGGAAAGAGGCCCTCAGGGAGGGGACCACCGTAGGATATGGAGCATCCAAACTGGAATCCTGAGGAAAGAGGAGCTGCTTGTTTATATTAATTCCTGTTTTCTGGTTTCTTGGAGTTGGTTATATGTTACCATTTTCACTCCATATGGTAGATTCAATAATCCTTAGCTCATCTTTTTAATGGCATTTCCACAATGTCTTAAGTGAAAGATTTCTAGAAAGTTTTTTTTTTTTTTTAATTTATTTATCTGAGACAGAGAGAATGAGAGAGACAGAGAGCACATGAGAGGGGGGAGGGTCAGAGGGAGAAGCAGGCTCCCTGCCGAGCAGGGAGCCCGATGCGGGACTCGATCCAGGGACTCCAGGATCATGACCTGAGCCGAAAGCAGTCGCTTAACCAACTGAGCCACCCAGGCGCCCCTAGAAAGTTTTTAAACAAAGGAATTGAGTAGACGCTACTAACTACTTCAGGTTAGACAAAGCAAAAGTATCCACCATACAATATGCTATTCAAATACAACTTATTTCCACCTGGGTGTGACCTTCACCGCAAATACAGTGGTGAACTGTCCTTAAAAATCTTTTGTGGAGGGGCTTCTGGGTGGCTCAGTCGTTAAGCGTCTGCCTTCGGCTCAGGTCATGATGCCCGGGTCCTGGGATCGAGCCCCGCATCGGGCTCCCTGCTCACCAGGAAGCCTGCTTCTCCCTCTCCCACTGCCCCTGCTTGTGCTCCCTCTCTTGCTGTGTGTCTCTCTCTGTCAAATAAATAAAAATCTTAAAAAAAAATCTTTTGTGGAAAAGTTTCATAAAAGGTTAAACGTGGAATTATCATATGCCCCAGCAATTCCAATCCTGGGTATATACCCAACAGAACTGAAAGCGTATGTCCACATAAATGCTTGTATATAAATGTGCACAGCAGCATGATTTGTAATAGCCAAGAAGTGTCCATCAACCGACAATAACCCAACGACCATAACCCAAATGCCCACCAACTGACAAGTAGATCAACTAAGGGTGGTATAATCATACGAGGGAATATTATTCTACAATAAAAAGGAATGAAGTAGTTTTAAAAGATTTTATTTTTAAGTGATCTTTACACCCAACATGGGGCTTGAACTTGCAGCCCTGAGATCAAGAGTCCCACGCAATACCGACTGAGCCAGGAATGATGAAGCATTGATACAAGCTACAACATGAATGAATCTTGAAATTACTATGATGAGTGAAAGAAGCCAGTCACAAAAGGCCACATATTGTATGTTTCCATTTATTGGAAATGTCCGGAATAGACAAATCAACTGAGACAGAAAGATTAGGGTTGCCTGTGGCTGAGAGAGGGAAGTTGGGGGAGAAATGGAGAGTACAGCTAATGAGTAGGGTGTTTCTTTTTGGGATGAGAAAAATGTTCTAAAATTGATTGTGGTAATGGTTGCATAACTGTGAATATACCAAATGGCATTTAATTGTACACTTTCAGTGGGTGAATTGTTGGGTTTTTTTTTAAAGATTTTATTTATTTGACAGAGAGAGACACAGCGAGAGAGGGAACAAAAGCAGGGGGAGTGGGAGAGGGAGAAGCAGGCTTCCCGCCAAGCAGGGAGCCCGATGCGGGGCTCAATCCCAGGACCCTGGGATCATGACCTGAGCCGAAGGCAGACGCTTAACGACTGAGCCACCCAGGTGCCCCTCAGTGGGTGAATTGTATGGAAGGGAATTCTGTCTCAATAAAGTAGTTAAGTTGTGTGTGTGTGTGTGTGTGTGTGTGTGTGTGATGAATGAGTGAATTTGCTCCTTCTTACCATGTCCTGGCTCTTGGCGAAGACAAATCAGGGAAGACATGCCCCCTGAGCTGGTCTCTGGGCCCGTGTGTCTAGACTGAACTCTACTTTATTTTGGAAATGCACAACTGTTGCCGGCAATTCATACGATCTGTGTGCAGGCCCTGTCCCCCTTGGGGATCCTATTCCCATGGAGGCCCCAGGGGTGCCATGGGAGACCTCATAGGAATGGTGTCCTGGAGGGCCAGACAGGGTCCAGGCCCAGAAGGGGCTCCTGGCAATTTTCTCTGCAGCTCTCTGCAGCTAAAGCAAAGCACTCTTCTTAGTCACCTGGACTCTGTCACCCCACCCAGGTAATTACCCCTCCTTAGCCCCTCTGTATGTGTCATCTGCCTGTGTGGATAATTAAACTGAACTTGGGGCTGATGACTGGGGCTGTATTGCATCACATCAACCTTGGCCCCAGTGCAGACTGGGAGAACAAGAACTTCCAGACACCTGGGGTGAGTGGAAAGCCAGGGCACCCAGCACTGGGAGGAGGGAGGTGGTGGCTGCACAGGAGGGCTCTCTGGCCTTCCTCACTCTTCACTCCTCACTCCAAAACTGGGACCCAGAGCAGATGGGGCCATGGTGGTTCCAGCCAGGGCTGAGGCTAGCTGGCTGGTTAACCGTGGTTTGCCTCGAAGCTTTAATCTTGGTATACCAGGGCCTGTGGTTTGGTATTGAACCAAAGCAGCCTTGGGCAGTCTTCAGACTCCAAGTTGTGGGCTGAGTCCTGGGAGGGAAGGCTGGGTGCAGGAAGCAGGTCTTTTGAATCCTGGCTTCTCAAAGACTCTGCCACAAGGTGTCAGAGGGTTACCCTGGACTCAAAAGTTTAAATGAATGATTCAGAAAAGAGGATTTCTGAGGTTCTTTCTAGTTCTAATGTTCTGTAAGTCTGATGGTGAACATCTCCTGAGCACTGAGACCATGCAATGAATGGCTCTATGCAGGTCATCCCAGTTCATTCTTCTATGGCCCTGTGAGGTGGATCCTCTTCACAGTAATATTTTTTAGTGTTGGGGATATCAGTGGAAGAAATTTAGTTAAGTAATTCCTGATTGGCACATAGTAGAGATTCAATAAAGACTTGTTGACTGATTGCTTGGATTTGTGTTAGACATTGTGAGGGGGATGCAAAAGAGTTATATCAATCAATTAGTGAGTACTTATTGAGTGCACATTATGGACAAAGTATTGGCCAATCTTGGAAGGGAGACCAGACTTCTTTCTAGATGTTGGCAGTTAGTTCAGATAAAAGTCATACTGTCCAAATTGAATGAAATATATTTGGAAATAATAAGAAATATATATCTTGGTCTCTGCCTTCAGTTTCTGACATAGGGCTCCTGAAACCCCTGTAAATAGGAGTGCTAGGAGAATCTTTTGTTCTGCTATTTAGTCTTTGACCCTGGTTCCTGACACAGAGCTCCTAAGACCCTTGGAATTTCCTGGGTGATAAGAGTGTCTTTTGTTCTAATGAGGCAATTCTGGATGGGCTCCTGGATGGGACTGGTTGCCAGAAAGGCCAAGCTATGATTAGAACATGTCTGCTATTCTCTAGGGAGGGGAGAGGGGCTGGAAATGGAGGTAATAATAGATTGTGCCTAAAATCCCAGTAGTATGGGGTTCAGGGAATTTCCAGCTTGGTGAACACATCCATGTACTGGGAGGGTGAGGCACCCCAACTCCACAGGGACGGAAGCTTCTGTGCTTGGGACCCCCTTCCTAGGCCTCACCCTATGTATCTCTTCATCTGGCTGTTCATCTGTATCCTTTTTCATATCCTTTAATAAACTAGTAAACCTAAGTGTTTCCCTGAGTTCCATGAGCCATTCTAGCAAATAATTGAATCTGAGGGGAAGAAGGTCACAGGAGCCTCCACTATGCAGCCATGTTGGACAGAAGCTGTGAGTAACCTAGAGACCTACTACTTCTGATTGGCAGCTGAAGTCAAGGTGGGGGAGGTGCGCTTCTCGTGGGGCGGAGCCTTCAACCTGTGGGATCTGCTGCTGTCTCCAGGTAGCCAGCATCAGAATTGAGTTAAGCTGTAGGACACCCAGCTGGTGTCACAATTGCTTAGTGCGGGGGGTGGGGTGGGGGGAGAACCCCACACATCTGGTGTCAGAAGTGCTATGAGTGTGGTGGTAAGGGAGAAATACAGAAAGAACAGTTTTTCCCAACACAGTTACCTTAATCCAGCTAGAGAGCAGGCAGTTTGCAATGCTTGGTGACTTAGACTTTGTAAATATATTGAAAAGTTCCAAGATCCAAGACTATTGAAAAAATTGTGTTGAAGAGGAAAGTTGTGTGATGCACACACTACCGTTTTATTAAGTGTTCTCTCCTTTAATCCTTATAACTCCATGGGACAATAATGGGATATTATAACCCATGGGATGGATATTATTATTCCCTCTCTTTTACAGATGAAGAAACAGATTCAGATAGTAAATTTGTAAGTAATATCATCAGAATTCCAACCTAGGCGGTTATCTTTTTTTTCTTAACCATAGTTTACGTTCTTTTTTTTTTTTTTTTTTTAGATTTTTAAAAATTTATTTGAGAGAGAGAAAGTGAGAATGGGGCAGGGGTGGGGGTAAGGGGAAAGGGAGAGGGAGAGAGAATCCCAAGCAGACTCTACGCTGAGTGTGGAGCCCAAGGTGGGCTTGATCTCACCACCCTGAGATCACAGCCTGATCCTAAACCAAGAATTGGACACTTAACTGAGTGTACCACCCAGGTGCCCCATTCTACTCTGCATTCTTAACATGATGTTGTATTGCCTTATAGATAAGAACAGAAAACTAGCTTAGAACAGAAAACCAACCACGGAGAAAATTGCAAACTTGCCTATACAAAAAAATGTCAAGTAACATTCTCCAAGAATCTCTGAGAGAACAGACCTTATTTAAAGCTTCATGAATTTTCTGGAAGACTGAATGACCACTAAGATTTCTATGAAGCTGGCACTGAATGGGGAGACTGTATAGGGGAGCACAGAATAGCATTAAAAGTAGTTTCAGAAGGTCAAACAGATTGGATTCAAACCCCACTTCCAGCACTTATTAGCTATGTGGTCTTAGGCAAATTATCCTTTTTGAGACTCGATTGCTTCCTCCTCTGTAAAATGGGAATAAAAATATCTATTCATAAGGTTGGTGTGGCAATTAACTAAGATGCTGCACATAAAGAAGGTTCAATATACATTAGCTGTTCTTTTCCGTTAGCAAAGTCCTAAGCTGAGGAGGGCAAGGGTAGAGGGGAAGGTCCATGAGGACAGTACAATGTTGAACTTCTCCTGCTCTATTTTAGTGTCCTTAGCAGTACTTGGAATACAATAGGGGCACAGTAAATAACTGCTTACAAATGTATAAAAATGAAGCAAGATTTTAGGGGCTGAGGGCATGGGCTTTGATTTGCAAAATGGAAGGGAACACATCCCAGCAAAATGATCCACACCCTAACCTTAGGTAGTGGGCCTGAGTCTTCTGTTTTTACTCAAGAAAGGGATCTAGGAGTTACTCCAGTTTTGGATGCAGCCTTCTCGTGGATGGTCCAAAGGGCAGTCCCAGCCCAAAGGCTAGTGGAATCTGGATGTTTTCAGGAATGATTCTGGGGAACTTCCGGAAACCTTGTCCTGCCCTACCTCAGTGTTTCTATGACTAAGGGGGTATTAGCAGGAACTACCAGGAACATCAGGACCCCTTCATGTGGGCAAACTAAGGCTGAGAAGAAAACAACATAAACTCGTAACACCTGGAAGGCTGAGCGTGAATTCTGATGTCTTACAAAAGGGCACGTAGCAGAGCTCCAAAGTGTGGAGTGAAGACAACTGTAGGGAGACCTGTTTGTATAGTTTTAAGCTTCTAGTAATAATGTTTGATGGTCTTAGAATACTTCTGGGTTTCCTAGGGGCCATCTCATGGTACCATTTGGTCTCTAAGGGGCAGGCAGAGTGCACCTTATCTGTGCTGGATCGCAGTTGAGAGAGTTCAGGTGAAGTGATTGACCAGGGTCCCCCTTCTGGGAAGTGGCCAAGCCAGGGCTGGACCTAGGTCAACATGCATCGTCCTTAAGAAGGGCTATATGTTGGCAACAGGGACAGGTTCGAGGGAAGTATTCATATCTGCATGAATTGCATATTGCTCATAGTTACTAAGGGCCTCTCAGGCTGTGCAGGACAGACCATTAATGTTGCAAAGTGGAGTCTTGGAGGACCTTCGGCTGAAGACAGGCCCAGCCAGGCCACCACTGGGACTTGGAGCCTTTCTGGGCTTACCTGAGACTCTTAACCTATTCCTCCTACCTTGGATATCCTAAGGACTAGATGAGATAAACAAAGAGAAAGCGCTTTGCAAATGTGATTATTCAAAGTCTTAACATCCGTGTGCATAGGAAAAACCCCATATTCTTTTAGATTAATTTGTTCTAAACTGAAAAGTCTTTTGAGAGCCAAAAAAGCAGAAAAGCTCATGTTTTCTTTCCAAACTTTGAATCACCTTGAGAAATGGAGTAATGCAGTCACCTGCGGATACCTGAAGTGTCTCATGTTAACTAGGTTTAAAGTCTGGATAACTTTGTATCTTTTTTAATGATTCACGTTTGAAAAGCAAAAAACTCAAAATGCATAACATTTCCCTTTCACTGAGCAGACAATATAAACGTCTATCTCTCGATGACAGTTGGCAAAACACGGCGTGATTAATCTGGGACCTGCATGGGTTCACCTTCAGTGCCTTCCCACTTTTCATCTGCTCTGATAAAAACACATCTGGAACAGCTGAAAAAAATTAAGCTAGGACAAGAATTGCATCAAAACATTTTTAAAAAAATACTCTGGGCTATAAAGAATGCAAAGGTTCTAACGAGAATGCACAAACTTAACACGTTCCACTACATTATTAAGACAGTATATTGATACTCAAGAACATTTAGAAGTATAATGCCCCATTATACGTTTCTATTACTACTGACACGTCATGGTAAGAGCAGGGAGAGGTGGTGGCTGAACGCGGCGATTTGAACATTAGTTCTATCTCTTTTTTTTTTTTTTTTAAAGATTATTTATTTGACAGAGAGAGACACAGCGAGAGAGGGAACACAAGCAGGGGGAGTGGGAGAGGGAGAAGCAGGCTCCCCACAGAGCAGGGAGCCCAATGTGGGACTCGATCCCAGGACCCCGGGATCATGACCTGAGCTGAAGGCAGTCGCTTAACCGACTGAGCCACCCAGGCGCCCTAGTTCTATCTCTTACAAGCTGTTGACACCGAGGAGCTTATTTCTTTGAGTCTTGGCTTCTTTGTTACAAAAAGGGAGAGTAATACTAACTGCTTGCCACTGTGTTCTGAGGATAAACTAAAATAATACACGTCTGTTTCAAGTGCTTTGCAAATGTGAGTTTTTATTTCCTGGTGCTTTTGTTATTTTTCACCGTGAATATATGTATATAACTTCTACTCAAAAGTTTCGTTTATTGCCTATTGCAGCTGTTTTTGCTTTCTGCCTGGTTTCTGATCGTTTTTCTGCTCATGTCTCTCTGGACAACATTTGGGGGTATTTTCTTCCTCCTCAAACTGTGACTCTGTTTCTGTCAGATCCTCGGTTTCTCTGCTCTTTGGCCAGGAGCTCCAAACCACCTGATTATCTGTCTCGGCTTTCTTTTCTTGTGCCAGATCTCTCTACTTACAGATTGCTAGGCTCTCCAGACTTGAAAGGGACCTCACTTTTAAAGCTGAGAAAGCTGAGCTCTGGGGGCCGGGGGAAGAATTTGCTCAGAAGTCAGAGAGCTGCAACAGAAGCTCAGCCCTGAGTCTTAGCCCCGGGCTTTCTCTGCCCAACTCCCAGCGAAGGACCCTTCCGTTTGGGCTTCAGATTCAAAGCACACATCTTAATCCTCTCCACACCTGCTCAGAGCACTATTTGTTGTTCAACCAAACTTAGAAATTATAATCATATCATAATGGCTATTATTTATTGGTGGGCACTATGTACCAGGTCCTGTGCTGAATGTTTTATACAAACGATGTCACTGAATGGACATAAATACTTTATTTGAGAGGAACAATTATCCCCATTTTACGGGTGAGGAAGCTGGGGTGCTAAGATAGTAACTTGCCCAAAGACATATCCTAAGGTATGTACCCGGAAGATCTGTGATTCGTGACTGTCTGACCTCAAAGTCCCCTCCACAGACCACTCAACACCCACTGCCCTGAATGTTCCTTTCCTTCCAGGCCTATCAAGCTCCCCGTGACAGCCCCACAATGCCAGGCTGTCTTACTGCCTGTCTTTCTAGAACCTTCTGGAATCTCATCCTCTCCTCCAGAAAGCCTTTCTCAGATGGATCAGAGAGGAGTAAAGACACTCCTGTCTGAATGTGGGAGTCTCGTGGCTCACTGTAGTATGCTTCTGGCTCATCCTCACTTATTCTGTGAATGTTTGAGTCCAGCTGTGTGCAGGTGGGTTCGTGTTGACCTCTACTGAGCTTGAGCCCCGCATGGCTGTCAGCATTGCTGGTCTGTCTGCAATGGCTCCAGTTCTGTGGAAATAGGGAGCAGCCCAATGGGTCGTTCCAGAGAACGACTGGTTGGTTTTATCTGAAGGAGGAGCCCATGTAAATATGGCTGCGGGGGCCCCGGCTCTGAGCCCACACTTCAGGAGGGCCCCAGGGTCTGTGGGGCTGGTCTTGGAGCAATCCACGGGGATGAGGGGACTTGAAATCACCTCACACCGGGAGCAAGTGAAGAAGGGGATGTGTTCAGGTGGAAGAGAGCAGCCTCGCAGGCTCACCGAAGTGTCGCCCTCGAGTGAGAGAAGGCGGTCACGAGGAAGTGGGATTTGACGTTTGCAGATGTCCCCAAGGAGGGGAACTGGGACCTACAGAGAAACGGGTGTGGGCGAATCACGAGGAAAACCAGCTTTGTCAAATCCTTTCTTGGAAACAGGTGGCATCTAGATAGTCAGAACCAGCCCCAGATGGTGGTATTTCCCACTCCTGGGAGCCATGTGCGGACAGCTGGGTGTCCCAGAGGGGCCACCCGGGAGGACGCAGTGGCGGCATTGGCCCAGGGCCCACTGCCCGCTGTTCACCGGTGCGGAAGGGGGGGCCCAGCGTGTGCTGAGGGTGCCGGTGGTCCTGCCAGAGGCTTCTAACCTAGTTTATCCCATCTAGTCATGGATTTGGGAGGATGCCATGAGCACAATGACGATTACAGGGAGAAGTGCAGGGCTTCGTTCCTCTCTGTCCCCTGCTGGTCCCCAACAAGACACAAGGGGCAGTAAAGCCCACGACTAAGAGAAACCCTGGCTCCTGGGTTTCCGGTTCTAGGCTCTCTGAGGTGCAGACCCGCTGGGGGGGGGTCATTAAGGGGTCCTTTGGCCAACCTCAGGCTTCCTGCCCATGTTGATTTTCTGGCTTCCCCTCCTGGCTGCGCCTGTCCTTCCTCCCTCTCCTGTCCCCATCACCCAGATGAGAGGCCCAATATCTGCTGGAAATAGGGAGCCACAGAGTTGCCTCACCAGCAGAGGCCCCTGTAAGCCTTCCCTAGGGTTGGCTGAGAGGCCAGCTGGAGACCAGGGACTTGGTTTAGTCTTATGGACTGTTTTTCTTGGCCTGAAAAAAGAAAAACTACCCCGACCCTACCTGGCCTCCGGTTACAATCTCCAGGAATACACTGGCAGACGCCTGGTGTGGGTCCCGGGCAGTGGCCGGGCCGCTCTGTGTTCAGAGAGGGCACAGCGCCGAAGGGGCGGGGGGGACAGGCTCTGGCTCAGGGGCTTTCTCCTGCTGACTCTCCCCTTGAGGTGGGCTCAGTGTCTCCTCTCTGCCCTGCCTGGCCTCTGAGTGCGTGGTCTGTGTCTGGCCCCCTCGGGCCCGAAGGGAAGCCCCTCTGGTGGGCTCTGAGTGATGGAGAAACTCGGAAGCGGGGTGCAAAGTGGGGGGAAGGGTCCTCAGGGGTTTCACAGAGGGAGCTCAGGAGGTGATCTGGGAGTGAAGCCGATGAAGGAGGACTCAGGAAAGAGAAGCTTCGATGACAAGGTGGTGGGAATGGAATGGGCAAGAACCCTGTTTCCATCTAGAGCCCCAGGAAGGAGTTGGTGGTGGCAGCTGGAGCAGGCATGACAGCAGAGAGCTGGGACTTCAGTCTCAAAATAGGAGCGAGCTTTCTGTCGCTCCTCGCTCTCTCCCTCTGGCTGCCTTGAAGCCTGGTGCTCGGTGCTCGTTTGCCCGGCAGATGCATTTTTTATGTAAAACTCCACCTCGGATGGAAATAAGCAGGAGGTGGGAAGTGGCTGGCGGTGAATGGGCCTGGTGGCCGGCCTGAGGTCCCCACTGGTGGTCGGGGAAAGGTAGGGTAAATGGACACCTGGACACCTGCTGCTAGCCCCCGGGTGGGGTAGTCGTGGGCCAGGGAGCTAGAGGGAGGGGGCAGGGATGGTGTAGACAGGTGTCTCCTTCCTTCCGAGGAGGCAGGAGAGGGCAGAGCCTGGCCGAGTTCAGGCGCCAAAGTCAAGGGCAGGGGCAGGCCTCCAAGGCCAGCTCTGTTGGGGGAAGAGTCCAGAGCTTATGTCACCCTAGGCCCTTCCCTCCGGAAATAAAACTATCAGCAAAGAATTTGATTCTTAAGCGTTTCACCTCTGCCCCAGCCTGAGCACATATGCTGTGAGTTCTTCCGACGCAGGCTCCCCGCCTTTCTGTTGCTCGCCGCCCCTCGCCCAGTAGCTGCGGCGGGGCCTGGTGCTGGGCAGCCAGTGCTTGCTGAACTGAACCGAGGATGGCGGGGATTCCGGACGGGTCGGTGGCTCGGTCAGCAAGGATGCCGGGATGGGCCAGCTTGTGTCTCTGATGAGACAGCAAGAAAGAAAACTGACATTTCTTCAGGGCCTACCTGGTGCTGGACACATTCTCCGGTCGGACGTGTCATTGCCCCTTTCCAGATGTTCAATCTGAAGACCTCCAAGCTCATGGAACTGGCCTTCACCCCCGAGTCGGGGTTTTCATCTGCTCCCATTGGCCCAGAACCCCAAGTCTGAGCTCTTCCCGGAGGTTGGTGGGACCTTTGGGGGGAAAAGGTGGAGGGTGATCCTGGGGGCCCAGTGGTCTGCCTGGGGGATGGAGTGATGAATGCCAAGGCTCAGCAACAGCCTCATAGCTCTCTGGTGGCCAGAGTGGGGGCTGGTTGCTCCCCCGGAGAGAGGGAAAAGGAGGCATCTCCTCAGGACTGGATGACCATGTGGGAGTGGTCTCTCTGCCGTGGCAGGCTGGTCAAGACCGCAGGAAGGGCATGTGGTCTGCGGCTAAGTCCTGCTCTCTTGGAGAGCCAGGAATGTGACACTGAAAATAACTCAAGATTGGAGGACCCCCGGGTCCCTGTCTGGGCCCTCCGAAAGTTCTCTCCTCCCTCCTTCTGCTTCGGGATTAAGTTTCCCTCAAGACACCTGAAGCTGGAGCTGACGGCTTCCATTCTGAGTTTAAACTTTCTGTTTTCTACCATGTAAGTAGGGAGAATAGTGGTCACTTCCTTGAAGTCTTTGCTCAAGGGTCACCCCGGTGAAGTGCTCCCTGACCTCCCTGTTTCAGACTGTAAGTCTGCTCCCAGCCCTCTTGCTCCCCTTGCCTGCTTTTTCTCGATAGAACTTCTCGCTTTCTCATATACTGTTCTATCATATCTATCTGTCTGTCTGTCTATCTATCTATCATCATTTATCTGTTTATTTTTGTCGGCCCTGCCTCTACCCCAAGGCTAGTGCCATGGGGCAGGGGTATTTGTCTGCTTTGTCCCCGTGTCCCCAACACCTAGAGCAGCTCCAGGCACGTCAGAAGAATGCGAATGTTTGTTGGGTGACTGAGTGAAGGACGGATGAATAGCATTGCTGTGAAGATTACACGCATTGCTGTATGTAAAGCATTTGGCAGGAGACCCAGCACCCTATCACTGTTGTTGCTGCTCTTTGTTTCCTGTGACTTGTATGTGGATGCTCAGGCTCTCGGGCTGGTTCTCCATCTGTAAAACGAGAGGACCAAAGCACTAGATGGTCTCTGGGCTTCCTTCAACCTGGAAAAAGTCTGCCGTCCTATGGCCTCTGTGCCCCCAAATGCTCAGTCACTCAAGGTCTTCCCAAAGCTCACCTGATACGCCTCAGTAACAGCTCTGCTGGGTTTGGGGGTGCTGAGCACCCCTTGGGAGGCGGCTCTTCCTCTGTTTCTTCTGACTCTGAGGATCAGAATGGGGCCTAGCTAGGGGACCCTGAGTCAGCTCACAATTTCTTAGAACGGTTTCCATTCAGATACTTCTATGTTTTATTCTAATTGGCTTTTGATGTGTTGTTTCATCACGTTTTATTGTTTTCCACAGGGGAAATTCATTATGGGTATAATTAGAGGTGGTTTGATTTTAATTTCTTTGGTAAGAGTTTTCATAAAAACAGAGTTCAGGAAATGAAAATTTTGCCGTGAGCCTTGATTTGGGATTTGGACATGTGGTCCTTGGAGGTGAAGGTTGACACCATCCTGCCCTGGGTGGGGCTATGGTCCCTGGCCTTGGATGTTCCCTTTAGGAACAGGGTCCTACCTCAGAGGGCCCGGGAACATCTGTTTTAGGCGCTCAGGTTGACAGGCCTAAGACTGTCTTCACAGGGCCTGGACTTTTTCCCTCAGAATGGCCCTCTGAAAGAGGCATTCTGGAACCCCTCGTTTCCTCATAGCTGACTCTGGGGGCAGTTTCAGGAGTAAAGGTAGCTTCATACTCCCGGTATTTGGTATTTGGTATTCGCTGAGTAACTGGGATGGCCTCGGAGGAGGGGAGAGGGACAGGTCTGGCTAGTTCTGTGGTGGTGTTTATACTTGAGATTACCTCACACGTCCCAACCCGCTTCCCCGCCCCATCTGGCGGGGGCTGGCCCTCAGCCTTCCAGCCCCTTTTTCCCCACATGCCGGGGAAGACAGGAGCCAACATGGATCTTCCTGTGGACATCAGCTGAGCCTGGAAGTTTCACCCCTTGGGAGACCATGGAAAGGGATGGCAGCCGGGTGAGTGGCCATGGGCCTTGGGCCAGAACTCCCCAGCACTGGGGAAGCAGGGATAGGGCTGGGAGAGAGGTAGGGCATGGCCACCTGTGTGCCTCAGGTTTTGGGGGAAATTGAATGTGCCTTTTCTCATTTGAAGCTTCTTGGGATTGAGATTGTTTGGCTTCCTTTTATGTGGGTTTCTAGGAGGGGCCCCTGGGAGGAGCTGATGGGATTTGGGATCTGGCCCGAATTCTGGGCTCCTGCTCTGTGGGCTGTGACCACCCTGGCTGTTAGATCATCACTTTTGCTGGCTTGAGAAATCACTGAAACTTCACGTTCCAGCTGGCCTTCAAGGTTATCTTGGCTAACCCCCTCACTAGACTCATAAACCATCTTAGAAAATGTGACTTTCTATGTGTATTTAAGATCGTCAAGGGGATTTTTCAATCTCTTTTGGTCATTTATTTTCAGACTTTATAATATTCAGGCTCTGAAAGTGCTTCATGTCTAACCATAATTCCTTCTGCCACAACTCAGGTTCCTTTCCTCTTCTTCTGTTCTTGGTGGTGGCAGAGAGCAGCTAGAATGTCCTCTGTGGAAAAGCCAATTATACATGTGAAAGCTTCCAAAGATTTTGTTCTCAGCTTTCTTTTCTTGAGGGACATTTTTCTTGTGCTCTAACTTCTCCTTAGGTCTTCTTTAAACTTCTCTCTGCCTTCTTTTATTCTTTACAAGTAGTAGAATCAGAGACTCTGGGAAGGATGGGGCAGCTCTGGGTTTGAGAAGGATCAGCTCAGCCTATATTCTAGCTTATAGGAGGCTTGTGGTCCATTCTGAACCCCAGATACGTTTCTGCCACTTTTACCATCATTTTTCCCACCATCCTTCCAGCCCCCTCTTGACTTTTCTTTCCCAGTCTTCCCTCCTGCACTGTTCTCCTTGATTCCTGTCTCTACCTCCCCGAGGTCATTTGGTCCCAGGCCTCCGGGCTCATTGGAGCCTCTGGTGAGCAGTAAGGGCAATGCATGGGCAGAATGGAGTTTTGTCTGAGGTGTGAGGAAGGTGAACCCATAGTCACAGCCATCGGGCATGTTTGTTGGTGACTTTCTGGGAGTCTTAACTTGATGATCTCTAAATACAAAGGGCGAGAAGGGCTGATTTGTCTGAAGGATGGTAGGGCCAGTCCCTGGGCAGGGTGATGGAGGTGACATCTGCCTAGGATGCTCATCTTTCCAGAGTTTGGGACCAACATGGAAGGTCACTGGAGGGGCAGAGAGTAGAGAGCAGACTTCATTCCTGATGGAAGATGTGTTAAATGGTGTGCTAGGTGCCATGTTTGTTTTGGGAGGCCGTCCTAACTTACTTTGGAGTGAAAGAACTGAAACATTACTTCCTTCTTTAAGGTTCTTA
Organism: Mirounga leonina; assembly: GCF_011800145.1. Classification (NCBI taxonomy): domain Eukaryota; kingdom Metazoa; phylum Chordata; class Mammalia; order Carnivora; family Phocidae; genus Mirounga; species Mirounga leonina. The sequence goes on along the minus strand of NW_023270387.1, from coordinate 14,001,923 downwards.
AATTCACCCCCTTGTTTAAGGTAGAACCTCCAAGATAGTGAGCCTAGGGTGAGGGCAGGGAGAGCTGCCTGGGGCTCTTAATCTTACCTGCATCAGATTTCTTCAGGTCAGTTGGACTGAAGAGGAGCAGACTGGGAGAAACTGGTTGTCTATGGCTGCGCCTTTTCTCTAAGGGCTTCATGGCAGAGAGATGCACACTGTGGTTTTGGTCCTTCGGCTCCATAAAGTAGTGAGCAAGATGGTGGCCAAGGGACGTAAGCCTGATGAGGCTCCTGTGCGCATTGGTTCAGTCTTCAGGTGGGACCTTGGACAGGAGGTGGAGAAAGCTCTCAGCTTCTTGGTCTTCCAAGGAGAAGCTGCATGTTGTTGACAGAACACTGACCAAATTCCGGGTCAGCGGTGACTTCGGGCAAATCAACCTTTTTGTACCTCAGTTTCTTCATCTGTAAAATGGAATAAAGATAGTGTCTACTTCAAGGAGTCTTAGAATAGTGACTTTGACATATAAGGCCTTATTTTTATTTTTAAAAGATTTTATTTATTTATTTGAGAGAGAGAGCGAGCACAAGCAGGGGGAGCGGCAGGCAGAGGGAGAAGCAGGCTCCCCACCGAGCAAGGAGCCCGATGTGGGACTTGATCCCAGGACCCTGGGATCATGACCTGAGGTGAAGGCAGACGCTTATGATTGAGCCACCCGGGTATCTCTGTAAGGCCCTTTTTAAATAGCATCTGGCATAGAGTGTTCAGATTCTCCTCCTCCTCCTCCTCCTATCATCATCATCTAGGATCTAGTCCTGATTCCTCTAACAATGTGGACAAATCTCTCCACGTCTCAGTTTTTCCACCTACCAAAGACGAGGGTTGAACAAATTGCTCCTGCCCGCCCCAGGCCCCTTTCTGGTTCCATGACAGTCTTCGGAATTATATGGAATGGGATTACAGGTGCGCCACACTGGATATGTGCATTTGCTCTTTTTTTTTTTTTTTAAAGATTTTATTTATTTATTTATATGAGAGAGAGAATGAGATAGAGACCATGAGAGGGGGGAGGGTCAGAGAGAGAGGCAGACTCCCTGCCGAGCAGGGAGCCCGATGCGGAACTCGATCCTGGGACTCCAGGATCATGACCTGAGCCGAAGGCAGTCGCTTAACCAACTGAGCCACCCAGGCGCCCTGCATTTGCTCTTTAACAATAGTGTGTGTTTTGTGTTTTTTTTAAAGAGGTATCACATTTTTCAAGAGGTATCACATTTAATGCTTACAGAAGTGCCATGTTTATTAAAGAAAGACTGAGTAGACCCACTGCTAAAGCAGCAATCCCCTGTAGACTGGGTTTTCTTACAATAGAGCAGGTTCTCAAACAGTCCAAGACCACGGATGTTGTGGACTTGAGAGTGGCTGGTGGTCCCAGGGTGGGCTCAGGGGGAGGGCATGTTCCTAAGATGGCAGACCAATAGGCTCAGGTCACTGTACCGTCGACCCCATAGCGCAGGCTCCTTCAAGACCCTTGGCACCTGCCCTTTGGCCCTACAGGCGCGCTGCCCTCACGTGAGACCTCTCTGTTCCATGTTGTTGTTGATGCTACGCAAACTTCCACTTGGCCCATCCCGCCCTGCCTCCCCCTGATTTGTCCCTGTGACTTGTCAAATGTGAACGAGAATGTGTGGGAGTATGTGTATGGGGCTCCAGGCTGGGGTGCTGGGCGGAAAGGCCGGCTGATATAACAATAGGCACTTTGCTTAAGTGTCTTGTTTTGGCAAAACAGCTTCCTCTTGGTATAGCAACAGCGGGGTGGACTGGGCCCAGCGAGGCGGCCAGGGTGCTGGGAGGAGGCACGAGGGAAGCCAGCACGGGAAACCCGGGGCTTTGTCAGGACCCTGGCAGGACCACGTGGAGTGTGGCTCCCCTCACAGGACTGTCCAGGGCACCTCCATGAGGTACCAGCCCTGAACTGTGTCCCCACGCACAGCACTGGCATAGAAAGCACATGGGGAGAAACTGAGGCAACAAGACCCTGGGCCATCAGAGATCATTTCCTTGGCAGCAGTAGGTCCTCGATGTTCTCTAAACTCTTTGATGAATGAACAAACGAATGAATGAATACACGAATGAATGGACAAGGAGGTGTTTTGACGCTGGTCTAACGGGGATCCCCCGAGGCGTTTTCATGAGGCATCGTAAACCAGAAGGAACATCGGGGCTTGCCCAGGCCAGTAATTTCCAAGTTCTTTATAGCAGCAGCCGCTTTTGTTCAAATGAAACCATGTGTGGACCTATTGTACACAACTGCCAAGTGGGTCTTCTCTGTTTGAAGCGGGGGGTGAAGGATGCCAGGCCCTTTCCCTGCTACAGTGGTCCTGGTCCCGGAGCCATTTCCACCGAACCTCTCATGCTCTGGGAACCCTGCTTGAAAACAGCCGACTGTCCGCTCCCTTCCTTCTATAGACCAGGGAGCTGAGGCCCAGAGAGGGATGCAACTGTCCTTAAGGTCATGCACGGTGAGGAGCAGAAGCAAGACTCCCCTGTGCCTCCCAAGCCTGCAGCAAGGGAGGCCTCTGCTTGGCTTCTGAGTCTGGGGCCCAGTTTGATTCCAGGGGTTCCCCAGTTTGGAAGGAGGGTGGAAGGACATGCTGGGGAGACTGCCTGTGCTCTGAGGGGGAGCCTGCATTTGTGGAATTTCTCTGGGTTCAGGGAGGGGGAGTAGGAGGGAGCCTGCATTTGTGGAATTTCTCTGGGTTCAGGGAGGGGGAGTAGGAGGGAGGTACAGTGAAGCCTGGGTTGGACCGTAAAGATGGGAAAGAAGCATGATCCTGAACTCCATCCCAGTTCAAACCAGTTCCTTGGAGACCAGTTCAGTCCAGTCTGGTCCACAGTGGAATGGGTTCAGGCCTCCCCTGCCACAGCCCAGGGGCTCCTCAGCGTCCTGACAGGCATGGCGACCATTTAGGTCCTGCCAAAGGGAGCTCCTGATTTTTCTTGGGAACTTCTAGTGCTTCCGGTGGGGACTGGAGGCATCTCTTCCTGCCTAGCCCAGAATGCTGGGGGGCCAGGCTAGGGTCCTGCCTATGCCCCCCGCTCCGAACATCCTTGATACTCAGGGTCTCTGGGAGAGAGAAGCTGTCACAGGCGCCTCAGTCTGGTGAGGAGTCCTTCCCCGTGGGAGCCTGGTAAGGGGCACTGGGAGAGCACAGGGATGGGCAGGAGCCTGAGGACAGGAACCAGAAGATGACATTTGGGGTCCTAGCACTGCCCCCGACTAGCTCTGTGCCCTTAGGCAAGTCGCATTGCTTTTCTGGGCCTTAATCACCTTATCAGTAGGATAAAGGAACCAGAACTAGAGGGTTTTCAAGCTCCTTCTAGCTCTGACAGCCTGTGATCTGCCCGGCCTGCCCTGGGGTGCAGGCTGCATGAAGGGATGGCCCAGGGCAGAGGAGGGAGGCCCTGCCAGCTTTGGCTGGCCTTGAACGGGCCCTGGTGGACCTGCCCTTGGGTCCTGAAGTCATGTTACCGCTGCTGCTGCCCAGGTGGACATTCCCACAGGAGCCTTTTGCTAGGTTCTTCTCCCTGCCTGCCGGGGGCTCTGAGAGGCCCACGGTGCTTCTGTCCCGGAGCTCAGGCCACCCCCAAGGTTGGAGAACAGTCTCTAAGCAAAGCCTGGAGCTCAATCCTTGGCAGTAGCCACAAAACCAAGCAATCCGTGAGGTGGCTGCCGCGTGGCTCAGCACGGCAGAGGACCCCTCTCCCTCCTGGCACGGCTGGCTGGACCTGCAGGAGATGCAGAGAGGCCAAGGGCAGGACCACTGGGGTCCTTGCTCACTCACTGCCGTCCCCCACCAGGTAAGGGCCTACGGGACAGAGTCTGCCACAGGAAACCGTAAGAATGTCCTGTTCAGCCTGGGGCGGGCAATCTCCCCCTGGCAGCTGTGGCACAGAGGGCCATGGCCTAGGTGCAAGGGCCCGTGGGTTTTAGTCTCTATTCTGCAATGTAAGATGTACCAAAGTGACTCCGAGGAAAGCGCATGAATGTTTTAGGCCTCTACTTCCTTGCCTGTAAAATGGGAATAATAATTCTTATCGACTCCTATTCAGGAAAGTGCTTGGAAAGCGTCCCAGAACCAGGGACTGCTCCGTTCAGCCCTCTCTCTGGCTCATTGCTCACTGCCTCCCTGTGGACCCCTGCCTGGCCTGCCTGCCAGCCGGGCCACCTCCTGCCTCAGAGCACCTCGGGGGGCCTGTTGTGAGTAGGGGCCCCTGGGAATGCAAAGGCAGGTGGGAGTCATGAAAGCTCTGCGAAGCAGTGAGGGCTCACTAATGTATTACCCCACGGGCGAACCCCGGACACCACCCTAGGGGCTGGCGGGGAGGAGAGGCAGGGCCAGGAAAGAATGATTGGCAGTGTGGGGCGCCTAGGTGGCTCAGTCGTTAAGCGTCTGCCTTCGGCTCAGGTCATGGTCCCAGGGTGCTGGGATCGAGCCCCGCATCTGGCTCCCGGCTCGGTGGGAAGCCTGCTTCTCCCTCTCCCACTCCCACTGCTTTTATTCCCTCTCTTGCTGTGTCTCTCTCTGTCAAATAAATAAATAAAAAATCTTAAAAAACAAAAAAACAAAAAAACAATGATTGGCAGTGCTTGGCCAGGGAAATAGTTCAGAGTCACCCACCCCCTGGCTCTGCCCTGTCCACCTGCCCCCAGATGGGCTGAGGGGCCTCTCGCCTGCAGACAGGTTGTGGAGAGCCTGGAGTTGGTCATCTGAGTTCCATTGCAGGGTCTTCTGCTCACTGGCAAAGGCCAGGAGTCGGGATGGTTCTGGTCTGGGCTCAGCCCCTTGCATTTTGGGGCTCTGGGCAAGAAGTCTCCTGCCCTCTCCCCCACCTACTCAAGGCATCTGCTCTGAGGGTGAGGCCATGCCACCACGAGGGAGGCTGGAGTCTCAGCAGTTGCTCCCCAAGAATGGAGGAAAGGAAATGAGTTACTGCTCTAGTAGGTCAGACATCAGGAAGAACTTCCAGCGGGTGGGGTGGCAGGCCATGAAAGGGGTAAAGGATGGCTGTGGAATCTATTCTAGTGGTCCCTGAAAAAGTGGATTCTTCCCAGTGTTCTGTGATGGTTCGGGTTGAGGCTCAGAGTCAGGGGGATGGGGCAGATGGCCTCACTGTGGAGGCTGCCTTCCTCTGGTCTTGGGGCTGCCTGTCCATCCTGCTGGGGTTCATGGTTCTCCGTGAACAGCTGTCATGTGGGCCTTGGGGTCAGGCCTCTTCTCTTGCCCTTGGTCTTCGGGGCCCAAATCTCTGCACGTGCCTCCCACCGGCTCAGACACCAGAGTGCTTGCTCTACTGAGACCAGGCCCTCCACGGCCTCCAGCTCTTTCTTGGATATTGCCCTGTCCACCCCCAATGCCCAGCTTCCCCTCCATGACTACACCCCCACACCCCAGCTCTGGGAAGACTTGACACAGGCTGCTGAGGTTCAGAGGCAGCAGCTTTAGAATCTGGGGATGACTCACCCCCTTCTGGCCCCTTGGGTACTGAGCCCAAGATGAGTCCCATTTTACATTGCCCCAGCTCCCTCTAGACTCAGAGAAGAGGGACCCAGGGGGGTCTCCTGCCTGGACCTCAGCTCACCTCCCCAGGGACTCTCCTCCCTGCTTCCTATGGGCCGAGGCCGTGGGTGGGCACGTTGGGATCTATGTGCAGATGGAACCAGCATTGGGGAGAGGGCTGAGCAAGGCTCAGGAGGCCCCTGCTCTCTCTTTCTGGCTGCCCTGAGCTTCCCACCATGCCTGCCCCCCACCAGCTACCCCTCTGGTTTAACTCCCTCCCACTGTTCCTGCCCCCCCCACAGCCTTCCCACCATCTCCCCTGGGGCCTCCGCCAGCTGTGGCCCCTTTGTTCCTTCCATAGTGACGCAGTAGCAGGACCAGGCCATGGGGTCCCGCTCCGGTGGGGACAGCCTGAGCTCTTGAATGTGAATCCGAAGGTTATGATAAATCCCTACAAGCCTGCCAATCAGTTCAGGGGCTCTGGGCATGCTGTTTAGTCTGCTGCACCCCAGTTTCCTCAAGGATAGGCTGGGGGGGTCATAGTTCCTGCCCAGCTTGCGGGCGAGGCCCTGTGAGAACCACAAGAAATAATGGGTATGGACGCTCTTCTCGAGCTGTCAGCCTCGAGGAAGTGCAGGAAGTTACTGGGGGCTCTCGTGATACCGTGGGTCCAGACTCTACTTACTCCTGGGAGGCCTGGTCTGGATATGAGCCCTGTCACTCAGCCCCGAGAGGTGAGTTTGGGCATGTTCTGAATCTCCCAGGACCTTAGTTTCAAAATCTATAAAATGGGGCTAACAAGACCAGCCGTCAAGAGCTGTGATGAGGTTGAAACAGGATCAAGCTAAGTGCCTGATGGGCTGCGGCCTTTGTTACGGTGTGACACGCATTTACAGACCAGGCTCTTCCGTGTTTCTTCCGCGGTTATCAAGGGAAGGAGGCAAGGTCAGCCCCATCTTACACGCGTGGAGACAGACTGAAGTGTTCCCTTACTTGCCCCCGGGCAGCCCATTCAGGAATGGATGCAGTCATATATTTTTTTTTTTTAAAGATTTTATTTATTTATTTGTCAGAGAGAGAGACAGAACACAAGCAGGGGGAGAGGCAGGCAGAGGGAGAAGCAGGCTCTCTGCCGAGCAAGGAGCCCGATGTGGGACTCGATCCCAGGACCCTGGGATCATGAACTGAGCCGAAGGCAGCCGCTCAACCGACTGAGCCACCCAGGCGTCCCTGGATGCAGTCATATTTGAACACAGATTCTTCTACTTCAAGTCCAGCGTCTCTAACAGATAAACACCCACTGTCACAGCTCATGGTCACCAAGTCCTTACCGTACATACAGCATCTATTACTACACTGCTTTGAAGCAGGGTGATTGGCTCACCTTACAGATGAGGAAGCGGAGGCGTGAAGAGGTGGGGTCATTGGCCCAGAGTCACCTGCTGGTGTAGAGAGTGCGTGATGCCTGGCATGCTGCCCTCCTGTCCTGGGACGCCCCAGGACCCACCTGCCATTCCCACCAGAAAGCTCTATAAGACCGAGATCGCTGTAGAACCACTGTCCCCACTGCCAGGCTCCCCATGGTGCTCCCAGCCGCAGGGCCCCAGGTCCCTGTTCTCAGGCCATGTCACGAATGCAGACTAACTGCCCCGTGTACACAGCTGGAGAAGGCTGTGCTGGGGGCTTTGCTGCTGACCTGAGAGGGCAGGGGCCTCAGACACTCGCAGGCTTGGGGCAGCGTCCCGACTATGTGACTCTGGGCATTCTGAGCCCTGAGCCTTGGTTTCCTCATCTGGAAAATAGACTTCTAAAAACACCAAACTCTCAGGGTTGGAGTGAGAACCCCACGAGACCACAGATGTGGAAGCTTATTGTAAATTCTCAAGTACCGTACATGGTGAACTACTATCATTTTATTGTATCCTATAGTGGGAATGTGCCCCCAAAGGCGGGGAAGGCTTATAGTGTGAGCAGGGCAGGGAGGGAAGGTGGGCAGGCCAGCTGAGGTGCCCAGTGCCAGGGTCCCGGGCAGGTGCCAAGCCTTGGGCCACCATTGGTGGGAAGCACAGACTCTACACAGCCTGGGTTTGTCTCTGTCATTGAAGGACCTCAGTCTGGCCTTTGTCCAGCACCCTCTTTTCTCCCTAAGATGAGCTCCCACCACCTTTCAGCCCTTTGGTCATGCCCCACGGCTGTTAAATCTCAGCGAGGTGGGCGCTGTGTGGGCTAATGCAAAGGCGAAGGGAGATGGTCATTTCCTGCCCAGCTGCTATGTGCCAGACACAGGCAAGACATTTCCTATTTTATCTCATTGAATCCTCAGGGTCATTAGTCCCATTCTACAGATTAAGAAAAAGAAAAAGGAAGGTTAAGAGTCTTGCCCGAGGTCGCACTGCTGGGTGTAGGATGGAGACCCAGGTCTGCCTGACTCCAAAGACAAAGCTAGCAGCCGATGGGTGCTATATTTCAACATAGCCTCCCCACCTCTCCTTGCCCACAGCCCCAGTCCTGTTTCCCTTGGAGTGTCTAGGGGCTCACCTGTCTTCACTTTATGGAAATCTAGTCTCTAGATAATGGGGATGAGACGGGGAATCCAAGCTCTGGTCCAGCTGGGTCAGCAGCAGCGGCAGCTGCCCTTCTGGTCCCTAAACACACACAAGTGTGTCCCTGCTCGGCTCGCTGGGGCACCTGGATCCACGTGTATTTACCCACATCCGTTAAGTAACCCAGCAACTCCCTGGGATAATGGCTCCTGGTCCCGCCCGGTGGTAAGCTGAGCGTGGTCAGGGTCTCGAGATTCCTCCTTGAATTCATTTTGCAGCTTCCAGAACAATGAGGAAGTGACCAAATCCATTACCTCTGACTCTTAGAAAAGGGAGTTTAAAACAATTATGACAAAACCAAACAAGAAACCCTTGCCTGGTGGGGATGATGGTGTTGACTTGGGCCGATGTTCTAACGAGGAGGACTTTTTCTTAACCGGTTGGCTTACTAATAATGTCCAATGTCAAGCACACTGGCAGGTGAGGGATGGAAACAGGTGCCAGGGGCCAGAGCCTGTCTCCCCTGCACAGCCCTGTCGATGGTGGCCCAGCGCAGGGTCCCCAGCACAGGTGTGATGCCCTCACCATCCCTCCTGAGGGGCCAGTCAGCTCCCAGCAGGAATGATGATGATGGTCAGATGTGGCCCCTGGGCCAGATCCAGTCCCAGCTCCCCCTGCGGCCTCTGGGGTTTCTGGAGGGGGCTGAAGAGGTGGGGATGGTATAAGGGGCCAGAGGGAGGTGACAGGGACTGGGGGCCCCACCAGGCTTCCTTTCCGCCTGACTGCCCTCTGGCTCTCTCTTAGATTTAGAGCACCCCACCAGCGCTCACTGACTGCCTAGTAAGACTGGATGCTGCATTATCAACTGCATCCCTCCTCAGAGAGGCAGCAAAACCTCATGGTTGAGCTGGCCTCCGAGCCCGGCTTTCTGGACTCATGCTCTGGCCCAGCCCCTCTCCAGCTCTGACAGTTTGATCACATTGCTTAGTCTCTCTGCTTCTGTTTCCCCTGTGCAAAATGGGAGCAATTCTGTCCTGAGGATTAAGTGAGTAAATACATATAAAGCTCTTAGAGCACGTGAGGTCCTCTATAACCATCCACTAGAGTGCTAAATCTGGGCGAGCAAACCACTCCACCTGCAGCTGAGTCGGGTTAAGGATCTTGTCCAAGAGTGGTGGACTTCTACCCCTGCCTGTACCTTCTTCTGATGTTGCCTCTGATGCATGGGTGAGTGAACGCATGTGTGTGCATGCGTGCGTGCAGGTGCGTGGGTGAACGAGACAAGTCTGGTGTTACTGAGAATGGTGGGCTACAAGGCAGGTCAGGGCTTTTCTTAAGGAGTGCTATTCACACTTTTTGATGACAGCTTATAGTAAGAATGGGGTTTTATAAGTCTGATGCCCACAAGAGGAAAGGGCATGGTGTGGGGGGTGTAGAAGTGAAGAGGGCGGAAGGAGCAATCACTTTCCTCCCCAGGGACCACATCTCCTTGAGCCACCCTCAGAGGGAGGGTCCCTAGACACATGTAGCCCAAGCAAGGGCCCCCCAAGCCCCAGGCAGATGGCCCACTGCCCTCTGCCCACCTCTGCAGGTCCCTGTGATGGGGAGAGACTGTAGGGAGGTGGGGGGTGCAGGCTCTTTGAACTTGTGCTCCATCCTGGGAAACTCTCTTCTCAGATGCTTCTCTGCCAGGAGTGGGGAGGTGATGATGGTGGTGATGGGGGGCAGTGTTTGCTCCCCACCTAGCTGCTTGCCCCAGAGCATGGATCTCCTGGCTCAGCAAACCTGATAGCTGGGTGGGTTCTCAGGCGAGCAGCCTGAAGGATGCCCTTCACTCTGCTTCCAGAATGCTTCGCCGGCAAGGACGTCTCCAGCCCGGGCGTCTCTAGCCCGGGCGTCCCCAGCCCGGGCGTCCGCGGCCCGGGCATCCCCTTCCAGGTCATTGTCTGCCCAGTCAGCCTCCATGACATCTTCTCCGACGAGAGTGTACCTTGTTAGAGCAACACCACTGGGGGCCGTGCCCATCCGGGCATCTCCTGCCAGGTCAGCGCCAGCCACCAGGGCCACTGAGGAGAGCCCAGGTAAGGGGGACACTGCAGGGAAGGCAAGAGGAACAGGGAAGGAGGCGATGCGCGGGGACGAAATCTCAGAGTTGGGATTCTCTTCTCTTCCTCTCCTCCTTGGATAGTGATGTGTGAGGAGCAGGGGGAATGGTCAGGGGCGGGCAGTGGGGGGCCTGGGGAGGTGGGGCAGAAAGAAGCCATTATGTGCAAGCCCAAGACAGTGGAAAATGGGGGCCTTGGGGGGCGGGGAGAAGAAACCAGGACCAACAAAGCAGCTGTAACTTTGGAGGCTGTGCAGTGCGGGTCATAGGGCAGATTTCGAGAGCAAGGACTCTGGTTAGAGCCCTTTCCATGGGTCTGCCAGGAGGCGAGGGTTGGCCTTGGAGCAGGGTCCTGACTGTGGGCGCATCTGTGGGCTGAGGAGGAAATGGAGAGATTCCGACCAGGCAGGCACTCTTGACCTCCATCCTTCCAACCCGACTTACCCTGGTTCAGTTGCTGGCAGTCAGAGCGAGCAGATGGGCCTTGGGGCTGGCCCTGCCCCTAACGAAACAGTGGGTCTGCCCATCCCAATGTTGCCCTCCTCTCGTGCTGGGCTTCAGACTGTCCCCACCGTCCCATATTTGGGGCCCCTCTCACAGTCTTGCCCTCTCAGGGGCTGGTGGGGCACTCTGGTGTGGCTTTTGGAACGAGACACACTTCATTTGACTCCCTGCTCTGCCGTTCGCTGGCCAAGTAACCTCGAGCAAGTTCTTTCACTTTTGTGAACCTCAGTTTCCCCATCTATCAAATGAGCACGATAACGTCCAGCTCACACGGTTGCTGTGAGAATTCCACAAGAGAGCACTTGCCAGTGTGGCTGGCTGGCCCAGAGGAGATGCTCCGCTAAAGGGAGCTGTGGGCATCAGGTGGGGTGCTGCCACATTCTGGAGTGGAGAGGTCCCCGTGGGGCCCTCCCGGGCCAGCCTGTTTCCTTCCCCTCCTCCACTGCACTGGACCCCTCTCCAACAGCCTTACCCTCCCCTGCTGCTGCCCCGCTCCTAGGTATCAGCTTGCCCAAGTTCACCTGGCAGGAGGGCCAGAAGCAGCTGCCGCTCATCGGATGTGTCCTCCTCCTCATCGCCCTTGTGGTGTCGCTCATCATTCTCCGTGAGTTTAACGGAGGGAGCAGGGGCGGGCTCTGGTCATGGCCCATGGCCGGGCGGAATGGGGTCTGCGGACGGGGGCGCGCCGCAGGGAGACGGGAGTGGGGAACACACACTCTTCTGGCTACAGTGCCCCCCACAGACACTCCCGCAAAAGGCCGTGGACCACAGTCCACAGGCGCCTCCAGGCCCCTTCCGGGCCGCTGGGTTAGGAGGACCCGGGCTCGGGCCTCATCCTTGCTACTTCCCGTGCATCTTGCTTGAGAGAGTTAGTTAGCCTCTCTGAGCTCCGTTTCTGCATCTTCAGATGGGATTCAGTTCCTTCAGTGCATTTGACTTACCACGTGCCCCGTCAGCACTCATAAAGACTTCACGGGGTTATGAGCCGTAAGTGACATAATGGCACGGTGCCTGGCACAAAATCTATATACATTAATTATTTAAAAAAAAAAAAAACATATAAACACAGATTAGGGAAAGTCTCTTGGGCATTTTTGGACAATGGGATAAAGTGTTCTTGGGTTTGGCACGGGCCCGGCACAGCGGGGAACCTTGCGGGGGCAGAAGGACAACCCTTTGCCACCCTGTCCTCGGAAGAGAGTCCAGTCTCCTGAGGGATCTCGATGGCAATAATTAAGGCCAAATGTGACCGTCAGGAAGAAATGTGACGGTCACATTTGTGTGACCGTCACACAAATGTGACAGCTGTGTGGGCCGGGGTGGCAGAGACCAGCTCACGAAGGGTCAAGTGACGGCCTGGAGGATGGGACAGCACGTGGACAGGGCATCTGAGCGGGACGAGCAGCTGCAGGAAATGTCGGGGGCAGGGGGGCAAGGTCGGCATGGGGAGAACGAAGGGACCCGCATAGCCAGCGAGGGAAAGAGTACTGGGGGGCCTGGGCTCTCTGTTTGGCTGGGCATGGCTGAGCTACATGGTAGACAGCTTTAAACGCCAGGCCGGGGGGTAAGGGTTCTGTTGAAGAGGTGGCACGGTGTGGGGAGGAGCTGGGTGGGTGACCGTGCGGAAACCCGGGCTGGCCCGGGTTACTCCAGGAAGAGGATGGAGCACGAGGAGGTAGCGTGCTGCTTAAGGGCACGGCCCCCCAGAGCATCCTGGCTCTGCCGCTTGCCAGATGTGTGACCACACAAATTAACTTCCCCAGCCTCGGTGTCCCCACCTGCCTGACAAGGTGGGGGCATCGCTGTCACGATGCCTGCCACGTGGTGTCCGTGTGGACCTCCAGCCAGGATGCGCTGCCCTGCTTCTCCTGCCCCTCCCGCACAGGGCACTGCTCTGGGGACCCCCTGGCAGTCATGGGAGAGCAGTCGGGAATGACCCATGGAGGGATGAGTTGGCATCCAAGGGTGGCCCCCGGATAGAGCTAGAGTCACAGTGTGGTTTCACCACATGTCCTGAAGCCTGCTGACCATCAGGGGGGCCCTCCAGCTGTGGCCCCGTGGGCACTGGTGTCTGGGTCTGGAAGGAGCAGGGTGACTGAGCGTGTGGTAGGGCTGGCGGGAGAAGCAGGGGGTCAGGCTGAGGGTGAGGGGCAGGGTGAGGAGGTAGAACTCGGGTTTCTTGGGCACCCAAGGGAAGGTGTCTCTGGCAGGAGGGATGGGATCCCTAGTTTGAGAAGAGGTTAGTGTTCCAGACGCAGGGAGTCACGGGGCTGACTTTCCCAGGTGGTTTGTAAAACTTGGACATTTGGGAATCAGCCACCTAGATTTGCTCTTTGAGAGGAAAGACATCTAAAGGCATAAAGACAAGTAATGGGGCAGGAGCTGAGCAAAGGGGACATCCCTTGTGTAGGGGAGAGGGAGGAGGAGGAAAATCCAGGAGCTTCTGAGACCGAAAGAACAGCCTTTGAGAGGACAGCATGGGCAGTGCTTGAGCGTGTGGACGCTGGAGACAGAAATTTCTCTGCCATGACCCTCAGAGCACAGAGAAGAAGGGAGGCCAGAGGGGCTCCGAGAGGGGGGGGCTCTGGGATTCTGGAGGAGGGCTTTCTCTGGTCGCCACTCTGGCCCATGTAGGGCATGGGAGCTACCAAAGCTGTACCCACCTCCACACCTCCCTCCCTCATTGTCCCTCCCTCTCTTTCTCTCTCTCTGGGTGGCTGCTTGAGTCTGCCTGGTGCTGCCCTGCTTGCAGGAGCTTTCCGGAGCATTCCGGAGCATTCCTGAGCAGCCTTTCTCTCCATACAGATGGGGGAAGAGAGCCCCAGAGTCCAAGAGGGATTGCAGGTCGGTGTCTCAGAACCCCCAGGGCCTCGGGCTGCTCAGTGTCTTGTCTTCCTGGGGTTGGCAGTGACCCAGCTGTCTGCTTTGTTGTTTTCCAGTCTATTTGTGGCGGGGCCACACGGGGATCAAGTACAAGGAGCCGGTGGAGAGCTGCCCCCCCCATGCTGTGCGCTGTGATGGGACCGTGGACTGTAAGCTGAGGAGTGATGAGCTGGGCTGCGGTAAGGATGCTGAGCTGGGCATGGGTGCATGTCTGCCTGAATGTGTGCATGTGTGTGCACGCGTGTGTGTGCACGCGTGTGTGCGCATGCACTCTGGAGACTGCAAACTGCGTATCAGCTCGAATGGGAGGCAATGCACAGAGAGTCGGAGGAGCTGGGTTCTGGTCATAGTAGACCTGGGTCTGAAACCTGGCTTTGAGTGCTGTGTGACTCGGGCAAGTCACTTACCTTCTCTGGGCTTCAGGTTCCTAATTTGTGAAATGAGTGAACTGGACAAGATCAGTGGTTCTCAGAATCTGACCATTCCCGAGTATCAGACAAAATAGAGCTACTCTGGCTGGAGGCAGGTGTGGGGTCCAGAGCTCTGTCCCCATGCCCCATGCTTCTAGGCCCCAGCAGGTGACCTCTGACTTGGCACCCCTACGGTTTCATAAAGGTCAGTTGGTAAAGAGCTAGCCTAGATGAGCACAAAGATCTCTCTGCGCTCTGACCCTCAGGGGTTTCTCGGTGCGTTGCCGATGTATAGCCCTGATGTAGGTGTCTGTGGGAGCATTTCCCCTGTGTGTTTGTGTGTGTCATTGCCCACGACCACATCACTCTCTGACTGCACATGCAGTCAGATCACAGACCTTATTCCCCATGCCACTCTCTTGTTCAGGCATGTCGCTGCCTTCCTGGGGTGAAGGCTCCTGGCAGTGCTCCTCCCTTTTCCCAGCAATGGTCCCCCGGGGCATAGAGAGCTCTCTGCCCTGCCCCAGTCCCTGCCTTGGCTCTGCCTTTCCTGAGCATCCTGGGCTTCTGAGCCCTGGCTGGTGATCAGTACCTCCTGGCTGCTCCCAGACATTCCCCAGGCCTCAACGAGGAGCCTCAGGACAGGAGCGTCTCAGAGCCTAACTCAGTACATTCCTCAAGACCTGGGTGCTGAGAGCCCGCTCTGCCCTTTTCCTGCCCGGCAGTGAGGTTTGACTGGGACAAGTCTCTGCTTAAAGTCTACTCCGGATCCTCCCATCAGTGGCTTCCCATCTGCAGTGACAGCTGGAATGACTCCTACTCAGAGAAGACCTGTCAGCAGCTGGGTTTCCTGAGGTAAACCTCCCCCCCTGGGTCCCAGCTTCAGGGACGTCCTGGGCTCTCGGCAAGGGCCCCTCAGGTTCACTGGGGGCAACTCATTAAAAAGACTCTTGAGGACCAGGGCTGAGGGCACTAGCTCGGGACGCTCTTGAGCTATTCAAAGGGCCCTGGGAGCCCAAGTCTGGGGGCAAGTTGTTCCCACGGGGCCAGAGTAGTGATCTGGAGATCTGCAGTAGGAGCATCAAAGTGGCCTTGTGGCCGTGGTCATAGTTAATGATCACGGTGGTCCTGTGAAGGGGGTAGGCTTTGAGCAGGTCTTATCTTCTCCTCCCAGCCGGAAACTAGAGGCTCAGGCTCTGAGCTCCAGCAGCTGTGGCTTGAGCTGGAACTCATCCAAGGGGGAAGGAGATGGGCAGGTGTGGCCAGGTAAAGTCTTAAGAATCTTTGGCTCTAAAGATTTCACACCAAAGCAGATGCTGGGGGGTGGAGCTGGGAGTAGGGTTAGGACAGCCTTCCCACTTGAAGGAGTCCCCCCTTCTTCCCTTTATCTCCAGGCCACATAGCCAACTCCATCTTCCCTCTTGGTCCGAGTTTTGGGGTTCACCAATGTGTGTGAGGTTGTGGGGAGAAGGGTTTAGGCGGTCACTGTGGACTCTCTGTCGAGGCAGCGCCTTGAAAACCAGGGCTCGGAGGCTAGGACTTAGAACCTGTCCTCTGCCCTCACCCCAGCCTCAGAATTCCGATCTGTAAGAGGGGAGTCAGGGGATCTGGCTGGAAGAAGACAGACGTCTTCAGTTGTTGAGTTGTACGACCTTATGCAAATCTGAACTTCCCTTGGGCTTCAGTAGATAGTGTGTCATTTATTCCAAGCACGTAATTGAGGTTTGATATGTGCCGGAGACCATGGGCACCCTGACAAGATCCCCCTGCCCTTCAAGAACCTCCGGTATGGTGTGGGGGAGAGAGGCTTAAACCAACAACCACAGCATAATGCTATGTGTAATGATAAGGACCTGTGCAAAGCACTATGGGTACGCAACAGAGAGGGTGCCTGACTGCACCTGGTGGAGAGCAGGGAACAGAGAAGCCCCCAGGGAGGGGAACAGCATGTGCAAAATGCACACTCTCATGCAAGGGTGCACCATGTTCTAGAAATGCACAGAAGTGCCACACAGATAGTGGTCCACGGATCAGCCACATCAGAATCCCCTGGGGGTGCTTGTTAAAATGCACCCCCAAATAGGAATCTCTGGATTAGGATTGAAAACCTGCTTAACAAATGCCCCAAGGTGATTCTTATGTACACTGTGGTCTGAGGTCCAGTAAGCGAGTACAAGGTTCTCAGACTTTCATGTGCAAAGCCATAATGTGGGGAATCTTTAAAATGCAGAGTCTGGCTCAGCAGGTTTGGGGGGCTGCTACTGCTGGCCCATGGATCGCAGCTTGGCTGGAAAAGGGCCCGGCTAGTGTGTCCTGAACTCGCTTGTGTATCAGAATCACCCGGAGGGCCTGCTAAAACATCGAACCAGACGGAGTTCCCGATTCAGGAGATCTAGGGTTAAGAGGACCCAAGAATTTGCATTTCTAACAAATCCCCAGGGGGTGCTAATGCTGCTGTGTCCTGGGCCAGTGCACAGGGCTAGTGGGGACAGTGGTGGAATACGCGGGTGGGGGCTGGGGGTACTGGGCCTTAACCGCCTCTGTCCTCTGCCAGCAAGATTCTAATGGCAGCTGGGGCACCGGGAAGGGGGGCAGCCTGTCTCAAGGGGGCTCATCCTTCTTTCCCTCCCTTACAGCTCTTACCGGACGACCGAGGTGGCCCGTAGGGATCTTGCCAGCAGCTTCTCAATCTCCAAATACAGCTCTACCCTCCAGGAAAGCCTCTACAGGTGTGGTGGTGTGGATCAGGCTGCCTGCCTGCGAGCAGGGAGATGGTGGGGTGCTTTGAGTCAGGGAGTCCCTCTCCTTTGGCCATTTTGGGACCCAGCCTCCAGGAGGAGTCCATCGTGAATGTCCCGAGCATCCCAGAAACAGTCCTCATTTGCCACCCATCTCCTGACTTGCAAGTTCTTATTGAAGCATGGTGCAGAGAGAACCTCAAGGTCAGGGGTGGCCCAAGCATTCATCTGGTGGTCAGGGACCATGAATAGACCTTGGGGCCACCTATCCGCCAGGTGTTTGGACTGGGAGCTGCTGCAGGGAGTGGGCTTGGGGTGGGGAGGGAGAAACATCACTGGGGGGTGTCGGGGGAGGGGAAGCAGCTGCAGGAGGAGGGCCAGGTGCATGTGGTCAGGGATAGGGAGGCCTGGCTGGGAGGCCCTGGGCCACACCATCTGTCATCTCTGCACTGCAGCCCCGCCCTTGTCCCAATCCCACTCAGGGAGGTTGAGGGGTGCTCCACCAGCTAGCGGTGTTTACCTCGGGGAGGGAAAGGAGAAGCCAGGCTCCCAGAGAAAAAGGGATGGGGAGGGGAGGGAAGAGAAGCGAACGAGCTCTAGCCTGGATGCCTGCTTTGTGCTAGGTGTTTTGTAAGATGCATTGCCCATGGAGCATTGAGGAACTGGCCCAGGAGGGTCAGGCCACCTGTTCAGCTTTGGAAAGATGCTGGGACAATGAAGTCATGAGTTCAAAGGACATGGATCTACCCAATGTGTGCAATCTACCATAAGAAAACTGGGGCATGGGGACAAGGGTGGCGATGGTTTGCACTGAGCCATCTCCATTCCTGGAGGAAGCACTAGAAGGGTTTATCTCTCTGGGAGGGAGATCAGAATCTCTATCATATGCAAAGGAAATGGGACAGGAAGTTGGAATGAGTCAATCATGGAAGGCTTCCTGGAGGAGGTATCTAATGTGCCCTTTCCCATCATCTGTGTCCCTTCGTGCAGGTCTGAATGCCCTTCCCAGCGGTATATCTCTCTCCAGTGTTCCCGTAAGAAGATGCTCTTCCTCCTGGGCTGTGGCCTCTGTGGGGTGGGAGTGAGGAAACAGAGGCGTGGGACCCCTCTGGGGGAGATGGCCAGCCCTGGGGGTCCCACAGGAAGATGGTCTTAACCAGCAGGCCTGCTTCGGGGCTGGGGTCCCTGTAAGGCACGGGGATAGTCTCAGGGTAGCACTTTCCCTTCTCCGGACTCTGCTCAGCCCAGCAACCTTGTTCATATGGGGGAAGCCATTCAAATCTCATGGATTCTGGGTGTGGGGAGGACTGGGAGGGCTAGTCTGGATCAGCGGAAAGCTCCCATATCAACAGATGCGGAACTAGATCCAGGGCGAACATTTACCGAGTACATTCGACTCTTACTGACTCTTGATAAACAATTGCATTTGGTTCTCATGTGGCAGGTGCCTTTACTGTCCACTAACTGATAAGAGACTGAAATGTTTGCCTTGCTTAGGGACAGATTGCTGGTAGGTGAGGAGCTGGTATCTGACCTTGGGTCTGACCCCAAAGCCCAAGCTGTTAACCAGCCTACAAGTGCTGTGTTCTCAGGAATGACCAGGTGGGGGTGCTCCCCTGAGTGGGTGGGCACGGGGCTATGGACAGAGTGCCCACCCCTCAGACCGCTGCTGGTTCTTCCCTTTTTCCCCCTTCAAAGACAAAAAGGACACCGTCCAAACAAACTCCACGGACTGCCCTCCTTGTCCACAATTTTGGGGGGATGACTCCAGAACATGCTTGGAAATGTTCCGTTGGGGGTACATACAGGGTCCCCAGTAGCACTAAATGACCCACTGGGGAACCATATGGGCACAGACCCACCTGCACAGCATGGCAGCCCTGGGATTCACCATCATGACCTTGATGCTTGGCACAGTGCCCCCAACTTCAGGCACTTTAGTGAGCATTTGTCAAAGTTCAGGAAAGAATGAATGAGTGGGAGGAAAGAGGAACTTGCCAGGGATGCAACTTCCCACAGGGTGATCCCAGAAATCCAACTCACCACATGGGAGCTCTGCTTGGGCAAGAAACAGCCGGGCCATGTCAGATTAAGTGAGCAATGCTGTGTCCATGGGCGGGTGGGTGCCCCTAGGAAGGGGCTGCCCGAGCCTGCCCCGCCGCGCCCAGGGAGCATGGGAGTGGCTCGGAGGGCAGCCGAGGTCACGGTTCATCTGCCTGCTTCTCCCCAGACTGTGGACTGAGGGCCATGACAGGGCGGATCGTGGGAGGGGCGCTGGCCCCAGAGAGCAAGTGGCCTTGGCAAGTCAGTCTGCACTACGGCACCACTCACATTTGCGGGGGCACGCTGATCGACGCCCAGTGGGTGCTCACCGCCGCCCACTGCTTCTTCGTGTAAGTGCCCGAGGGGCGGGTGACGCCATGCCGCCCAGGCCCCGGGGGAGCACCGGGGAGGGCTGATGGCAGACTGACTTGTCTCTGCGGAGGAGGGCTCTGGTTGTGAGCCCAGGCCCCCAGGGTCAGGGCCATGATCTGCAGTTGCTGTTTGGTCCTGGGACTGTGCACTGGGGCTACTTGTTTTGAGCGCAGCCCAGAATGAGAAAACAACCTGGATGACCCGGAGGGAGAGTGAGGCAGGCAGGAAAAAAGGGCTTGGGAGCCTGTCCCTGAAGAACGGGGTGAAATAGAGGCTTTGGGCTTGTTGCCACTTCCTGCAACACGAACTTCCAGGAGAGGAGCCTGAGGAATCAGGAATGCTGTCCCGGGAATAGGGAATTGAGGGATGGGGATCGCAGGGAGGGCGGTGCCATCAGCCTGTCCCTTTAGCTGGGGGGCAGGAAAGGGCTCTGAGGACAAGGCCTCAGGGGCACTGGCTTCCCCAGGAGTGAGTGAGTCTTTGGCAGATGACTTTGTCCTGTCTACAGCTCCATTTCTGCTGAGGATAATACTTCTGAGCTGTGACCTGTCCACCCTATAGGAAGCTTGGTGGTGCACGGAGGAGACAGTGGGGGGTAAATGCTCAGAGATTGTGCCCATCACTCCTCTTTATTGTTGTGAGGGGCTGGGTGGCCAGTTTAGGATGGGCTTTTGGAGAAAAGGGGTTGTTTTAGAGCCCCGGGCTAAGAAGGAGGGCTCCCTTCCGAGGTCATTTGGTCCATCCCGTTGCCTGTAAGCTGGTGCTGCGGCTGCCAGGGGGCTCCACCAGACGTGGAGCCGGACCATGCTCCCTTGGGGCTCTTGCAGGACCCAGGAGAAGATTCTGGAGGGCTGGAAGGTCTATGCAGGCACCAGCAACCTGCTCCAGCTGCCTGAGGCAGCCTCCGTCTCCCAGATCATCATCAATGGCAACTACACAGACGAGGAGGACGACTATGACATTGCTCTCATGCGGCTCTCCAAGCCCTTGACCCTGTCTGGTGAGTCACAGCCACGCCGGCTCTTCCAGGTAGCCCTCAGGGCCCAGCCTTGCCGTGTCCATAGACCCCTCTTGGGGTCCCAGAGCCTCAGCATGGTGGAAGCCAAAGGCTCTTGGGGATCATTTAATGGAACTCTTCTACTTTACCATTGGGGAAACTGAGGCCCAGAGGCTGGAAATAAGGTTGTCCCAAATGACACATCTTACACTGCAAGTTGGTGACAGAGATAAGGCTTGGATACTGGTCTTAACCAATATAAATTGATCGAATTATGTCACTCCTATTTATTGAGCACCTAACAGGGGCTGGGCACTGTGGTAGGCATTTTACCACTGCGGTATCATTGACTCATTGACTCTTCCCGACCAATCCTGTAGAGCAGGTACTATTATTAGCTTCATTTTACATTTGAGGAGATGGAGCCTCAGGGAGAGAAAATTACCCAAGGCCACGGAGTACTAAGCGGCAGCTCCAGGATGGGATCCAGGTGGGTCTGCCTCCGGAGCAATGCTGTTCTTGCTGGGCTCTCTGCTGGCAAATTGGGATCACTGCAGGTGGAAACACAAAACGAGCACACTTTCAGAGTTCAGACAGTGAATTGCGACGAGTTTTGGCCACAGGGTGGAAATGTTAGGGGAGCTGTTCGGGGATCAAAGAGGGTGTCATCCATTAATTCACTCACTCATGTGTGCACTTACCAAATACTGTGTGTCTGCTGCTATGCAGCGCGCTCTGCAGTTGCAGTTGCAAATAGAACAAACTGGGGGACGCGCAGTCAGTAGAGGTCAGTGACTTGAGGGCGGGAACAGCTGGGGGAGCCGAGGTGGCACACATGGGGCTTCTCTGAAGAAGGATCGCTAAGGTGGACTGGGCTTTCTGGCAGCCTTGGAGGGCTCTCTGGTTAGTCCAGACTTTCTCGTGCTCTGAGCCTGCGAGCTGGTCTTTCCTGGCACATTAATTACAAAGGCGGTGTCGGTCCTGAGTCAGACACTAGGTCGTCATTGTGGGGTGAGGAGGAGGAAACGGCGGCTGAGCTCGGTTGGGCGGGGCTGGCCCAGCGCCACGCCCATCCAGGGCCACGCCCACCCAGGGCCAGCCTCCCCGCCACTCCTCCTCCGCTCTAGCCTACCAGCCTATTTTGAGGAGCCCCGGGACTTGCAAGGCGAGGGGCGGTCCTCTGCCCATGCGCTGCCCCTCATGCCCAGCTAAGAGGGGGCAGTCTGCAGGACCAGAATAGGCCTTTCCAACCTTGCCAAACCCAGACTCCATTTGGCTAACCATCCAGATGTCCCGCCCCCCCGACCCCACTTAATGTTATTTGGAATTCCCAATCAAATTAAGTAATCTGTAAAACCGAATGAAAGCTATTATAACATTGCATATGCTTTTCAGACTATGCAGTCCCTCTCCAGACTCTGATAGGCCCCTGGGCAGGAAGCACACCTCTAGTCTGAGAATCACAGCTTAGATTTATATAGTCCCATGGTCAGACCATGTGCCCTGATTTTTGGTTTAGAAATCAGGGTAGATTTTCTTAAACTCCTTGGTGGACTGAGCACTTTCAAGTCATAGTACTATCTGAGAAACCTTGTGAAAACTCACTGATAAATTTAATTCCCCCATAAAAACGAGTGGAGGATAGAACCGTGTTATATATTTTTTAAGACCCTACCTCTTAAAAATGAGCATATTTTAAGAAATTATGTTTTGCATTTTTTGGTTAATAATTGATGCCATTCCTTCATTTCTTGTTTGTTTGTTTACTCTCTAGCAGACCAATGTGTTAGACCCCGATACTTAGAGCCCAATTTATAGGAGAAGAATCTAGCATTCATTCCCTCTCCCACACCCCCTTCCTCTGTGTCGCTCCTTCCTTTCTTCCTTTCTATGTTTGTTGAGCACTTTGTATGTGTCAGGCACTGTTCTAGGTGCAGGAAGCTGCGGTGAGCATAACAAACAATTGAGAACACTGCAAACATTCTATCAGCTGATATTTTCATTTTGCAAAGTGGAGTTTGGTGGTCCCTGCCCTAGTAAAGATCCCAGTCCTCAGAGGGAGCTGTGACATGATGTACAACAGCACCTTCTAAATGTTTCTGAGCATGGGGGCAAGGGAGCAGTGGTTTTGTGGTCTGTACCTCTAGGGATGTGCTCTTCCCACTTGGGGAGCTTGTCTGACCTGGAGGGAGTCCCTTAGTTCCTGACCCACATGTGGGTGCTCTCCCCAAACCAGGCTGGACACATCGCTGAGATGCCATGGTGCTAATGCCTGGGACTTAGCCTGCTGTTCCTCCTTCCTCTGATGGACGGGCATGGAGGAGGCTCAGCCGGGAAGGCCGCTCTTAGAAGGGAGAGACTATGGCCACGTGGGATTGGCGTGGCACAGGGGGTTTCCAAGGCATATGCTTCTGCCCACATAGCACCCACTGAGATCAGGATGCTTGAGGGAACTCCAGCAGCAACCTGAAGGCCAGAGGGTCAAGATAAAGTGACTGAGTTTCTTGCCTGGTCAGTTCAAGGCCCTGGAAGATTCAGAACCACGCTGGGGGGCAAGGAGGGAGGGTCCTAGGACATGGGCACCCTGTCCCTCCACAGTACCACCCCAGCTGAGACCTCCAGCCTTGTCCCTGCTCTGATGTCTCGATGTCTTGTTGTAGCTCACATCCACCCCGCCTGCCTCCCTATGCACGGACAGACCTTCAGCCTCAATGAGACCTGCTGGATCACAGGTTTTGGCAAGACCAAGGAGACGGATGGTGAGAGGCGGAGATGCTGGGCTGTGTCTTTGTGTCTGTACGGAGTGTGTGGGGGTGATATGTCAGGGTGTGTAGAGGAGGGCCTGTCTAGATGAGGGTTTGGGCATAGAGATTCATGGGCCTGAATGTGGATGTGTGTGTTCACCTCACCCCCACACACAGCAGACCAGTTTATAATACATCTCATAGCACCTGTTAGAAACTTTTGATCTCCCGAATTCCACCCTTGACCCATTCTCCCCATTTTACAAATGAGGAAACTGAAGACCTTTGGGGCTCTGTCACTTGCCCAGGGTCACCCTGGTAGTTTCTGATAGACAGAACTAAGTCTAGAGTAGTCTAGAATAATCTAGAACCTGCCAGGCCACCCTGCCATGATGCTCTCCGCATCATACTATACCACTTGCTCACAGAGAGCCTCGGTTGTTTCTTTCTTTTTTTTTTTTTTGTGACAAAAGTATTTTAATCCTTAAAAGTGTTTTGAAATTTCATATATCTCATAGGAATCCAATGTTAAACAATGTTTGTTCATTTCAACACTTCTTTTTTTTTTAATTTATTATTTTTATTCTTATGTTAATCCCCATACATTACATCATTAGTTTTAGATGAAGTGTTCCATGATTCATTGTTTGTGCATAACACCCAGTGCTCCATGCAGAATGTGCCCTCCTCAATACCCACCACCAGAGCCTCGGTTGTTTCTTAAACTTTGGACTAACTCTTCCATGGAGAAAGTCCCCATTAAATTGAAGTAAAATAAATAAATAAATAAATTGAAGTTATTCTGAATTTTTTTAAAAAGTGAAAACAAAATGGAAAAAAATTTTTTGTTTTTGTTTTTGTTTTCAGTATATGCAGCTTTAGTCAATTAAAAGAAAAAGTCCCAAATGTGCAAGTGAAAAAAATACCACCTGTTGACACAGGCTTACCTAATAATCAGCTACTTTCACATATAGCTGTATAAGCTCAGAAAATCTATCCTGTAAGAATATACAAAATGTGTTTATATACAGCTCTGTACCTTAGAGCCTGTACATTTATTTCCTCAGAACCCTTAGGTACCACCTCCTGGTGAGGATACCAACCCTTCATTCACACATCTTTACAAAAAAGAAAGACTATTTGACGACAAATGGACTATTTGACTATTGACAACACTATGCATCCTGTATTCAGACCATGTAGGCTCCACTTAGTTGGTTAAGATCCTTCCATCAATGCAGACCACACCAGGTACCTGTGTCCCCCTAAATGCAGACCACACCAGGTACCTGTGTCCCCCTAAATGAAGACCACACCAGGTACCTGTGTCCCCCAAACAGCTTCGCACAGAGTGCTCCGAAGTACAATCCTGTAAACCAACCCGAGACGAACATGCATATATACACTTGAGTATATGTCAAAGCAGTTGGTCTCCAGCCAAGACCACCCGGAGACCCCCTGTAGCTGAACACGTTGGGCTCATTGCTCACTGCACAGAGGGGAACATATACCATGGAGAACCATGGAAGTCTTTTTATTTTTTTTTATTCTTATGTTAATCCCCATACATTACATCATTAGTTTTAGATGAAGTGTTCCATGATTCCTTGTTTGTGCATAACACCCAGTGCTCCATGCAGAATGTGCCCTCCTCAATACCCACCACCAGGCTAACCCATCCTCCCCCCCCTCCCCTCTAGAACCCTCAGTTTGTTTTTCAGAGTCCATCGTCTCTCATGGTTCGTCTACCCCTCCGATTTCCCCCACTTCATTCTTCCCCTCCCGCTACCTTCTTCTTCTTCTTTTTTTTTTTCTTAATATATATTGCATTATTTGTTTCAGAGGTACAGATCTGAGATTCAACAGTCTTGCACAATTCACAGCGCTTACCAGAGCACATACCCTCCCCAGTGTCTATCACCCAGTCAGCCCATCCCTCCCACCCCACCCCCCACTCCAGCAACCCTCAGTTTGTTTCCTGCGATTAAGAATTCCTCATATCAGTGAGATCATATGATACATGTCTTTCCATGGAAGTCTTAATAACAGAGTGCTAGAAAGGACTTATCATAGGATCTGGAGAATTTGGGGAGGTGGGCGGTTCAAAAAAGTGGAGCATTTCTTTAGATTGGATGCTTTCAGGAAGCAGGGATAACTCTATGATTGGACATCCTAATAATCTCATCTAGGAGTTAAGATTAAGCTGAGTCTAAAGCTATAATTGGTGAAGAGGCAGTAGCCACTCCTATTGGCTGGGAGAGGGGACGGTTGATATTTTTGTGGTTTGTAACCTACCTTGTTTTCATTTATGCTTAAACAAGATTACAAAGTGGTCTTCTTTTGCCTTGCTTCATCACTATAGCTGAGTGGTCTTTGCTGATGTTGGTTCTGTGGGGTGGTTTATGCTTGGCCCCAGAGCACTTGGCTGGCCTCACGGTTAGCCTCTGGCCAGTTACGGGTTTCGGGGCCTCCTTTCCCTTGCTCAGTGCAATGGATGGTGACTGGCCTGGGAGCAGCCTTGTTCTGGTCTCGACTCCATAACTGACTGGCCGTGTGACTGTGGGCAAGTCACGCCTTTGGCCATAAGTTCCTCCAACTGTAAATGGATTAATTACACCTCGTTAGGACACATAGTTACTGAAAACAAATGAAATGATGTATTTGATGGTGCTCTGAATACAGAAAAGATTGTGCAAGATGAAGGCAGCCCAATAGGCTTGTGAGTTTGTCTGTGTACATGCCTGTCTCTATGTTATGTGTAGGGAGTTGTGTGTGGTGCGAGGGTGTGTGTGCCCCTATGTTCTGGGTGGCCAACCACGGGAATGGTATCCTCCACTCCCAGGAAGCTGTGAGTCTGAGTCCTGGGGTGAGCAGCTAGAAGGTTGTGAAGGTAGCCAGATCTGGTCTCACTCCTTTCCCATCTTCTCTTTCCTCCACTTGACTTCTCTGAAGAAAAGACATCCCCCTTCCTCCGGGAGGTACAGGTCAACCTCATCGACTTTAAGAAATGCAATGACTTCTTGGTCTATGACAGTTACCTTACCCCAAGGATGATGTGTGCCGGGGACCTTCGGGGAGGCAGAGATTCCTGCCAGGTGAGGCTGCTTCTGGGTGGGGCTCAGGTCCTGGGAGCCAGGGGCTGTGGGGGAAGCCTGGGGTGGTGGGTTTTGAGTGAGAAGCAGGTGCCAGCCATTTCCTGCTCAAGGACCACCTCTCCCACCGTGCTGAGATGTGTGCTCCCCCCACAGGGAGACAGCGGGGGGCCCCTGGTCTGTGAGCAGAAAGGCCACTGGTACCTGGCAGGAGTCACCAGCTGGGGCACGGGCTGTGGCCAGAGAAACAAGCCCGGTGTGTACACCAAAGTGACCGAAGTCCTCCCCTGGATTTATAGCAAGATGGAGGTGAGAGCCTGCAC
Source organism: Mirounga leonina (assembly GCF_011800145.1). Classification (NCBI taxonomy): domain Eukaryota; kingdom Metazoa; phylum Chordata; class Mammalia; order Carnivora; family Phocidae; genus Mirounga; species Mirounga leonina. The sequence continues at coordinate 13,975,633 of NW_023270387.1, read as the reverse complement.
GGGCCACTGCACGGGGCAGACTGGGTACTCCCAAGGTGGGGTGCCTGGTAGAGGTCCCAGACTTTCCCTGGGGTCTTAGGAGAGGTCCCCTCACCCCTCATGTTTGGGGGTGTTCAGAAAGTACGGAAGACCAGGACAGGACAGGAATCGAATGTTGGGCCAACCCCAGCCTGTGTTTCTCGCCTTCCATTTCCTTCCTCTGAAGGGTTGGAAAGGGGTGGCCCCAGGCTGGGCCCCAGTAGCATGTCCTCTCCCCAGGGATGGCTAAGGTGTGAGTTCACACAGCCCAGTGGAGCGGCGTGGGCAGGAGGCCTCTCTCCTTGGCAGGAAGTTAGTCTCATGGGGATCTGGGGCGCGGGGCTTCACTCCCACCTCTGCCGACCCAGCGCAGCCCTACCTTCCCTGCACCTGCCATCTTAGCTGTAAAGCAGGAACGCTATGCTCCCCTTCCCCGCTCTGCCCGAGCGAGGGCGGAGCAGTGCAGAGAGCTCAGGTGCTTGCTCCAGAAATCCAGCCTAGTGGTCTCTCTGCTTCCATGGCTCCTCCTTACTGAGTGCCCAGTGACATCTGGACTGAATTTCAGGCTCTGAACCCCCACCTTTGACATCTGTATTCCTGACCCAGCCTCACCCTGTTCTCCCTGTTCTCGTCCTCAGAGGGAGGTGCGCTTCCGGAAATCCTAAGCAGCTGGACTGTCCCCCCTCACGGCACTGGCCAAAGTGTCTGGGCCATCTGCAGTGTCACCTGGGCTAAAGGCCACCAGTCACCTCCGTTACTCCCACCTCCGCTGTCTGTTGCCTCTGTGAATGTGCATGCGTGTGTGCATGCATGTGTGTGTGTGTGTGTGTTGTTGCTGTCCCAAGGTCTTCAGAAACCAGGAGAGTGGTCGGCTCTTCCCAAACCCCAGGCTGGAAAGCACCTGGAGTTAACAGTGTGGGCACCATGGAGGTCCCTGCAGGGGTGTCCATGACGGATGGAGGAAGTGAAGCCCAAACGGCCCAGAGAAGGGCCTGGAAGTTCACATCAGGAATCCTTGCTCCTCTGACTCTGACTCGGAGACTAGCCCAGATTGCGTGGCCACCAGCAGCCCAGGTAACACCCAGGTGGTGGAGGGCCTGGGCTGGCCCTAGCAGGAAGATGCTCCCCTTGGCATTACGAGCATCCTGCCCCTTCTCAGACCTTGGGCTAGTGCCCGGATGTGGAGGGCTGGCTGCACTGCGGCTGTCCAGGTTCACAGCTGTTCTTGTTCAGTCATAGGCAGTTGGGGCAGATTTTTATTTTATTTTTATATTCAAGAAATGGAAGTAGATGCCTTTTTAAAGATTCTCCAAAAATTCCAGGAGCCTGAAGCGCTAGCATCCATCACCCCCAAAACTCCAAGGGACTTATGGGAGTTGTGCCATTCCAGAGTCCTGCTGAATGTTCCTGACCTCAAGGGACTGGATGAAGGAGCCCCTTTAGGGTCCTCAGGGTAGGGAGTCCTCACGCGGGCTGGCGAGCAAATCCATCACAGAGAGCCGCAGGTGTTGCTGTATCTGAAGGCCATGACCAGGGCGTGAAGAAATGGCTGTTGTCTTCCGTGGGCCTCGGAGCCTGAGAGAGTCCAGGTGGACAGGCCCCCCTCGTACCCAGCGCTGTCCTGGGCCTTGCAGTTTCCTCTCAGCTTCTCCGCCTTTCAAGTTCTCAGTTGTTTCAGAAACCTGGCACTGACACGAACACTGCCTTGGAGAGAGAGCTGACACCGTCCCCAGGCCCTCCGAACAGCCATGTTGAAGGATCTAAGTTGCCCTGCTCCTGTGAGCCATCAGTGTGCCTGGCCTCCATGCCAGCTAGAGGCCTGGGCCTTCCGCAGCCTCTCCTCTGGGCCACCTCTTCCTTGCCCAGTCCCATTCCCCTCACTTCCCCTGGGCCTGCCTCATGGTGCTATGACTCTCAGAGGCAGGGTCCATGCGGGTCAGCCCAGCCCAACTCAGGCAGACAGCATGGCTGGGCACGGTGCGAGGGGGCTGCTTGCATGTTACCAGGGCTGGGGCAGGGGGAGGGCCACGTTCATGTCTACGGCAGCCCCGGCGATGGTCTTCAGCAATAAAAGTTGTGTGACCTGAAAAATTTGTGATTGGATGTTCTACTGATACCCTGCCCACCCAGGTGCCCAGACAGCCTCAGTTTGCGTTCTTAGTTTTGGTTCCTCAGCTGTGGGTTCTGTGTGTTTATTTAGCCAGCCAGCCACCCACCCACCGTATCAGGCCGACTCTGTACCCGGTACTCATGACAGGCCCGGGGGTACAAAGGCTACGACAGTGTTCTCAGGAGCTCACGATTGTGACCCAGTGTGATGGAAGCTATGATGAGTATGGACACCATACTTGGAAGCTACCAATCACGCCTGGAGAGGTCAGGGAGGGCTTCACAGAGGAGGTGAGGCTTGAAAGGAGTCTTAAAAAGTAAGTAAACCTTCACCAAAAAAACCCAGACGGGGGTGGGTGAAGGACAATCCAGTGCTTATCCTTTCTCCTTTTCCCTTCTTCCTCTTTCTCTACCTCTGCCTTTGTTGAGCTCAGCAAAAGGCATGGTTGTAAGAAAGCCCCAAAGCTTATTCAAATATTTCCAACAGAACTGGAAGGTCCCATTGGCTTCTGAAAGATCTATCCCTTCTTGCTCTGCACTTGCTTTTCTTGCATTGAATATATTGACCTCGGTCATTATGATCCCGTGGATGCATGGCCGGCGCCCCACTTGCAAACTCCTGCCTCTGGTCCCGAAGACAATCCTCCAGCCTGCGTCCATGGGCCCGGCCTTCGGACACCTCAGATTTGTATTCTTTACTCTCTCATGTCAGTGTGAGAGGGAGAAGTCCCTCCTTCAGTTCTTTTCTGGCTCCATCCCAACAAAAAGGTATAGGGGCGGGGCAAGTGCCAGGCTTAGCCTACTAGCAAGTAACACAGCGACCTAATAATAGCCCACAGTTTGCTACAATCTCAGCTTATTTCCAAAGCTTATTTCTCCTCCATCTAAGCATCCAGTGAGGAGGCTTCCTGCCACATTATTTTTCAGACCCTTCTTCTCTCTGGCTTCCTAGGGCAGAAGTGACTTGCAGGGATGCAGGGGTGTGCGTGGGAGGGATAAGATAGAGAAAAAGCAGTATCTCAATAGGAAAAGAAAAACACTTTCCTTAGACACCGGACATTTATAGAGGCCATAAGAATCATGGAACGGGGTGATGGGACTTCCCAAATGGGTCCAGAATTTCCAGAAAGGTGCACGCGTCTGTACTGGTGGGGGATGGTGGGGGGTTGCTGGTGACACCGTCCTCTGGTCCCTGGATCCCAGGCATCTCCAGGTGCCCCTCAGACTCTCTGGCTTTGTCAACTCCACTGACTGCTGAATGTCCCCCCGGGGAAGGAGGGGAGGGCCACGTGAGTGTGTTGGGTGTGGGGCAGAGCCAGTTACAGCCTGGCTGCCCATCCAGCTGCCTCTGGAGTTTGGATAGATGCCCAAGGGCTATTGTTTCCCATAATTGCTTAGCCAATGTCCTGATGCACTTGGGGGGACGTTGGGAGATGCACGTGGAGAGCTCCCTGTAACGATAATGATGAGGATAATGATGATAAGAGCTAGCGTTTGCTGAATGTGTGCTATGCAGCTTTGCAGATGTTGTGCTAACCACCTGATGTGTCTTATCTCCCGAAAGCAGGGAGTAGGCACTATTATCCCTGTTTTAGGGATGAGGACGCAAAGGCCAAAGGAAGAGAACTAAGCTTCCCTGAAGACATGACTGCTAAAGTGGTAGAGCTGGACTTTGAATCCAGGCTGTCCGACTTTAAAAGCTGCCTTCCCAAGTCAGGTAGGTTTCTCCTAGCTGTGACCTCACAGGATCTGCCGCTTGGCTCTGTGTATCTTTCCATTCTCCAGCAGGCCTCTGCCGTGGGAGGGGCAGGGCAGGCCAACTCCACAGAGAAGGCTGGGCACACCCCTCAGAGTGTCACACGACCAGAGGCTTAGCTCATGCAGTTTCCAGAACCTGAGACAAATGCATTATGAATGGGAGGAGGCCCCCTGACTCCTCTCGAACTCACGTCCCACGTGGATGCTTTTTGTGAGGCCCTCCTCTGCCATAACAAGCTGTCGCCCCGGGATACCTCCGTGTCTCCTTTCTCCTTTTCCCTTCTTCCTCTTGTGGGTGGGTGGCTCTGAGAGACTCATGCCGCTCATTCTCTACCTCCTCTGTGCTGGCCCAGGCGTCCTGTGCCTTGGAATTCTGCTGTCCAGCCCAGGCAGCAAGCTCACACTGGTCTCACGATGAGTCCATGCTCTGGAGATAAGCAGCCCAGATTGTCCAGGTGGAGATCTTTTCAGATGAGTCCTCGGAGAAGAGGAGGGCCTGGCCTGGGCTTTGGTCCCACACAGCTCCGCTCCTGCCCGCCAGACGTGGCACGTGGACATAGCAGGATACCTCCTCAGCCCAAGGCCCGAGTCCCACAATAAGTTCCTCACTTTTCATACAAGGAAGGAGCTGGGAATTTTTGAATTCCCATAATTACACTATGTTTTAGTGGAGAAAGCAGTGAAGTTGGACTCGAGGTACCCGGAGGCACAAATTCGAGCTCCACTTACTTAGCTATCTGATCTTGGGCAAGCCAACCTCTCTGTCCCCTCACGCAGTGTAGGTGTATCTCTCCCACGGGCTGTGGCAGGATTAAATGGGAGGCTATGGGTAAACATGCAGGACAAGGTGACAGGCATATTGAGCCCTCTAAATAAATGTTGAATTTGCAGCAGAAGGACCAGATCCTTCACCTCTCTCCACCCCTTCAGCAAACAAATGAGACGGGAGTGGGGAATTTGAATACATCTTCAAAAGGTTCAAGTTTCTTCAGAGATTTGCCATGTCTCTGTATAAACCTGCCTCTTAGTTTTATAGCAACGGGGTTGATCTTCCATGAAAGCGACACCACCACCCAGGGCAGGTGGACGTCTCCTGCTGGGGGTTTCTCTGAGTCATGGAGATCCACTGGGTTGAGCTCACTCTGCTCTCTCTTGCCACTGATGGGACTAGGATGGGTACCTGGCCCTGACACTGCCCTGGAAGCACCTGACCACTTGGCCAATGGAGCTGATGCTTCAGGGCTGTGAGGGGACACATGTCCTTGTGCCCCATGGACTCCTCAAGCCACAGCCATCTGGCTCGTGCCCCATCACATCAGTGAACCACTGTGTTGCCAAGTCCAATGGCAACTTTTCAGTCCTCATCCTACTGGAATCCCCGCGGCATTGAACTGCTGAAGAGTCTCTAGTTGGTGAAATTGCCGTCGCTTCTGTGGCATCAGGCTCTCCCTTCTGGCCGTCTGGCTGCTCCTTCTGTTTCCCACAATCTCCGTAAGTGGTGTTACCCAGGAGACCACCTTCTGCTCTTTGGGGTTCCAGTGAACACCCAGTGGAGTCAGTAGGAATTTGCTCCATGCCATGAAGGTACGAGACATGTCACCTTTCTTTATAAAAGTAGATTAAAATCTGACTCTGAACTTTCCAGCCTGGCTGGAAAGCATTCCTCCTCTTTTTCTTCCCCAGGATGCTCTGAGGGAGCCTATACCCTGCTCTCCAGGCTGGGCACTCCATCTGTAGCTTTCACAGGTGCCCCTCAGAGGATTTTATTTTATTTTATTTTTTTATTATATTAGTCACCATACATTACATCATTAGTTTTTGATGTAGTGTTCCATGATTCACTGTTCGCGTATAATACCCAGTGCTTCATGCAGCACGTGCCCTCTTTAATACCCATCACCAGGCTAACCCATCCTCCCACCCCCTCCCCTCTAGAACCCTCAGTTTGTTTCTCAGAGTCCGTAGTTTCTCATGGTTCATCTCCCCCTCCAATTTCCGCCCCCTTCATTTTTCCCTTCCTTCTCCTAATGTCCTACATGCTATTCCTTATGTTCCACAAATAAGTGAAACCATATGATTATTGACTTTCTCTGCTTGACTTATTTCACTTAGCATAATCTCCTCTAGTCCCATCCATGTTGATGCAAAAGTTGGGTATTCATCCTTTCTGATGGCTGAGTAGTATTCCATTGTATATATGGACCACATCTTCTTTATCAGTTCGTCTGTTAAAGGCATCTCGGCCCTTTCCACAGTTCGGCTATTGTGGATATTGCTGCTATGAACACTGGGGTATGGCAAAAATTGACAAAGCAAGAAACAACAAATGTTGGAGAGGTTGTGGAGAAAGGGGAGCCCTCTTACACTGTTGGTGGGAATGCAAGTTGGTACAGCCACTTTGGAAAACAGTGTGGAGGTTCCTTAAAAAATTAAAAATAGAGCTACCCTATGACCCAGCAATTGCACTACTGGGTATTTGCCCCAAAGATACAGATGTGGTGAAAAGAAGGGCCCTCAGAGGATTTTACAGGTACAGGCAATAAATAGCTCATGAATCTGCAGCTCTCTGTACCCCGAGTCTCAAGAACCCCCCTCTCCCTGGGTCAGGCTCTAGCTGCTCCCCTCTCTGCAGCCCCCCAAAGTCCTTCTCCTTGGAGACAGTCCAGTCCTGTCTCTGTCGAAAACATTGCACAAAGGCCTAGAAATTCTCTTTTGAGTCAAACCCATTCCTTCTTGATAAGATCATGGCGGAAATTAAGATGAGCATAGATTTCACTGCTAGTGTACAGATTTTCATGTGACCGAAGTTTTCCTTCCTCTAGGATAAATTACTACAGGTGGGATTGTTGGGTCATATGGTGATGTATGTTTGACTTTATAAGAAACTGACAGGCTGTTCTCAGAGCGTCTGTGCCATTCTGCATTCCCACCTGCAATATAGGAGTTCCACCTGCTCCTCATCCTCTCAGTGATTCGTATTGCTCGGATTTTTTATGGCAGCCATTTTAATCGGTGTGTAGTGGTATTTCATTGTGGTTTTAATTTGCATTTCTCTAATAACTAACGATGTTGAGCATCTTTGTATGTGTTATTTTGCCATTATGTGTTATTTTGCCTTTTTGACTAATTGTTCAGATCTTCTTGTTTCTTTGTTGGGTTGTTTGTTTCTTATTGTTGAATTCTGAGAGTTCTTTATATATTCTAGATACTAGTCTTTTTTGGATATGTGATTTATAAATATTTTCTCCCTATGTGGCTTTTCTTTTCATTCTCTTAATTGTGCCCTTACAGCGTGAAAGTTTTGAGTTTGCTGAATTCCAATTTATCATTTTTTTTCTTTTTGGATTGTGCTAAGAACTTTTGGCCAAATCTAAGCTCATGAAGACTTTTTCTGATGTTTTCTCTTAAGAATTTTGTTGTTTTATGTTTTTTATTTGGAATAGGATCCATTTAGTTAACTTTTGGATACCGTTGTGATCTAGATTGAGGTTCATTTGTTTGTTAATGGATGTCCAGTTGTCCCAGCACCATTTATTGAAGACTGCATTTTCCCATCCAATTGTCATTTCATTTCATCAAAAGTCAATGGAGCATATCTGTGGGTTGGTATGTTTCTCACCTCTGTAATATTCCATCGATCTATGTGTCTATCCTTTTCACCAACGCCACCCTGTCTAATTATCTTAGCTTTATAGTATGTCTCAAAGTTGGGTAGGGGGAGTCTTCCAAATTTTTTTTCAAAATTATTTTAGGTATTCTGATTCCTTATTTTTCCATACAAATTTTAGAACAAGTTTGTCTCTATCTACAAAGGATCCTGTTGAAGTTTTTATTGGGGTTGTGGTAAATCTATAATCCATTTGGAGAGAATTAACATCTTAACTATTGAGCCTTCCAAACCATGAGCATGGTCTGTTATCCATTTATTTATTTATTTATTTACTTACTTACTTACTTACTTGCGAGAAAGAGAGTGAGAGAGAAAGCATGAGCAAGGTGGAGGGGCAGAGAGAGAGGGAGAAGCAGACTCTCTGCTGAGCAGGGAGCCTGATGCGGGGCTCGATCCCAGGACCCTGGGATCATGACCTGAGCTGAAGGCAAGACACTTAACCTACTAAGCCACCCAGGCACACTGGGTTATCCATTTATTTAGATTTTCCATGATTTTTTCATTTAAGTTTTATAGTTTTCAGCATACAGATCCTGTTCCTATTTTATTACCTTTACAGCTAGGTATTTAATCACATGTTAACATAAATAATAATTTTATTAAAATAACTATATTTTTCAAAACAAAAAAATAAGAACAGTGGCATTGTTTTACTTTTGCAAATCTCTTTACTATCTGGCTTAACAAAAGATAGCTGGATTCTTATACTTCTTCAGTATTCAATCTGTTGTGATATGTTGTTTGGGTTGAAATATATGAAGAAAGATCTCATACAGATACAGAGTTGGAAAGTGAAAAAGTATTTTTTTTTAAAAAAGATTTTATTTATTTATTTATTTGAGAGAGAAAGAGAGCACACAGAGGGAGAGTGAGAGGGAGAAGCAGACTCCTTGCTGGGCAGAGAGCCTGATGTGGGGCTCGATCCCAGGATCCTGAGATCATGACCTGAGCTGAAGGCAGATGCTTAACCGACTGAGCCACCCAGGTGCCCCATGAAAGAGTATTTTAATAGCCTTTGCAAATAATTGTGGATACTTTAATACCGTATGCAAACTTGACAAGTAGCAGTTTGGTAAAAGTTAGTTGCAATGTGGAATTTGAAATCTGTCAATGAACTTTTTGTACATGGTTGTCTTACAATCTCTTGGTCTTTGTTGCACTCTCAATGGATTGTTTACCCATGTCTACTTTTGTAACATCATGCATTGATCATTTAGAAAATATTGGTTCTGAGTTATGAACGTCTTCCAGATGTTGACACGTTTCATTATACAATATAAAAAACAATATCTATTCATATCACCACTGATCTCATCAGAAAAGTCTTTAAGGATCGGGAAGCTCCTGGTGAAGGATCCAAATTTTCCCAAATTCTAATTTTCAATTGAAAGTTTAAATTATATCATCTGTAACAAACACTGTCAGATGTTTTCTTTGAGGTGACAATCTCATTTTGTTCATTTTTGAGAAAATGGTTGCCAACTATCAAGTCGGAGTAATCATAGTTTGTCAATCTTCTTTCAAGTAAAAATGGTGTTTCATGAAAAAAGTGGCGAGTTCAGCCCACAGCTGAAACATACAAGTGCTTTTTCTCAAAACAACCTCAGAATTTCGGTATGCAGCAGAAGTGCTTTCATTTTTTTCACACTGAATATTAAAAAGACATGTATTTGGGAATTGAGATTTAAATAAATTAATAACTTCCAATAATTAATCATTTCTACTCCTTCACCAAGGATGTTCCTAAGCGAAACTGGCAAGTGTGTGGTGGTGAAGTGACTAGAAGCCCAGTTTGGTGCCCTCACCTTGATTCGTGAGAAGGAGCCAATGGTTTTGTCCACCATTGTTCTTGTGCCGTTGGTGCAAAAGTCAACACAATGAAAAAGGCAAATGACATCATAGTATTATTATTTTGTTAAAATTTTTTTTAAGATTTTATTTATTTGCGAGAGAGAGAATGAGAGACAGAGAGCATGAGAGGGAGGAGGGTCAGAGGGAGAAGCAGACTCCCCGCTGAGCAGGGAGCCCGATGTGGGACTCGATCCCGGGACTCCAGGATCATGACCTGAGCCGAAGGCAGTCGCTTAACCAACTGAGCCACCCAGGCGCCCCATAGTATTATTATGAAGATAGTTTTGACGTGCTGATCCCCTGAAAAGTTCCCAGACACTCCCGCACTTGGAGGACTGCCACATTAGACCACACAACAAGACAAACCTGGAAATCTGCTGGTGTTGACTTTGGATAGTTGCTTCCTGGAAATTGTTTTTGAACCATGTCTTTATCTGCCCCACCCTACTGCCCACTTTCAGGAAAAAGTGAACAATCTTTCATCTAAAGAAGTGGAAGGCTAGTTAGCTTTCTGCCGTGATGTTGGGTCTTGTTGAAAAAGAGAGATGTTGATTTAACTGCAGTTTAATGAAGAGCTCAGTGGGTGGGAGAAAGAAGAATGGGGATTTGTATTTCCTTAACTTTCTGGACTTGATGCATCCCAGGCGAGGGCTCTAATTTTAGTTAGAAACACTCCAGTCAGGGTGCCTGGGTGGCTCAGTTGGTGAAGCATCTGCCTTTTGCTCAGGACATAATCCCAGGGTCCTGGAATCCAGTCCCATGTTGGACTCCCTGTTCAGTGGGGAGTCTGCTTCTCCCTCTGCCCCTCACCCCCGCGCGACCCTGCCACTCGTACTCTCAATATCTGCTCTCTCTCTTTCAAATAAATAAATAAAATCTCTGAAAAAGAGAGAGAGAGGAACACTCCAATCACTCCACCCCATTGGGGAAGCATGGCTGACGTCCTCAATATCAATAGTGAAATCTGGGTGGGGTCTGTCTCGTGGTGGGACTAGAGATTAGTACTCCATCAGGTTCTTCTCTGATAAACCTTCTCACTGGACTAATGAATGCTCCAAACCAGTTGAATTCAACAAATTGTCGCAAGCACTTACTAGTGCCGAAGACTGTGTTAAATGTTGGGAGTGGGGTCTGAGGTAGAGGTGGAGACGCATACCTGCCCTTTATCATGGTGTCCTCCCCTTGGCCCTTTCCAGCCGGATCTATTTTTAAAGTGTCATTGTTTTTGTGATTTTGTAACTTTGCTCTCACTACAGGAGAATTTTTAAAAATCAAAACAATCCTGGAAACTATACAAATAATATAAAAAGAAATATTTGTGGGAAGCATCATGCTATAAACTCTCCACATCATCACACACTTGATCTCATTTAATCTTCAACAACAATATGAAGTAGATACTATTGCAAAGAAGAAATTAAAAATCACTTTAAATCCCACCATCCAGGGCACCTTGGTGGCTCAGTCAGTTAAGTGTCTGCCTTCAGCTCAGGGTCCTGGGATCCCAGGGTCCTGGGATCGAGCCCCACATCAGGCTCCCTGCTCAGCGGGAAGCCTGCTTCTCCCTCTCCCTCTGCCTCTGCCCTCGCTCATGCTCTCTCTGTTGCGCACACACTCTCTCTCTCAAATAAATAAATAAAATCTTAAAAAAATAAATCCCACCATCCAAAGGTAAATATTCTTTGCATTTTGGTAACATCTATTTACACCTCTATGCATTCATAGGGAGAGGGCTACAATTTTATGTAAACTGGATCATATTTTACAGATTATTTTGTATCTTGATTTCATTTTCTCAACAATATGAGATAAGTACCTTCCCCAAAGGGCAGGATATTATTATCTTTAACAGTTGTAGCATATTCCATTGTATAGATATATCAATTTACTTAACCTGCCAGTGAACATCTAAGTAGGGGTAGTTTCCAGAGTTTGCTTTCTAAACACTGTTGCCATGAGTAAATTTCAATAAGTAGGACTGTTTACATTTCTATTCCAAATGCTGAACTGTTTTTCAGAAGAGTTGAATTAACTTCTCTACCTCAAACAGTGTCCAAAGTGTCTGCTACTTTTTTCTGCAAAGAATGCTGAGGGCAGGGCGCCTGGGTGGCTCAGATGGTTAAGCGTCTGCCTTCGGCTCAGGTTATGATCCTGGGATTGAGCCTACTTCTCCCTCTCCCCCTGCTCCCCCCCTCCCCGGCTCCTGCTCTCTCTTGTGCTCTCTCTCAAATAAATAGATAAAATCTTTTTTAAGGGGCACCTGGGTGGCTCAGATGGTTAAGTGTCTGCCTCCGGCTCAGGTCATGATCCCAGGGTCCTGGGATCGAGTCCTGCATCGGGCTCCCTGCTCCGCGGGAAGCCTGCTTCTCCCTCTGCCTCTCTCTCTCTGTCTCTAATGAATAAATAAATAAAATCTTTAAAAAAAAAAAGAATGCTGAGGGCAGACGTGAGAGAGTGCAGGTGAATGTGTTCTTGTGTGAATACCTGTGTGTCCGTGTGAGCTGTGCACGTGTGTGAGGGTTGGTTTATTCATTCAACAAATGTTTCTGAGCATCTACCATGAGGCAGGTAGGGATGCAGCTGTGATAAACTCAGCGTGATCCTGTCTCTCATGGGATCAAACATACTTTTTTGGGGGGGGAGGGAGCCCATGCTTGCACATATGGGGTGGGGAGGGGCAGAGAGAGAGAGAATCTTAAGCAGGCTCCATGCCCAGCGTGGAGCCCGATGCAGGGCTCTATCTCACGACCCTGGGATCATGACCTGAGCTGAGATCAAGAGTTGGATGCTTAACTGACTAAGCCACCCAGGTGCCCCTAAGACATATATTTTTTTAAAAACCTGCCATAACCGTGTGAAAAAAAATTATATGAAGATATGGCCACTTATAACTGGGCTCTGCCTTGGTCTAGTGATGGTGGCCAGGGTAGTAGAGGAAATCAGAGAAGGCTTCCTTGAAAAAGGGCTTAGGGCTAAGGTCTGAAAGCTAAGGAGGCATTAACCAGACCGAGATTAGCAGGACGCATGTTCCAGTGGAGAGAAAGTTTTACATCTCTTTTTCCACCCTCAGTGGGAACCATCTTGCCAGGAGAATCTCCTGCCATTCCCCACATTCCTGCCGTTCCCCCTCAATTCGCTCTTCTCCCACCTCTTTTCCCTCCCGAGGCAGGAGGAGCACATCTTGGAGAATGCAAAGAAGACCGGAGAGGTTGGAGCCCAGAGAGCGAGGCAGGAGCGTGGGGCCCACGGATGCTGAAGAGGAGGCAGGACCTTGTGTCTGAACATGCCGGTGCCTTTGAGCACATGTGTGACCATCTGAGAGCTGTTGGCCGGTGTATGAGGTGGCTGGTTCTCAAAGTGTGGTCCCCTGACCAGAAGTATCAGCATCCCCTTGGTGGGGGGCGGGGGCGGTGGGCAGCAGTTTGTGATTTAACCCCTGGCGGTTGAGATTTGCACATCAGTTTGAAAAGCATTCCCAGAGGACGTGAGTGTCTGAATGCACATGTGTGGGACAGGCTTTGGGATATTTGACTTGCAGGTGGAGGTTTGCATGGAGGCATCCTTGTGGCAGGAAACTCACCCCATCTTCTTGACTTTGTCCTCTCAAAGCACTCCCAAGTCTAGGGCAGGCACTCTGGGCCACTTAGCAGATATTAAATGACGATGGTAATGAAGATAGGTAGATAGGTCTCTAGCTGAGTCCCTATTTCTCACCAGTCCCTGGGCAGAGCAGCCACGAGGTGCCCTTCTTTTATCACAGACAAATCTAATCTCAATGGTGCAGAAAGCAGGAAATTCACAATGGGAGAGCAAGAGAAATGGCCTATTCAGAGTGGAAAAATACCTCCTTGCACGGCCCCTAAGCTGATGGCCAGGGCAAAGAGAACAATTTCCTGCCTATCCCTGGCTAACGGCTCTGGTGTGCAGGGAGAGACAGAGAGGGTGGGGCAGGTGCTAGGGCCTGGGCCCCACACAGGGCAGGGCTTGCGGGTGGCTGGTGGCTGTGAGAAGGTGTCCTTGTATGATAGGATCATGCACGGTGGGAGCCCCGGGGAGCGGAATCTCCTCCTGGGAAGAAGGGGTCAGAGTGCCTGAAAGCCAAGCACTAAGGTTGCATCTTCACCAAATGAAACCCCAAACGAGTACCCGATTTGCACCCAGATTCGTGTCCTGGCTCTGCCGCTCATCAACTCGGCAACTCTGAGGAAGTTGCTTCAGTTCTTTCGGGCTCAGTTTCCCCGTCTTAGAAATAGGGGTGATGGATCATAGGGTCTGCATCGCAGGGCTGATCTTCGGATTAAGTGAGGTGATGCATGTGAACTCATTAGCACTGTGCCAGGCATACAGGAAATGCTCACTTCAAATTGGCAGTGGCTTGACATGCAGTTCCCTGGCTCTGCAACCTGAGCCAGCTCAGTGAGTTCAGCTGGGTTGATCAGGGTCCCCCAGACACAGGGTGGGGCGAGTGATGTTTGCATCCCTCCCAGAGCACCCAGGGTCCTGGTGGTCTGCAAAGGTGTCAAGGTCAGATGCAGGGGGCATGTTACATGGTGACCTGCCTCGTTCCATGCCTGGCATGTGGTAGGGTCATAGTGGGTGTCAGTTAAAGAAAAGATTCTATCTTGGGGCTGGTCAAAGTGGGTTTAGTGAGGACAGGGAAGTCAAGAAAGGATTACTGACTGAGCAATTGTCATTGCTAGGCAGCATGTACTTTCTGAGGGTTAGCTTGATCGGTCCCCACAAGAACCCTATGGAATAGAGAACCCTATGGATAGCCTTAATACCATCTTCCCAGAGAGGAAATGGACACTCAGAGAAGTCAGGTGACTTGTTCAAGACCAGCAGTCCTGGATTCTAATTCGCGGCTCCCCATGCTCATCCTACCAGCCTCTTACTCCTTTTCCAAAGGAACCTGCAGACAGCGTTATCGATTCAACCGCTGAGCAAGAATTATTTGCCAAAGAAAGAAATTGACCAGCCTCACTCGTTTTGCCCACTTTGATGACAAACGTAGTTCTTCCGTCTGCTTGGCCTTGACCTCTCCTATTACAAGCAAAATCCCTTCTCTTTTGTTCAGTCCTCAGCACAGGGCAGCTGGGAACACTTAAGTTATGTGCTCTGTGCATGGCAGCTCTTAGGAAAGAATAGGAAGCTAAAAATAAACCCACTTGGGTGGTGTCTCTGGGGCCTCCTATAATGATAAAGCGGGGGGTTAGACTCCGAGGGGAGGGGGGGGAGAGCAGAATTCTGACAGCAGATTCAGAAGCCTTGGCCTCACAGATAGAGTTTCCCAGTTCACAGAGCTGTCTCCCAGGCCCTGGTCAGCTTTCTTAGCAGCCCAGCGGGGTGGGTGGGGGCTCAGGAAGTTTGTGCCATGGGCCCTCCCCTTTGGGCAGCCGCCAGTCCTGTCTCCCCTCCGTGGGTGGAGGAACCAGATAAGAAAAAGACCCTAGATGGACTCTTGTAAATCCCTGTTCCTTCCCAGCAGGCCTTTCTGAACCTGCCAAAGAGATCAGACTGCACCTCCCACGTGTCTCATTGCAACCTCCGTGCCTGGGTTTGCTCTTTTCCTGCCTCAAACCCCCATCCTCTTCCTTCAGAGGTCAACTCTTTTAGGAAGGCAGCCCAGATTAATTCCACCTTTTATTCTGATCTTTCTCTTACTCTGGATACTCTTGGGATGTTCACATTAATTGGGACATTAATAATTGGTACTCACATGTACAAGGCTTAGTTAATATTTTAAGATAGTTACCATGCATTTAAGAAAGCATCTGTTTTTCTCACTCCTCAGGACACAGAAATCCTGAGAGATAGACGGGCAAGGGAAAGAGTGGGCCAGTACTGAGAAGACCTCGCTCTGGTCCCGACTGGGCCACGAACAAGCTAGGTGACTTTGACTTAGTCAGTTCCCCTCTCTGGGCCATGGGCTCCCAATTTGCAAAACGTCCTCTAAGGCCTCATCCGGTTCAGATATCCCGTGGCTCTGTTCAGGGCTCTGTGCACAGAGCTCTCTGGTGCCCTGTTTCTTCCAAGATGTGGCCTTATCTCTCTTGCCACATGTGTCCCTGGCCCGGGTTCCTGCAGCTCAGACGCACTGTGCGCTCTAGGGCTTCAGACCCACTGAGTCTGCGAGCCACGAATGAAGCCGTCCACGGGAGAAGTCACGGGGAGGCTCAGCTCTTTCCCTGGCCCTGGGCAGGTGCTGTTAAAAAGCTGATGCCCAGGTCCTGTTCCTGGATAATCAGATTCATGGGTCTGGGGTGGGGCCCAATCACCTTGCTTGAGTCATCTATTGCTGCAAAACAAAATGCTCCCAAACTTGATGGCTTACAAAACAACCACCATTTTATTTACTCAAGATCTGAGGAGTAGGAGCTGAGATGGGAACGTTGAAGGTGGCTTCAGTCCTTTCTCCACGTTCTCTCTCTCTCTCAATCTCTCCAGCAGGGTAGTCTAACTTCTTCTAAGGTGGCTGGCTTCCAAGAGGTGGTGTTCCAAACATTGAAGGCAGAGCTGCAGCTCTTTTACGGCCCCATCTAAAGTTATATGGCGATCGTTCTGCCTCTTTCTGTTGTTCAAACTAAGTCCCACGGCCAGCCCAGATTGCAGGGAGGAGAGACAGATGCCACCTTGCCGTGGTCGGCGCTGCAGAAGAGCCCGTGGGATGGGAGATACCATCGAGGCCATCTTTGGAAACACAACTTACCATAATTTAAGAGCAGTCTCCAAATGCGTCTGCTGTGGCCCATGTCCCCGGAAGCCTGCTTTCCACCTCCCCCTTTCGTTTGCCGGTCAGACAAGGAAGGCTCAGATGGCCTCACAGCGCTGGTCTGGGGGGTCTTGTTCTCGATGCACATTGGTTTTCTCAGTCAATATCACTCTAATCTTTTGTATTAGTAAATACTGATTATCCACCTATTATATTGGCAAGTGTTAGAGACCAGGTGTTAAAAGCATAAAATAAGAAAAAAAAAAAAAAACCTTAAAAACACCCCCGAACAAAACAAACAAAAAACATAAACTAGACATCCTTCCTGTCTTCGAGTTACTCACCATCCAGGAGCAACCCACTTAGGGGATTGCCCCGGTCAAATCATTGCAACTCTCCTGCTGATTGGGGAACTGAAGGTTCTGAGTTAAACTTAGGAAGACGATTGTGGACTCTCTTTTAAACAATGTGCCGGGAAGGAGTCGTGTTCAAGGGCTATATAAATGTTTAATATTTGAGTGAATGGCCAGAATGGTGAGTGTTTTATGCCCATCGCCTCCCACCAGCCACATCTAAGGTCCATACAAGGCCTGAAAGATGAAAATCAATAGAGATAATGCTTTAAATGGTGGACATCAAACATACCTTTGGTCCGAGACGCAATTACATGAACAACAACATCAAAGAGAGAACGGAATGATAGGAGGGTTGAGAGAGATGGAGAAGTCAATGAACCCAAGGGTCCATTATAAACAGACAAGAGATATAGTGTCCCCACGACCGCAAGTGGTCTGCTGACCTGTCCGGCGTCCCTCTTGGAAGCCCATTGCCATCAGAAATGAGCCCCTTTCCCAAGACAGGCCAGGCACAGCCCCAGGATGCCAGGCCTGCCTGTTTCTTGGGAGAAATGCAGCTTTATCTACAGGCACTGAGTTTGCCCTGCACGGAAGTTGCTTTCCCCTCACTGCAATTAGTCTTCAGGCTTCACACAACACTATAAGTGTTCAGCCACCTGCCTGCCCCACATCATTTTTATTGCTCCCCTCAACTCTAGCTTAGGCTTTGGGGAGGGGGTGGGAGTGGGGGATGCAAAAGAGAAAAAGTGGATGCAAGTCTTTCTTGCCTGGATGCGTGACTGGGCTAGTGGGTTATTGTCTGGTTGCAGGGCTGGTCAAGAGACTGAATGGGGGTGCCTGCTGGGTCCCTGTGGTTCTTCCTGGCTCAAAAGCTCAGCTACAGCCTCTGTTCTGAGCCTGGATCCAGTGGGTTGAAGGAAGTATATGATGATAAACAGGTGCCTCTCCTCACAAACGTTGGCTCCAGGCACTCCGGGAAGGGTGGGGGGTTCAGACGCCTGCTTATGCCAACAGGCTGTCCGCTTCTCTGTCCATGGGGAAAGCAGAAACACGAAGCTATTCTGGTCTCGTCTAGGGAGCCATTATGTATTGAATTTCCAACGTCATTATCTCCAAAGGGCAACATTGCTCGTTTTCTCCCATTTGCGTTCACTGGGAAAAGACAAATGGGTGCATATTTGTGGAGTGGAAAGGCGGGGTGGGGGGGGTGGGAGGGGAGGAGTAGTCATGTGCTCGATTTGGACAACCAGCAGCTCTGGAAGAGGCATGCTCATAATTAGAGACTGGCACCTTGAGGTGACACTTCACACTTACACGGCAAGTTTAAGTTAATCAGGCAGAATTAGTTCTCTAGACTAATGGCACTGGGGTGGATTTTTCACTTAGAAATAAATCTCATGCATGCTCTGGCGTGCCTTGTTTCCTGACATATGTTATAGTTTTCCTGTGAGAAGAGAGGGTGAAGTTTTATTTCAGACCTCCCCCACTCTGCCTGCCTTTGCGTTCTTCCCTTCTCAAAATCCAGATCCTGCTATAAAGGTGGCTAAGGAAGGGGGCACTCTGGGGGGGCCGGCTCCAGGAAGAGAGGTGCTGGGGTTGGTATGTGTCAGGTGTATGCAAGTGTAAATGGCAGGAGGGGGTCTTCCAGGTGAGAAAGCTTCGCTCGTGCTGAATTTCTGCTTTCTCATGATGCAAGGCTGTCCTTCCGAGGTGTTCCATCCTATTCGTACCAGTTAGGACTGTGTTGGCTACATGGAACAGAAAACCAGCTACATTTCTGTAATGGGAGCTGAATTTTCTCAGGTGACAAGACCTGGAATGTAAGAAGGCTGCTTTATCTCTAGGCATCACATTCATATTTCTGACAAAAAATGGATGAGGAGGAAGAGGAGGAGAAGTAGGAAGGAGAAGAGGAGAAAGTGTTCAAGGTGAATCTGGAGAGGTTGGCTGGGACACAATCGTGCAGGGTCTTGGGAGCTACAATTCCCTTGAATTCAACTAGTTATAGATGGGTCACCAGGCAAGACACTGGGGTTTACAAATGGAGTGAGAGGCCAGGCTGCCCCCAAGGACTTCCCAGTCCATTAAGGCCACACACAGGCAATTATACATAGTAAAAGCCAGACGATGATGTGCACCATTATAAATGCAGAGTCACAACACCGTTCGTTCGTGACAGCAGGACAAGACGGCCTTAATTTCAATAAGATGATGTTTGGATTTAGCTTTGCAGAGTAGGTAGGATTCTCACAAGGGGAGAAGAGAAAGAGGGGATGTTTTAAGCAGAGAAACTATACGAGCCAAGATTGGGGGCAGGCAAGCAGGCAGCATATTCAGATCATTGTGAGTGGCCCTCTTGGGCTGGGGGACAGCATTTGTAAGGATTGGGGTGACAGGGGTGGGGATGGGATGGGGAAGGCCGAGCAAAGAGTGGGGTCAGGAGATGGAGCACAGAAGATGGGTGGGTACTGTGTTGTAAAGACTGGACGTTGTATTAAGAAGTTGGACTGTAGCGTGTAGAAGACACGGAGCTGCTGAAGGTTTGAGTCACATCTGAGCTGCAGAAAATACTGAAGAGTTGATAGCTAGGGGGTGGGGAGACTAAGGCAGAGTCTCCAGCAGGAATCTAGCAGAAGAGAGAACTGATCTAGAACAGAAGCAGTTGGGGGAGAGGAGTAAGGATGGTACATGACTTCTCGGGTGAGTGACTGGGTGGGGGCAATGCCATTTAGGAATTCAAGAAAGACACGGGAGGGGAAGCACTTTTGGGGTGTGGGGAGAGTCAAATGATGGATTCAGCATGAGCAGTGCTGGGTCCCTGGGGATTACTCCTCTAGGTCTCTGGGGGTGAGGACCAGGCTGGAGAGTGCGGGGCCATCAGCCCTAAGCGGATGGCAAAACCATGGTTGTGGATTGGATGGTCCAGGAATTGTGTAAAGCGACAAAGTTCCCCACATGAACTGCTTGAGGGAGAAGTCGGAGGGGTTCAAGAAAGACAAGTCAGGGAGGGCAGAAGGGACCAGGTTCAAGGAGCAGTTTGGAAGTGAGCAAGCTCTTTCAGACAAGGACTTAAACGGTTCTCTCCTGGGGTTTGAGGGCTCAGCATTTGGCTGGGGGGAGGTGGTACATTCGAACTTCTATAAAGCAAAGTGAGTGTGAGTGGATTGAAAGTAGCAGTGGATTGAAAGTAGCAATCCAGTGAGTGGATTGAAAGTAGCAGGAGGTGGTACATTCGAACTTCTATAAAGCAAAGTGAGTGTGAGTGGATTGAAAGCTTCAGTCTGCACCCGAGGATGAAATGGTACCCCAAAAGCCACCTTGGAGGGTTACCTGCTAGGAGAGGCGGGGGTCTCTCCCCAAGATTTCTGGTCTTGCCCCTTTAATTTTCCCTGCTGGCCCTCCACTTCCAGTCAGTCGGTCTGCAGCTCTGTGCCCCGGGTGCTGACATGCTGAAAGGCTATTTTTGCCACAGTGCCTGGGGACGAGGCGAGTGCTACCCACACGGGGTTTTAGTGTTTAGTAGCACAGTTGTGAGTTACTTAGCTCAGCCCAAGCTTTAAAGCATGAAGCTGTCCCTTGTGCTCCCAACAGTTAGGCTATCCTTCTGAGCCTTAGGTCTTTTCATGACTCCAATTCTGTCTGCGTGGGGAGCGTTTTAGAAACGGTTTCTAGCCTTTCTTGTCCTACTTCCACCATGGCTGTGCGCCCCTGCCCCAGCTCTCTCTCTCTCTGCTCCCAGGGCCTTTAGAGAAGCCACGTTCTCTTCATTTGGGGGGCCAGGCCCGTTTTGCAACTTCACATTAGCATTGTGCTCACAGCCCCTGACCCGTTGCTGTGGGGTCCCCCTACATCCTAAGCTAGCCACTCCCCAGTTCTTGCTTGCAACAGTTTTCCTAATGCCCTTCAGTGGCTTCCCATTGTCCTGAGGATAAAAGCTGGATTCACCCAGGAACTACCAGGCCTGCCTGGTCTAGTATCTGTTTCCTACCCCAGCCTGTCACCCCTGCTCAAGGGCCACAGAGGCTCCTTCCATGCCATGCCCCTGGTCAGCAGAGCTAACAGCTGCATCCAGGAAGTAATCTCGCCAAACACCTTGGAATTTTCTGCCGGGAAAGGGGCTGCTACTCCAGGTGACTTGGCTTTGGAGTTCCTTTTTTCCCCAAACAGACTTGCAAAGCCTGGGTTTGATGTGTCCCCACCAGGAGGAACTCCAAAGAGCAGCACAGAGAAATGGCCGAAAGGCAACATTCAAGGTCATCTGGGAGGGATTAATCTGCTTGCCCAAGGTCGTGGGCCTACCGAGTGGTGAGTGGTGTGGTTTCGTCTCTCTCACCAAAGGAAGAGGGAAGACAGCTGTCACCAAATCTTCCCTTGTGGAGGAAAATTCAGGGACAGAAAGGTGACTCGGTCTGTGTCAAGTCTCATGGATCGGCAAGATTGCAGCCAGGCTTAGAGCTTTAGCTTTCAGAGCCATCCACAGAACTTGGGGACTGTCTCAGAACCATGTCCATTTTGTCCAAGGTCCTGTGCTCAATGGGTCAGAACTGTCATTCTGTTGGTCTCCCTTGGGCTACCTACTTGTTCTCAGTAGCCACTTAGGGCTTCCAAATCTGTGCAAAGCCTTTTTGAATTCATGATTACCTTGGGGTTTTGAGACCTGATCGTTTGTTGAAATAATCAAATCATCTAGGGTTAGAGCTAGAAGTGGCCTTAGGATTATCTAGTCTCCTTCCTTTCGCAAATAAAAATACTGAGGCTGACGGTTGGGGGTGTTAGAGATAGGGCTGGGCCCCTTCCCGGCGGTACCCCTGGCCCCAGGGTTGGGGGTCTTCAAGGAAGTCCCTGTGGCCCTGCCTAGGTGTGGATAATTACAGTGTCTCTCGGGAAACACCCCTCATCCTGTCTGCCCCAGTCCTGGCTCAGCCTGGGCAGCCTTGTGGCAGGCAGCATGGCTTCCTGGCTCCCAACCGAGTGGTCAGCTGTGTTTCTGTGGTCTCTGCCAGCCCCTGACTCGGCCCCTTCCTACAAGCCCTGCTCCTCTCAGTGGCGGCTGGTTTGTTGAGCACTCCCTCTGAGCTCCTGGGCTCAGCCTCCCCGGAGGTGAGTGTTCCCACAGCCATTGTCGCCTGTGAGGAAACTGAGGCGCAAGAGCTTCCCTTAGCCATTGGCTCAAGGTTACATCACGGGTAGACGTGCAGAGCCAGGACTTGCGTCTTGAAATTCAGCTGTCATCTTGAATTTGGAGGCTGAGGATGGGGTGGGCGGCAGGATTGCGACCCGGCGGGGCCAGGATGAGGGGCCCTGGAAAGGGGGTTCTGGGCAGCACACCTGTCCGTCGGGTGAGCCCCCCACCCCAGGCTCCAGCTGGAAATGACAACTACAACCAGAGCGCGCTCAGGCGCCCACGACACGCCATTCATGCTTCGGGTACACATTCCCCTTAATTGCCAAGCCTCCCAATTAACGTGGGTTGCTGTGTCTGGTGCCGGGTTATTTTCCCGTTCCCCTCAGTTTACTATTTCGGAGAGACGCTAGCTCTGTCACTGTGTTTGTCTCGCTGCCTTCCCACCCCTCCCCCGAAGGAAACCAAAGGGCCGCGGCTGCTGGCAACTCCCGGGCGCGGGCCCGCCCCCTCGGCGGCGGTCTCCTGTTGCTTCTGGAGCCGGCCCGCCCTCGGAGACGCGGCCCCCCTCACCCTCCCAGGAGCGGGGAGCAGAGGGGCTGCGCGCGCGACGCCAGCCCGGGACACGGCGGCGGCCCGTCCCCGAGCCCCGCCCCCTCCCCCCCCCCCCGCCGGCCGCCCGCCCGCCCCCGCCCTGCGCAGGAGGGGAGGCGGGAAACACGCGAGAGCCTCGCCCACCGCCCTGCCCCCAGCGCCGCCGCTCCCAGGCTCCTCGGCCTCCGTGCGCCCTCCGGGGATCGTCCGCGACGGGCCCGCGCTGCGCAGGTAGGCGGCGGCGCGGGAGGCAAAGTTGGGCTCTTCCTCCGAGGAGGGCGCGAGGCCGGGCGCCGGGAGCTGCCGGCTTTTGTTTGTTTCGGTGGCTGTGAGCGGCCCTCGCGGGCCCGGGGCGGCCCGGGCGGCGGAAACGCGCCGGGGGCTGTAAACGCGGAGGTGGCGTCGGAAGGGGAGCGCGGCCGCCTTGGGGAGGCCGGCCGCGGCGGTGGGGGCGAAGCCGGTGGCCGCTGCCGGGAGCTCGGGGCTACGGTGTTTGGGAGAAAGGGAAGGGGCAGCTCCCACCCTGTATCCAGCGGGAGTTTCCCCTTTGTTACTGGGAGGCTGTGGACACTTGAGCGTGGGCATGTGAAGACGGGGAGGTGGCTGGTTGCGAGTGTAGACACACCAGCAATACAAAATGGGGCGGCTGGTTTGGTGTTGGGCGGCATGGGAGCTGAGGCTGGGCGGTGGGCAAGGGGATGGGGAGAAGGTAAAGAAGGGCTGGGGTTCCAGAGCGTGGGATTCATGAGAATGTCTGCATTGGTTGTTTTCGTTTTTTTTTTTCCTCTTCTTGTTTATCCAGTCCTGTTTTCTTCCAGGGGGCCTCCCTGATCCCCCATTCTCCCCTTTCCTCATGCCCAGCCCCCCTGGCAGAGCCTCCCCCATTGTGTCTTGCTGGGCTTCCATGGACACTTGGAAGAGCAGCCCCGGCTCCTGGCGCTTGCTTCTGGCTCTTACAAGTGGTGGCTGTTAGAGAAAGCACCCGAGGGTGGGAGCAGCTGAGCTGGAGAACGGGCCTGGTCAGGCCCTTGCCGCCAACCCCCAGACATGGGGGGCTGGCTGGCTGCTGAGCCTTCTGCCCAAGACCGTGGCCTCTGTCTCCACTTCCTTTGTCTCCTGGGCGTTGCGCCCTCCGGCTGGGCCCAAATTTCCCGGTTTGGAGATGGATCAGTGGGCAGCCCATGTCCTCTATGCAAGGACCCCCACCCTGGGGGCCCAGCGCCCTGGGATTGTGGATGTGTGGATGTGTGTATCTGTTTCTGCAACTTAGCCTTTTGCACGTGACCTCCCTGGTAGTTGCCATGGAAACTGCTCTTCAATTCCCAGCCTCCCTTCCTTTTCCTGCCCATTCCTCACCTCCATATCTCCTCCCCTCCCCCCAATATGGTTGCCTGGATACTGGTTATCCCTGGCTTCTCTGGCTGGGAGACCCTGGACAGCTAGCTCCCGCACGGGACTGAGTGGCCGTGTACCCACTCCAGTCCTCCCCACAACACGTCACAAACCTCTTCTAGGTCCTCAACTCAAGAGGCTGAGCACTGATCAGAAATTCAGTCCCTCGGCTGCTGCTTTCTCCCTGCCCTGACCCCGAGAAAGTTTGAGGCTCCTGGCCCCAGCTGGCCATCTCCTCTCAGCCCCCGAGTCTTCCTGGCTAACGGGATCCGGCAGCTCCGGGCCCAGTAGAAGGCTCAGAGCCTCCACAAAGGAGGGAGGACGGGTTGTGGCTGAGCAAGAGAGCAAAGGGGGTGGGAGAGGGCAGGGAGAGGACACGGAGTGGAGACAAGGCAGGGAGGAGAGGGAAGCCAGAAAGAGCGGGAAAGAGAGGAGCTAGGCAATAAGATGGTACGAGTTGGGCCATCTGCTCCCATTGGGCTTCCGGCCACCCTCTCCCCTGTAGGCACATTTTCCTGCTTCCTGTGGCTCCTCCGGCCATGTCTGTGCACCTAGGAGAAGGAGCCGGTTCGCAAAGGGCTCTTGCATTGCTAGGGCTTCTCCAGAACCGCATGGCTTCTATGGGTGTTCAAATGGTAGACACAGAGGGAAGAATGGCCTTCCTGGCCTCTGGGCTCTTTGGACTGACGGAGGGTCCATTTCAATCATTCAGTGAACTGTTTTAAGAACCTACCAGGTGTTAATCGCTGGGGACACTCGGGTGAGGAAGAAGAGAATCCTAGATTTCTCAGAGCCAGAGGGGCCTTGAGGGAACATCCACTCAGGACATCACGTAGTGGTCACGCACCCAGTGGTGGCCAAGGCCTTCTGGCTGCTCAGCTGGGATTTGTGACACACGCTCCCATCCCACGTCTCTTGTCTTCTTTTCTCTCTTGCCAGGAGTCCTCTGGGGACTGAGATGTCCCTTCCAAATGCCCAAGGTGGGTACCCTAGTGAGCAAAGAGCCTGCTCCATGATACTGACTTGGAGGGTGTGGCAAGGAGAGGGAGGGGACAAAGAGCTGTTCCTTAGGCTCTGGAAGCTTCCCACAGCCTTAGGTGAGCCAGCCCACCTGGATCTGCCCTAAATCAGAGCACACGCTCCCCGGCTCCCCAGTCCTGTTGGACTTAGCTGGCTGCCATCTGGAGGGCAGACTGTGCCAGGCAGCCCCTAGGACTCACTGTCTAACAAATCGCCCACCCACCTCTGCCCCAGCGCCTGAGCGCCCTGGAGGAAGCAAAGCAGTCTTGACAGGCACAGTCCCTGGAGGCAGAGAGCCTGTGGTAACAAGGCTCTGAGCCCGGAGGCACAGACCCAGGTTCTAGTCCTGGCTCTGTCCCAAGGGCAAGTGCATTCATTCCACAGATATCCTTTTGGACGCAAACGGAGCTTTTCGGGGAAGTCAGAAATGGTTTAGATTGATTTCAAGCAGGTGGAAGCCTCCACAATTTTAGACCTGTTTCTACATCTGTCAATAAGGGGGTTAGATTCCATGATTTCTAAAGCATTGCTTCCTCTAATTTTTTGTAGATTATACAGTCTTGAAAGAGAGCCCTTTTCTCTCCAGGTGCCCAGTTGTATTCATTATTTCATAATACAGGGGTTGCAGCTGAGCTGAGCAGGAAAGGGGCTGGTCTCTGGTTCCTTTGGACACAGTCTCCCCTTCCAGCTCGTCGGACAGGAGGTGCTCCAGAAGCTGAGACTGGGCTTTCTTCCCTCTGGCTGTGGGAGCCGGCCCCTCCTAGACATTGGTCTACCTGTTTTGTTCTGCCAGGATGCAGACAGGCTGGGAAGAGCGTTCAAAGAGCCGGCCTTGGTGAGGATGAGATCCAGGGCCACCGGTCTTGGGTCTGTGAAATCCCGGGGAGGGAGAGCCTTTGGCCAGCTGGTAACTGTGGCCAGAGGAGCTGAACAGGGCCCTCTGTCCCTGATGAGCAGCAGAATATCTCTGGCCCAGACAAAAGCCTGGAACCAGTTTGGCAGTATCCTCTTTGCTCTGGAATAGGAGGGAGGAGGGAAGACCTTGACCTGGGGAAGTATGAAGTCAGCTTGGAGCTCACACAGGAACACGTTTGTTACAAAGATATTCAGGGCAAGGGGGAGCATGAAGTCCAGGAAGGGGGCTAGGGCCCTGGGGACCAGGCTGGGCCATGGGAATGTGGCTGTTCCCGCTGCTTAGAGCATCTGACTTGGGCCAGAGGGGGCCGAGCAGGAGGGAGTTGGAATGACAGTGACCCCCACACAACCGGAGGCCAAAGCCAGGCTCCGAAGAGACCAGATTAATTCACGGCCTCCTTTTAACAAATGGCCACTGAGTCCCTTGGATGCGTTAGGCTGGGTGGGCGTCTCAGGGCCCAGCGGAGCTGTGAAATGGCAGTCCCCCACTCCCAGAGCCCTACTGCTCAGCTGGATCGGTTGCTTTACCCTGTCCCTTCCTCCCATTGGGACGGCTCTGCGACCTTCCTCCGCAGGAAGGGCCTGGCACTCATGCCCACGTGGGCTCACACGTGCACACACGTTCCCTTTCTGACACATACCTAACCTTCCATCCCTTGCCCACACACCCTCTCACCTCGCCCAGCTGCAGTCTCACACCCAGACCATTGTGACGGCCCCTTCTCTCGCTTTGTCGGCCCCGATCCACTTTCCCAGTCATCCCGCGGAGGGGGTCCAGCTGCGTCACACGTCCCTCGACTCTCCCTTGTCCATTAATGAGGACAGGTGCCGGGCGCCGGTGCTCAGGCTCTTGTAACCTCGCTGCAGCCATGCTCCCAGCACCGTCCCCAGATGGTCATCCCTGGCCTTGTATTTGCCTCCCGTCTGCCTACACTCAGGTCCTGCCCGGGATGAGCCCTGACTCTGGCCCCGCGGAGCAGGGGCTGGTGGCCTTGGGAGACACACGGACTTGGGTTCTGCTCTGGGTTCTGACGCTTCCTAGTTTTCTTGACTGAAGCCTCAGTTTCCTTATCTGTCAAGTGGGCGTGAGGATAATCAGGGCGAGCTCTGTAAGGTGCTGAGCATGGTGCCTGGGGTTTAGCGAACAGTAGATATTAGCTGTTACGATGACGATGATAGTAATGACATTATTATTATGAGAACGGAGTAACTATTATTAAATCAGCCTTCGAGGCTCCTCTCAAGTGCTCATTCTTTCAAATAGTTTTTTCCGAATTCCCAGTAAACAGAAATGCTTTCCTCCTCCCTGGCCTGCTGAACTCCCTGATGATTCTTCCCTGAGAGTGGGCGGCCCATCGTGCGTGCATTTTAGCGACATCCACACGTGTCTTCTCCCCCCCACCTTCCTGACCTCTTCAAAGGCAAGGTCTGTTCCCCACACGGTACCCGGCGTGGTGCTGGACACATGGAGAAAGTCCAGTGAGCATGGGTGAACTGAACATATGGGAAAAAGTCCTCACCCACTAGGAGGTGTGGAAAGCCCACTTGTCCCTCAGAGCTGTCTCCCTGCCTGGCCCTCACACCCAGGTGCACACCACACACTCTGAGGGCGTGCACTCCTTTATGCCCGGGTATCATCTCCCTGTGCCCAGTTCCTTTGGCAGAGTCCAGAAAACAAGAATTTGCCCCCATCCGAGGGCTGGAGGATGCTCAAGGTCTGACATCAGTGGAAGGAAGGTGTTTCATCATTCCATTTGGTGACAGAGCCCCAGAGAGCAGAAACGAGGCAGTGGAAGGGAGAGAGGCACTGAGAGAGGTTTTAAATTCCTTAAAAATCCTATGCAGATGCTCAGGTTGTTCTGAGCTTGGATTGGCTTATAACTACAAGGGATAATGATCCTGAACACCATTCCCTGCATCATTGACATTTCTTGTGCTAAGTGTTAGAGCTCCAGAGATGCCCAGAATGTGCCTCTTTCCCCAAGGAGTCCATAGTCTGATGGGGGAGACACACATGGGAGGGGGTGGGGGCCTTGGTTCAGGGGGAGCAGGGGAAGGAGGACGTGTGGCAGGAGCGAGGGGACAGTGTGTTTCCTGCAGTGGAGGCAAACAAGGTTGGGTAAATCCTCCCTACGTGCATTTGCACCCACCTTCACCATCTGGAGGTAGGGCCAGTTTCCAGGTATGCAGGCCTGTGGGTCAGGGTTTGTCCCCAAGCCACTGCCACCGTGAACCAAGGCAATGTGAATATATGAAAAGCACTCTGTGGGCTCAAACACGCAGGCCAGAGCTGTGCTTTCCCGGAGCTGGGCTGGTGGGTAGAGCCGTGCAAGGGGGCTGGCCAAGCTGCCTGGTCCTGTGGTCTGCCTGTGGGGTGACGTGGGCCTGGCCCCACGCCTCCGGCCCTGGCAGCTGCTTCGAGTTTCTGTTTCTGCCTCTGGGACTGCTTGTCCAGCCTCTCTTGAAGGGGCCTTTGTTAGCAGGCATGCGGAGGAGGTGATCCCTTGGCTGGCCTGACTCACTCATGTCTGCCCAGCCCGCTGGGGCTCTGACCCAGGGCTTCTGTGCAGATTCCCCGGAACTGGATGGAGTTCCCCTGGGCGACGGGGCCCGGGCCCCTGTGCTTGCCGTCAGCAGGCCGCAGCCCCGCTCCCTGACTCACTTGGATGGCTTGTGTCACTGGCCGGTGGCGGAGCCGGCCACACCGCCCTGCCCCATGCACCTGCCTCTGCGGGCTGGTGAGGGCTGGCGTGGCGCCGTGGACACTCATGGCTGGTGCTGACAGTGGGGCGACGGAGGGCACTGTGCCCCCACTGGTGGATCAGCCTGGTGGAACCAGGCCTATGTTTGTGATTTGTGAACTCTGTGTGTCCCTTTCTAAGGAAAGGGCCTTATTTTTTTTTCATGGTTGTTCTTTTCTTCCTTTGACCATGTTTCTCTTCCCAGAAGGAACTCCACGTTAAAGGTAACGTGCCTCTGGGTTAAAATAATAGCTCCTCTCTAATAGAGGAGCTTTGCCTCCCTCATTCCCCCTGGGCAGCCAGGCTGGATTGGGTCCGGGCTCTAGAGAAAGTGCTTTGGGGCAGGGGACCTGTGGAGCCTCCAGCCTCCCAGCTGTGGGGGCATCGTCCTCCTCCATGAGTGAAGGAGGGTGGTGGGGCAGACCCAGAGATGGGGCCCCTCGGGGAGGCCCGCCAGGCCCTAGGTCCTGCAACGCAATGAGAGGGACCCAGTAGGAAGGGGCCACCCTTGGAGGGGTCAGCATGATGGTCTGGGCCCGAGGTGCCCTGCTACGCATGCGGGCAATGCAGGGAATTCAGTAACGTGTCGCAGCCGCCGTGGGCCCCTCGGGCCTCCTCCGGCAT
Source organism: Mirounga leonina (assembly GCF_011800145.1). NCBI lineage: Eukaryota > Metazoa > Chordata > Mammalia > Carnivora > Phocidae > Mirounga > Mirounga leonina. The sequence goes on along the minus strand of NW_023270387.1, from coordinate 13,946,751 downwards.
CGCTATCCTCCACTCTCTCCTCAGTCTCAGGCTGTGAGTCCTCTCTGTTCATCAGCCCCTCTTTGGAACTTCGTAAGGGGGCCAGTCATTCCAAGCTAGGTTATTAAACAGAATAATTGATGTTTAATGTTTATTTGAGGGGTACTTAAAATGCAAATCAAGGGAACAGGTTGCCTTTTCCTCTGGAGGCCACAGATCCATCAATGACCTCTGGTTGGACCCAAAGCACTTGTTTTAAATGCAGCTTTAAAAGCCTTTGCTGGGTTTTGGCTCTGTGGTTCTGAACCATAAAAGCCTAGCTCCTATTAACGGGAGCATCAGATACCATGAACAGGGCACAGGGCTCCACGCTGCTTGCCAGGAAGGTGAACAGATGTGCGAGTGATGGGATGGGGCTGGGGGCTATTTTGTTTTTAACTGAACTGAAAATTTTGTATTATTTTTTTAACAGATTTGATTTTTTTGGAACAGGGTTAGGGTTAGGGTTAGGGTTGCCGAACAATTATACATTTGCAGAAACATTGAGCAGATAGTGCAGAGAGATCCAACATAATCCCCCCTGCACACAGTTTCCCCAAGTTTTTTTTCTTTTTTTTTTTTTTTTAAAGATTTTATTTATTTGACAGAGAGAGAGAGCACAAGCAGGGGGAGTAGTAGGCAGAGGGAGAGGGAGAAGCAGGTTCCCCCTGCAGAGCAGGGAGCCCGATGCGGGGCTCCATCCCAGGACCCCGGGATCATGACTGAGCCGAAGGCAGATGTTTAACCAACTGAGCCACCCAGGCGCCCCTGGTTTCCCCAGGTTTTAACATCTTATGTTCGTGTGGTACGTCTGTCACAATTGATACATTATTATTAACTAGAGTCCATACTTTATTCAGACTTCCTTAGTTTTCCCCAATGTCCCTTTTCTGTTCCAGGATCCCATCTGGAACAGAAATTATGTTTAGTCGCTTAGTCGTTTAGTCGTTAGTCGTTCTGTCTCTGGCTCTTCTTGGCTGTGACAGTTTCCCAGACTAGCCTGGTTTTTGATGACCTTGACGGGTTTGGGGAGGATGGGTCATGTATATTGTAGGATACCCCTCGGCCTTGGATTTGTCTGATGGTTTTCTCATGGTTCGACTGGGCTTATGGGTTTTGGGGAGGAAAATCACGGAGGTGAAATGCTGTTTTCATCACACCATGTCACCATCAAGGGTACGTACTCTCAGTGTGAATCATCACTGTTGATGTTGACAGGACCGGGTTTTCAGCCCCTTTCAGCGCCCCCTCCTCCCCCCAAAGCTGGCCAGCTGTTACTGCCTCAGCTCTTGCAAGTCATGGGGCAGCACGGAGACTTTTCAGCCAGGGGAGCCTCGTTAAGGAGAGAGCATAAAGCAGAAAGTGCTCTGTGCCAAATCTGTGCTAACAACAGGCAACAGGTGCTCGCCAAGTCTGGGGAAAGATGTGTAGAGTTCTGTCCCTAGGCTGCAGTGGTAGTTGGACAAAGACAACTTTCTCAACCTTGGCTGCGCATCAGGGAAGGGCATTCCCAGTGGTGGGAACAGAATACGCAGAGGCCTGGAGATCAGTGCACCCTTGGCAGGAGACTGGAGTCGACTGTCTTAGCTGGAAGTCTGGGAGAAGATACTAGAAGAGGAGAAAAGGGATAGACCTAGAGTGCCACAGTAAAAGTTCCTATTTTTAAAAAAATGAATGAGATACTGGGGCACCATGAATGTGTTTGAGTTTGAGAGGGAAGTGATCAGAATACCGGTGAGGCAGATTAACCAGGCAGCCGTCAGTCTGTCCAGGACGGACGGGCAGGAGGGGGTTGAAGGTGGGGACAGCTGTTGTCATATGAGGCAAGCTCCTGCAGCCACCAGAGGCTCAGCGCTGAAGGTTCTGGAGTGGAGTGAGCAACGGAAGAGAAGTCCAGATCAGAGGGATATCGCAGGAGTCAGCATGGCCTGGACTCTGCCACAGATAGAGTGTGGAGTCTGGAAGGCTACCCTGTGGACTGGGTTAGATCGTAAGCTCCTGGAGGGGGACTGTGTCATTCTAGTACCCTCAGTGATGGTTCCTGGGCAAAAGTAGGCCGTCAGTAAAGGTTTATTAGCTTGATTCCTGGAAGGATAATAGCGCCGTTCCTTCCAAAGTTACCCCTTGTTACAACGTTACCTTTCTTTGCTCCACCTACGTGCAGGCAGATGGCAGCTGTGAAAGCAATCTGATTTAAAGACTCAGGCGACAATGGACGTGACCCTTAGGATGAGAAGTTATTTACCTTTGAAAAGAAGCATTTGGTGAAATTAAAACATCTCCCCTTGGGAGAAAGTTGTGGGTGTGGATCTGTTTTGGAGCAGGAGTGGTCTTCGGTTCTATACCCGGATCTAATTCCGAGCCTCATCAGAGAAAGAGGGATCTGCAGCTGGGCAGCCCCCCCGAAAGGCTGCCGGGGGTTGGGCCGGTAGTTCCGTTGGCTTCCCCAAACCCCGATGCACGGGGTCCCTCCAACTGGCCTGGGACACTGCCCGGCTGCAGCAGGCATGCGCTAACCGTCGGCAGGGCAGAGCGGCAGGGCGCCCGGCCTCCGCTGTGGGGGGGCGGGGGCTGCGGACAGAGACCGGGGTGCGGCAGCTGGGCGGGAGGGGGCAGAACTGTGAGCTAGCCTTGGGAGGTTGTCTGGGAAGTAGGCTGTCTTACAAATGGTCAGCGTCGTCAACACCGCCGTCGCCACCCCCGGCACCTTCGGCCACCATGGGCAGGGATCAGGAGCAGGGTGGGGGTCGGGGGGTGCACCAAATACAGTTGCTCCCCCTTTCCCTCACAGCAGCCACAGGTATACTCGGAGATCTGGGGTGGAAGAGTCTCCGTCCTGGTCCATCTTGTCCCAAAGCCCCCTAAACCCAAGAGGCGGGAGGATTAGGGCTGCCCGAGGCGTGGTACCCTGGTTTTGCAGAAGTCTGCCTGGCCCCGCCAAGTCTCAGGGCCCGGCCCTCCCAGGGGACACACCGAGGGGACTTCTCATGGAGACAGTGGCTTCTCCCAGAAGGACTTTGGGTTTGGAAGAAGGCTGGGCATCGGGGCTGGGCCTCAGGCTCCCGCACCCTGTCCAGCGGGCTGCCTGGACAGCGGAGTGCACGTGCCTTCCACTGGGCAGCAACCCTGCAGCTGGGGGGGGATGCGGGGCTCCAGATGTTCTCCCCAGGAGCAGCATCGCCCAGTGCATTTTCCTTTCTCTGCTCTTTGGAGCATCTGCGTGACTAGGGCATGCAGGGCTAGGGTGGAGGCAACGGAGGCAGGCACGGGTGCAGGCCCACGAGGGCCTCACAGGGGGGACAGCGGCCTGGAGGCTTGTTTGAGGTTTCTCCAGAGCAGATTGTCTTGTCTCTCAGCAGTCCCCCCCTCTCTGCTCTGCAACCTGTGTCCTTCCTTTGCCCTGCCTCGCATTCGGTCTCTGTGGGGACTCTGGCCCCGGCTGACCTCGGTTCATTGTGCGGCCCCTTTCTTTGTCTCCTCTGCTAGCCTGTCCCATACTTCCCTTTGGGTGCATCCCCTGTTCACTTTCTCTTCCTCTGGGACTTCCTTCCTCTTCTGCTGCCTCGGGCCCTTGGTGTATCTTGCTGCGTGTCTCTAGTTGGGGGCTGCCCCGTTGTGGACGAAGTGTCACCAGCTCTGTCTGCCTCAGTGAGACTTGTTCTCCCCATGCCACCTGGCTGAGGCCCTGGGTGACAGTGGCGGTTTTTCTTGGGGCAGAACAAGGCAGCGGCTCTGGGGGGCCTTTCGAACCTGTCCAGCCCTGCTCTGCTGCGGGCCAAGGCCCCTCCCTGCCGGTTAGGAGGACGCTGGAGCCTTCCAGAGTTTGGTGGATGGCTGGAGGAAGAAGGCAAGGAAGTGAGAGGAGGGGACCAGGGCCCTTTGCCCCCCGGCTTGGGCTCCTTCTCGCTTTCTCTTCCCCATTTCCCACGAGAAGGTAGAAGAACATGGAGGGGAAGCTGAGGAAGGAGTTGGGGAGTGATAACAGTCATAATATCAACTGTTGATGCTTAAAGTGTAGTCCTGTTTAGCCCTGCACAGAGCTCAGCCCTAACATGACAGCTCCTTTCTTTCTTTCTTTTTTATTTTTTTTAAAGATTTTATTTATTTATTTGAGAGACAGAGAGAGGGTGCACAAGCAGAGGGAGGGGCAGAGGGAGAGGGAGAAGCAGACTCCCTGTCCGCTGAGCAGGGAGCCCTACATGGAGCTTGAACCCAGGACCCTGAGGTCATGACCTGAGCCAGAGGCAGATGCTTAACTGACTGAACCACCCAGGTGCCCCATGACAGCTCTTTTCATGGCCAACAGCAGAAAGCCAACTCCATCTTGGTTAGACAAGGCAAGTACCCCATTCAGAGCCAAACTGCGGGACGGGCAGCGCTGGTGAGGGGGCTGGTGGGCCAGAGCACCCCCAGCCCCGGCCCGCTCCCGGGCCCTTGTCCCCTCACCTCTTTCCCCGCCAGCTCTTCTCCTGTGGGCTGCTGGATGACACCCCCACAGCCTCCCTGATCCCCACACCTCACAGCTTGGCAGCTTTGACGGGACAACCCCTGGAGGAACACTGAAGTCTCAGACCCACTCCTCACCAGGAGACCTATAGGATTGGAGTGGGGGAGGATCCCTGTCCCCTCCAAAAGGAGATGCCCTTCTCAGAAGGGAAGGGTGTGGGCAGACCGGCCATAATGGCCCAGGCACCAAAGTGATTTCTTCTCATCCTCACGGCTCCTGAGATGCGTATTATTATTCTCGTTCTATGTTTCAGAAGCAAAGGCTCCACGAGGTAGAGTAATTTGTTCAGGGCCGCAAAACCGCTGAGTGGCAGGGTAGGAGAGTGGTTCAGAGCAAGGACTCTGGAGCCAGTTTGCTTGGGTTTAAATTCAGGCTCTGCTACTTTCCAGCTCCAGGACTTTGGGCAAGTTACTTAACTTCCCTGGCCTCAGTTTCTCCATCTGTCTCATGGGGATGATCCTAATCATAGCCACCTTCTAGAACTACTGTAGGGATTAAATGAGTTAGGATATTTAAACCACTGAGAAGAGTTCTTGGCGTGACACAAATGCACCCTAATCAGCTGTGCAATTCTGTAATCTGTTAAAAAAAAAAAATCACCCTCCTGAGTAAACAGCTCTCTATCCAACAAGGGACTATAAATTCTCCCTCAAGGGCGAGTTGGCAGGCGGTGTATATTCACTGTATGAATATGGATGAAGCTAGAGATGCTGGGGAGCTTGTTGGTAACGTTCACGCAGAGGCCCTCTGTTGTGGCCCCCTGTGCAGAGCTCAGCCCACTAGGCTGGGGTGGGAGCAAGGAACAGGGTGGCCACTGCTGGGGGTGGGGGTGGGCCCCCCTCTTCCCGGGCAGCTGCAGTGCAGGTGACTCACCAAGAGGATGTGAGCCCTCCCCTGGGATGAGTCCTGGGCTCCTGGCAGGAAGCCAACCCTTCCTCCACCAGTAGGGAGGCCAACAAAGCTGGGTTGAAGTCTAGAATCCTGTCATCTGCCAGGGGACCGCTCTTTCTCCACCTTAGATTCTTAGCCTTTAAAATGGATTTGATGAGAGAAAGACATGTATCATATGATCTCACTGATATGAGGAATTCTTAATCGCAGGAAACAAACTGAGGGTTGCTGGAGTGGGGGGTGGGGTGGGAGGGATGGGGTGACTGGGTGATAGACACTGGGGAGGGTATGTGCTCTGGTAAGCGCTGTGAATTGTGCAAGACTGTTGAATCTCAGATCTGTACCTCTGAAACAAATAATGCAATATATGTTAAGAAAAAAAAAAGAAGAAGAAAAAGGTAGCGGGAGGGGAAGAATGAAGCGGGGGAAATCGGAGGGGTGGACGAACCATGAGAGACGATGGACTCTGAAAAACAAACTGAGGGATCTAGAGGGGAGGGGGGTGGGAGGATGGGTTAGCCTGGTGGTGGGTATTGAGGAGGGCACATTCTGCATGGAGCACTGGGTGTTATGCACAAACAATGAGTCATGGAACACTTCATCTAAAACTAGTGATGTAATGTATGGGGATTAACATAAGAATAAAAAAAATAAAGAAAAAAAATAAAATGGGTTTGATGGTAATACATACCTCATAGGCTATTTATCATGATTATTATTACAACTTCTTATGCCAGTCCAGGCCCCTAGATTGTTCTTCAGGTATGGGCTTCCCATCTGAGACTTTTTAGTTCCTCACATTTCCTTCCATGGAGTTTATAGAAGGACTCTTATGTTCCAGACAGACCTCTGTTCCCAGCCCCAAACCTCCAGTTGCCAGCACCTTGCTCATTCCTACCACCGAATTCACTGCTCCCTACCACCTAGAAGTCTCCCGTCTTTCCTCCACCTTCCCTTTCACACTCTGGTCAAGGCTGTGCTCCAGGAAGTGTGCAGTGTTCAGTGGGCTATGTGTGAGATGCAAGGAGCCCCAGCCCTGAGCATCCCTCTTTGGGAGGTTTGTGTTCTGCAGCCCTCAGCTCCAGGGCCCCCTGGCTCATGTGCCTGGACCTGGCGTAGAGGCCAATGGGCCTAGGGGTGGGTGGGGGGTGGGCAGCGCTGCACAGAGGCGTCCAGGCAGGGAGGCTGCAGTTAGGTCTTGTAGCCATATGAGGAAGGGGGATCCTGAGCAGCTTTCCAGAAGGGGCCAAAGAGGATCAAGAATCCAACCTGTATTTTACAGAAACACATGATGAAGCTCATAGCTCTGGGTCAGTGTGGTTGGGGAGCTTCAAGGTCAGAGTTTAGGGCATCCATTTGGGGATTTGAGGCCAACTGTGTGGTCCTGGCCTGTTTCCAGGTCGCTGGTCCCAGGGGACATGAGGTGAGGGGCAGACACCCCATCCTGAAAGCAGAGAAGGAGCCAGAGGCAAGCTGGGCTCAGCAGGAAGGAATGTGGAAGAGTGCCCTCTGAGCCCTTCTAGAGACAGCTCTCAAGTAGAGGATGACTGTCCTTTTGTTCTTTTCTTTCTCTTTATTTTGGTACGTAAAACGCCAAGCAAAGAGAGCTTCAGGCCAAAGCATCCAAGATGGGAAGCAGGAAGGTGATGAGCAGTTAGACAGGAAAAGGCCTCTCTAGGTGAGGGGGGCGGTGGTTTGTGTGAGGGCCGAGGATGCCTGGTTGCCCAGGCTAAGGAGGCCTGGAAAGGCTGCCAGGGCCTGTCCCCCGTCTCCAAAAGGATCTTGACACAGATCAGACAGCCTCATCCTGTTTTCCTGCCAAACAGTAAGATTTAACAATCAGTGTCTTAGGCACGTGAAGAACCCACCTCTCTGTCAGTAAATCAGACCAATTTGTTGGTGATGTTTTTTAGTCCTGGACCTTTTCTCTTTTTAGTCCTTTGCCGGCCTTAGACTGTTCAGATCTTGCCACCTGCACCAAGCTCAGCCACACGGCATAGTCAGCATAATCGGAAAGGACTTCCTGTTATTTTTTTTCTAATTTTTTTTTTGCCCTCCTCTGTTTTTTGCCTTCCCATGGGAGAGAGTAAGAGTTGGGCTCCGAGCCTCCTATAGGTCCTCTCTGGAGTGGATACTACTGCTCGCCTTCCGGAAGCCACCACGGCCCCCCTGAACATCTCTGGTCAAAGGTAGTCTTCCATTGGAGAGCCAAGGAGCCTGTCAGGGGCTTTCCTCCGACCCCCTCTCATTGTTCTGGTCGCCCCCATTCCTGCCGGTGCCCTGTCTTCCTCCCTGCTGCCTCCCTGGCCTCCCGTCCTGCAAGCCTGGCCTGCCCACCTCCCAGTCCCTCCCAGACGGGAGCAGCCGACAGCTGTGTGCCCTGACCAGCTGTGTGAACTGGCTGCATCGCTGCTCTATTGGGGCCTCATCTCCTCAAATAACAAGTAAGAGCTTTCATCTCCGTCCTTCTAACCCTAGCATGCTGTGATTCTAGCTCCATCTGGTAAACCTCACATCTTGGCTTTATCCTATTTATACACAGTGCAGTTTTCTTTTACCAGGTTTCTTTGTGGCAGATTTGGATACATCACAGGCTAAATCACGTCCCCGGGCATACAGTAAGAGTCGAGGTGAACCAGGTAGCCCAGGCGTTTTTGACACCATCAAGGGCCCCTTCCAGCATGTCCTGTCCGGAGGGGGTGGGAGGAGGGGCTCACATCTTTTTTTGGGGATCCTGCCAGGACCCAGGCCTTGGTGATCCCCCTGGGCATGTTTTCGATGGGCTGAGCCTGAAGGAAGGAAGCAGGGGAGATGCACGGGATGGATGGGCTGCGAGGCTTGAGGGGCGAGGGACAGACGGATGAGCATGAGATAATCAAGGCCCACTGTAATTTGGAGGCTGTGCACTTTACGGGGAGGTTGTTTCGGAGTTATTTTCACAATAGAACTGGGTATTCTGATCTACCTCACTGCTGCACGGAATCAAAACTAATAGAGCATGTTGCTATATCATCAACCAATGGCTTCTTTTTCTGAGCAGCTTTTACCAAACAATTATGTGAAATTATGTGACTCAGAATGGAAAGATAATCGCCGGAGAGACTCTTCTGATTGCTTTCTCCCGCACATGCAGAAAGCAACTGTGCAAAAGGCAGGGGGAGCAGGGGACAAAATTAACATTGAAGGGGGCTGCTGCCACCTGAAATGCCAGCATTGACCGCTGTCGAGATAACGGGACATGGAAAGGAGGGGAAGAGAAACGGGTAGAAACCCGAGTTCTCTCTCACGCAGTGCCACGGAGGAAGCAAACTGTGGCTCGTCCCATTTTCCAGCTGGGAAGGGTGGCCTGAAGGTTCTAGAGTTCTAGAGTGAGGAGGCTCCGGAGCCTCAGGGTAATGACCTCTCCCGAGCCCTGGTCCGGAGAGCCAGGTCCTCAGGCACCCCCACGCCGGGGCCCAGGGCCTCCCGTGCACATGGAGCCTCATGCGGCTTCCTGAACCCCCTCTTCCAGAGATGCCTCCCTCCTCTCTTCCATTTACTCCTTAGACTCTGTGGCCTGGAAACAAGAGTTGTCACTTCTGCCGCCTCTTAACCTAACCCCCTCCTCCAGCACCCACCCTCAGCCAGCCCCAGGCTGCCCTGCATCCTTTCTGGGAGCGAGGAATGTGTGGTAACTGGGAGGGCTGGGGAGGGCGTGGGGCACCAGGAGCGGTTGTGTGGGAGGAGGCCTGTGCTGAGGTGTGGCTGGTGTAGGCCAGGCCTGGGCAGCAGCTTGGAGGAGCAGGGAGTTGGTCACTTTCCAAATCTGTAACAGTATTTATTTGAGCACACTGTAACTCGATCAGAAATGCTTTCTTCAGAACACAAAGACTGGTCTTTACTCTTCAGCTTGGCATTCGAGATCCTCTGCCCTCTGACTTATCACAATTCTCGCCATCCACCCCTCATGCTTTACTCAACAAGACTGTTCACTGTTCGGAAGGTAGCTTACTCTAGAAATGGCACATACTTGGCAGATTTCTGTCCCAGCCCCATCCTGTGCTTCGCAGGCATTACTAATGGCTGAGGCCCTCTTTCCTGATGGACCTCGTTCAGAGTCCTTCTGAGGTAGGCCCTTCAGGCCACCACCGTTGAATGAAGTGCCTTGAGGGTCAACTTGAACTGAGCTTAGAACTTGAACTGAGTACTGTTTGTTTTCCCTGCCTTCCATTTTCCCTTCTGTCTGCCTTGGCTCATGCTATTAATTTAGTCTGCCAGAATGCCCTGAGTTTCTCTCTCCTTGTCCCTCTCCATCAAAAATCCCATCCTCCTTTCAAGGTCCAGCTGAAATGTCAGCTCCTCCGTGGGAACGTCCCAGGTTCCCTGTTGTATTCCCTGCTCCCCCTTTCCCTGCCCCGACGGACTCTCCTTTGTAGTCTCTACCTCTGCCTCTCATGGAGCTCTCTTCACCCTTGCTGATGTATCAGAGCCCTCTGCTTCCAAACCCTGCCAGTCCTTCGAAGCTGAGGCTATGTCTTGTTTACCCGTTTATCCTTTGCAGAGCCCAGAAGTGCATGCCCCTTTCTAGGATTCAGTGTGTGTTTGTAGGATGGACTTGAACCTGAGCATCCATGGAAGGGATTTGGGGCAGTTGAGGGAAAAGCACAGCAGTGACTAGTGCCCTGGAACCCTTGACATGTGTCGTTCCTGCTCCCAGGAGGGGCCAAAAACCCCTCTCCTGGCTAGCAGCCAATCCCAGCTGCTGTCCCCATCCACAGGGAGGGCATTACACGAAGGCTGGAATACCGGAGGTAGGTCAGCATTACTAGGATCACCCCTGAGTCTGTCCACCGGAAGGGTGAAATGAAAACATTTTCAGAGACACAAAAACCGAGTTTGTAACCAATAGATTTTCATTGAAGAAAATTCTAGAAAGATGTTCTTCAGGAGTAAAGAAAATGTCCTGAGGAATGGCTAAGATTCAAAAAGAATCATGAAGAAATCAGTTAGTAAATATGTTGTATTAGTTATCTTGTGCAGCATAACAAATGAGCCCCAAACAAGAGCATTCGTTCTCTCGTACGGTTTCTGAGGTCAGGAATGAGGGAGCAGCTTGGCTGCGTGGTTCTGCTCTGAGTCACTAACGAGGTTGCAGTCAGGCTGTCAGCCAGGGGGGCAATCAAGTGGAAGCTGGAGGATCTGCCTCCAAGCTCACTTATGTGGTTCGTGGCAGGTCTACTTCCTAGTGGGCTTTTGGGCTGAGGTCCTCAGTTCTCTGCCATGTGGGCCTCTCCACAGGGATGGCTGAGTATCTTTAAGACATGGCAGGTGATTTTTCCCTAAGAACAAGCAATCTGAGAGAGAGAGAGAGAGAGGAAAGAAAACCATGGTGCCTTTTGTAATCCAGTATCCGGAAGTGAGATATCAGTTCCATGTTTTATGGGCCACATGGTGCAGTGTGGAAGGGCTATACAAGGCTGTCAATACGAGGGGGTACTGGGGACCATCTTGAAGGCTGGCTACCACGCATGTGGGTAAATCTAAATGAACATGTTTCCATGAAACATAAATATTAATATCCATGTCATAGAATTATAAAAAGAATGGATAGTTTTACAATAATAGCATACCTATTAGGAGAGAGGTGATTTGTGTTTTTGTATTTTTTCAGGAAGGGTATTATGCCTAGTAACTCTGATACCTTTTAATGTTAGACTTTCTAACATTCTAACAGTCTTTGTTAAATACTGTCTTAGTCTGCTTGGGCTGCTGTAACAGAGTACCATAGACTAGGTGACTTATAAATAACAGAAATTTATTTCTCACAGTTCTAGAGGCTGGAAGTCCAAGGTCAAGGTGCTGGCAAATTTAGTGTCTGATGAGAGCCTGCTTCCTGATTCATAGATGACCCATCTTCTCACTGAGGCCCTGACTAGGTGGGAGAGGGGAGAGAGCTCTCTATTATAAGGGCACTAATGCCGTTCATGAGGACTCCCCCTCACGACCTAATCACCTCACAAAGGCCCATCTCTAAATACATCACATTGAGAATTAGGTCTCAATACAGGAATCTGGGGGACACAAACATTCGGTCTATAGCAAACACACTGCAAAATTCCAAAGGTAACCATTAAGCGACTAGAAATAGCTTGTGTAATTTCTCAACCGGTAGAGGGAGATAGTAAATAAGAAAGAAAGAAAAAAATCAATCAGTTGGGAAAAAAAAAAGTCCAAAGAGAAACAAATCAGACCAAATGTATCAATAGTCACAATAAAGTTAAAAGGGATAAACTTGTTAATAGAAGTTATCAGGTGGAATTTTAAAAAAATGTAGGTTTTTGCCATTTATAAGATGATAAAATGCACAGAGATCACATAAGGACACAGGAAGGTAGAAAGTGAAACAATTTAAGACAGAGAGAGGATCACTATATAATTGGAAAAGATCCAACTCATAGGACAATTTAACAATTTTAAACTCTCTGTTAGAATATTGTAAGATTGTAAGAAACACAGGGATAAATATATAAATCCTTCCTCACAGAGGTAGCTTTTAAAGACCTATCTCCATTTTTGATAGCCCAAACAGTCAAAAAGAATAAGAAAATATATAGAAATTTAAACAACACAGTTAATCTTAATTTGATGGGCACATAGAACCCTCTTCCCAAGAATGAATTCACAGTCTTCTAATAAATGGAATATAATTTTAAAAATAACTAACCATATCATAGGTCGATAAATTTCGAGGCATCCCCATCCTCAGACCATGTTCTCTGACCACAGTGCACTTTAGTTAGAAGTCGATTACAAAAGTAAATTAAAAAATCACTATGCTTTTGGGCATTTAACATACATACTGCTTAGTAATGCCGGGGCCAAAAAAAAATTATAGTGCAAATTTAAAATACTAAGAACTAAACGATAATCCCAAAACCACATTTCAAAACTCATGTGTTGGGGTGAAAGTGGCACTTTATAGTGGGTTATAGTCTTAGATGTTTAGATAACAAGAAAGGCTATTTATGAATAAGTAGGTATCCATCGTAAGAAGATAAATATAAAGAAAGAATAATAAAGTCAAAGAACACATAAGGGCAGAATGAAGGGCAATTTAAAACACAGTAGAGAGGATCAGCAAAACCAAGAGCAGGTTCTTGAAAAGACATGAAATAGGTGAATATCTAGTGGAGATGATGAAGAAAAAAGAGTCGTCACAAATAAACAATGTTAGGAATGCAAAAAAAAGACATAACCACAGATCCAACAGAAATTAGTGGTTTCTAAGGATAAATAGAAAATACTATAAACAACTTTATAAAGAAGAAAAGAGCAAATTGCTATAAAAATTATACTCATTAAATATATTCAAGAAGAGAAATCTGAGGAGTGTCATGGCCATTAATGAATTGAAAAGGCAATTGAAAATCCTCCTGCAAAGAAAAGATCGAGTCAGATGATTTCACAATTTCGTGCTACCAGACGTTCAGAGAATAGGTTATTTCAGTCTTCTGCAAACTCTTCCAGGGAATAGCAAGAGAGGAAACACTTGTTCTGTGAGGCCAGGACCACCATGATACCCAAACAAGGCAAGGCCAATACAATAAAATAAAAATTGCAGCCCAATCTTACTCTTGCACCTTAATGCAAAAATCCTAAACAAAATCTCAGCAAACCAAATCCATCAGTTTACTAAGAAGACAATACCTTGGTTTTATCCCAGCAATGCAAGGGTGATTTGACATTAGATAATCCAGGCACATAATTTCTTTCATTGATAGATTAAAGGTTAAAAGCTGTAGATGTAGAACACTCATTTGTAATTAATGTAAAACAGAAACATCTTGGAAAACCAGGATTAGAGGGGAACTTATAAAACATTAGAAGAAATCTATTTAAAATCCATAATTCCCTTCTTTTGATGGCTGAATGATATTTCATTGTATTTATGCCACATTTTCTTTATCATTCCTCACCATGCACACAAAAGGTAATTATGTGAGGTGGTGGAGGTGTTAATTAATCTTATTGTGGCAATATTTTGCAGCATAAACATGCATCAAAGAAATCATCACACCTTAAACCTAACACATTGTTAGGTGTCACATCACAGTAAAGCTGGGAAAAATTAAAAATAAACACACACAAAAATGAAATACAAGTAAAAAATAAAACCAGTAACAAGGCGGGGTGTGTGTGTGTTTCCAGTATTCCTGCTTCTATTCTACATTTTACAGTAATGCCTGGCAGGACATAAGAAATAAAAATCAACAGGATTCATCAGCAAAGGGGAAACAGTACTGTATCATTTGCAGATGATATGTCAGCAGAGAAAACCCAAAGGAATCTACAGGTAAATTATTAGAAATAATAAGAGAGTTTAGTGAGATTATTGGATTCAAGATCAATATGTACAAATCAATTGCCTTTCTCTGTACCTACAAAAATTAGAAAACACACACAAGAGATAGCATTTAAAATAGCAATAAGAAGCATAAGGCACCCAGGAATAAATCTAATAGAAGATGTGCAAGACCAATATGAAAGCATTTACAAAACCATTATAAGACATTAAAAAGGATACAAACCAATGAAAAGATGTATTTATGGATAAGGAGACTCAAGATTCCACGGATGCTGTTTCTCCCCGGGTGGTTCTACGCATAGATCCCTTGCAATGGCAATGAGAACCCCAACAGCGTTAGATGAATTTGACAGGCGATTCTAAAATTTCTATGTAAGAGCAAAAAACCAAAAATAGGGAGGATATTCCTGAAGGAAGAGGAGAAGAGGAAGAGAAGTAAGAGGAAAATGAAGAGGGGAATTTCTTCTACCACATGGGCAGATTGCTATCAGGCTGTACCAGTTGAGACACGGATTCTGATGAAGGAGCAGACAAATGGACCAATAGATCAAAAGAGGAATCGCAGAAACAGACACACACCTGAGTAGAAACCAGGTATACGACGGAAGTGGCAGGACACATCTGGAGGAAAGGGAGGATGGGTTGTCAACAGAGTGCCAGGACAGCTAGTAAAAATTAGATCCCTACCTCATGCCTTACATGAACACCAGTTCTGGGTGGAATAAAGATTTCAATGTAAGAGACAAAGCTGTAAAATGTCCAGAAGAAAATTCTTTCTGACTCAGGCAGACAAAGAATATCTTCCACGGGACACACACAAAAAATCATCGCATTCAATTACATTAGCATTAAGACATTCTGGTCATGGAAAGACAGCAACAAAAGATGAAAAGACAAGCCACTAATTGGGAAGGGACATTGGCAGTACTTAATGACAAAGATTTTATATCCAGAATAATAAGTGGATAATACTAATCATGTCAACCCACTTGAAGAAAATGAGCCAAAGACATGAAAGACATATCACTGATGAAGAAAGAGGAATGGCAAATAAACAGAAGCCCAGCTCCATTACTCAGTGATCAAATTAAGACCACATTTTGCACCTCTATATTGGTGGAAATTATGTAGTCTGGCAATATCAAGCATTGTTATGGATGCAGAGTAATAGGGATAGTCGTGCAGCTGGTGGGATGTGGAAACGGGCATGACCACTTTGGAAAACAGTCTGCAAGTATTCTGTAAGGTGGACGATTTGCATACCGTACAGCCCAGTGACCTCCCTCCTTGGCCTGTCTCTAGAACATACATTTTCCTACTGCAGAGTAACCCATTCGTGGGCCTAGCCCTTTTATTTTAAAAAGGGAAACTATAGGGGCGCCTGGGTGGCTCAGCGGGGAGCCTTCTTCTCCCTCTCCTCCCCACTTGTGCTCTCTCTCTCTCAAATAAATAAATAAAATCTTTAAAAAAAATAAAAGGAAACTAGAAAATGTCAGAGGTCATCATTCATTTTAAGGTTAACTGTTTTGCGATGTTGTTCCTGGCATATGTGAGTATATATTTGCAATGGGTTCCAATGTAAAAAAGCATTTCATATGAAAATGATGGCAAAGAATTTGAAAAAGAGTGTCTTGCATGTTTGCCCTGGGCAGCATGCAGAAAAATGTGCACAGCTGCATTATTTACAATCACACAAAATGGGAAAAACAAAAAAGATACCGACTGACAGGAGCATGGACAGGATAATTAACCTGCATAATGGGATGCTACACAACTTCAGAAATGCATAAACTATGGTCACATGTCATAATGGGTGAATCTTAGAAACATCATATGAACCAAAAAAGCCAGTCCCGGGAGACTGTAAACAACATAATGTCATAATTACAAAGTTCAAAACTCCACTAACCACCATCTTATTATTATGTGCATGATGAATAGATTTCTAAGGAGAAGAGCAGGAGGGATGCCCATGCGATGGATTATTACTCAGCCATAAAAAGGGATGAAGTTCTGACATCTGACATCGATGAACCTTGGAAAACGTGATGCTCAGTGAAAGAAGCCAGATACCAAAAGCCACATATTGTACAATGGTACAATTCTTTTACATAAAGTAAGAACAGGCAAATCCACAGAGACAGAAAGTAGATCAGAGGTTGTCAGAGCCTGGGAGGGGGTGGGGAGGGCAGAATGGGAGTGACTGCTGACGGGGACGGGGTTTCTTTTTGGGGTGATGAATGTGTTCTCGAATTAGTGATGGTGGTTGCACGGTTTTGTGCATATACTAAAAAGCACTGAAGTGTACACTTTTAAATGAGTTTTATGGTATGTGAATTATGTGTTAATTTTTAAAAAATGTCTTTGGGGCGCCTGGGTGGCTCAGTCGGTTAAGCATCCGGCTCTTGGTTTTGGCTCAGGTCATGATCTCAGGGTCCCAGGATCGAGCCCTGCGTGGGGAGTCTGCTGGAGATTCTCTCTCTCTCTCTCTCTCCCTCTGCCTGCCTCCCCACTCCTGTGCTTTCTCTCTCTCAAATAAATACATAAATCTTAAAAAAAAAAAAAAGTCTTTGAAGAAGAACAAGGGAGTGATGACAAATGTATGGATATCTGTTGTTCAGGATCCTGTTCACCTGTGGGAATGAGGCAGGGGGATGGGCTGGAGGAAAGTACAGGCGTACTGTTGGAGGAAATGCAGCAGGTGTTTGTAAAGGTCTTGTTCTTACGTTATGGGTGTTCATCTTATTACTCTGCTCCGTTATATGTGTGTGCTACATATATTTTTATACATATAAAGTCTGTAAACTTGAAAAGAATTACAAATATTAGATGAGATGGCATTAGAAGCAAAGCACTGCCTTTTGATTGATACTCACTTCCCGAGTGGCCGCCTCCAAGTCCACGGCTGTGCCTCAGGGGGACTCTGGATGCAGCTGACCTCTGGTGGCCGAGAGGTGCAGTGCACCTGGGGCTGCTCGCCTGGGGCCGGGAACGTCATAGGGGCGATCCCTCAGAGCAAGCATGGTCTGGCCACCCGATACCAGTCCAGGGGTCAGGCCACTGCCCGTGTCACCCCCTGGATAAAGGGCGGACAGCCTCGTGCTTTCCTGGTTTGGAGTTTTCCCCTGCTTTTCCTTGCTGGCTCTTCACCACACTTCCTTAAGCCCAGGCGTGAGGTGTGTGTAACCCCACTAAAATCTATCCCGGGAAGGGACCATCTGGCCACCTTCTGCCTCCATCCAGATGGCCCATCCTGGGGTCCCTGGCCGCAGAGACAGGGGCTTGATGAGCTCACGAGCAGAAGTTCAGGGAAGGTGAGAGGTGAGGGCGCTGAGGTTCCGAGAACCAGCCTTGGTTTGAGCAAACCGCCTTTCTGGAGAATTATGAACTAATCCTGTGGGAGGTGTTGGCTCGGGCACGTTAGAGGTGAGGGTGTCAGGGGTAACTGAAGGAGAGCTGTCAGCATTTCAGGGGTTCCCGTATGGAGACCAGTAATCAGCAGGACTCCCGCCCCACGTGGCTGGCTGGGCTGGGGAGGCATTCGCTTACCTGCCCCATTTAATCTCATGGAAGAACAACTTCTGCCGGTGGGTGTTGGCTGTGGGGACCCGGGCCAGGAAGTGCCAGACATCTTAAGTGAACTGGGGGTGGCCACGGCAGGATGGCCTGGAGACAGGGGTGCAGCTGGGGTCATTACCAAAGCCCTTGGGGTCTTCTGGCTCCCGCATGGGAGAGGCAGTGTGGTGGAGGGCTTCCTGAGCTGGGTGAGGACCTGGCCTCCATTGCTCACCATCATGGGTGTCATTTATCCTCTTCAGGCTCAGGTTCTTCACCTGCAGAATGGGTCAGTCATCGTGCGTGCGGATGGCATGGATTCCCTTGTAGTCACTGAATGATTGCCCGCGGAGCCCTCTGTAAGAGTCAGTAAATGGTAGCAGCTTCTGCTGTCTCGCTTGAACTCTCACCGTGCGGAGAGTACTCAGTATAGGGCTGGGAGCCCAACTCAGCCCCCCTGCTCAGGCTGAGGGTTGGAGTGGGGAGTCTCCCATGCAGAGAATGACTTTTCCTCCTCCGTCCCCAGACACCATGGAGGTGGTGCTGATCTTCCTGTGCAGCCTGCTGGCTCCCACTGTCCTGGCCAGTGGTAAGTACCCCTCCAGGTCCTGGCCCTTTGGGACCGTAGGGCTGGGGGGCTCTCAGATTCGACATGGCTGATCAGCGACTTCCCTGCCCCCACTTTAGTCAGCAGAGAAGGTGCTAGAAGGCAGCAGGTGTCCCCAGACCCTACGCCAGGCTGCCCACCTCTTCCCACAGGGCCCGACAGGCTCTGCTTTCAGCCCTCAAGCCCTCCACGTCCCTGTAGACTTTTGGCCGGAACCTGGGAGCCAGGCCTACTCTGAATTCTGGCCTGGTACAAGTCACATGTCCTTCCTTCTTTCTCCGCTTCCCCGTGTGTAACAAGAGGGTGGCAGACCCTGCCGTGGGGGGTGATGTGAGAATACAAAGGGTGTGGATGCGCTGTGGAGGCAGAATCTCACTGGGGCTCTGACAGTACCCCCCCCCCCCCGGCTCTCAGGCGGGCCCTCGCCCTCCGTACTTCCCCAGGCATCTCTGCTTAATGGGCCCTCCTCCGTAGGCGTCCCTTTGTGGGAAGTGAGGTTTGTGAGGCTTGGGGGAGGTTCTGGAACCACAGGTGTCGCTGTCTTTCTCTTACCCACACTTGTTTGTTTTTTTCAGCAGCTGAGCAGGAGAAAGAAAAGGACCCTTTTCATTATGGTGAGCAGTGATGGGAACTCTGGGTGGGGAGGGGGGTGCAGCCCTGGCCCCCCGGGGAGGCGGAGGGTGAGGCACACCCCTCCCCGCCTTCTTTCCCTTCCATCTCTCCCCCTTGCTCCTTTGGCAGACTACCAGACGCTGAGGATTGGGGGATTGGTGTTTGCCGTGGTTCTCTTCTCGGTGGGGATTCTCCTTATCCTGAGTAAGTTCTGGACACTGTTCCCTGTCCACTCTGTAAGCTGCTAAGCAGGTGGAGAACGGTGTCAGAGCCCTGCTGTGCTCTCCCTGGGAGAGGGGAGGAGACTGTCCATTCTCCCTGTTATCTCTAGGACCTAATACAGCGCGGGACACATAGTAAATACTCAGTTAAACAGTCAAGAATGAACAAAATAAATGCTTGATGAAAACCAGCGGGTAATAAGAAGAGGCAGAGTAGCTCTCCCGGTGCTGTGTCCGGGAGGCATACGTGGGGGAGAGTCACAGGAGATAGGGGATGTCCTCAAAGTGCTCCCAGGGAGCTGCCCTGTGTTTGTCTTTCCCACATGAGCCTGGGCTGCACGGAGCCCCGTGCACTTGTCTGATCAAACAGACTGTGGTAGGGTGTCATCAAAGCCGCTGAATGTTGAACCTTGGCCTCAGAAGAACCCTACTCCGACAGAGGATTGCTGCATGTAGCTGTGCTTTTTATGTAGTCCACATGGTGGCCCTGCTGTGGTCAAGCCGGGAGCATGACCTTGAGCTCCAGCCGGGAGCATGACCTTGGGTGGTTTCTTTGCCTTTCAGGTCGCAGATGCAAATGCAGTTTCAATCAGAAGCCCCGGTAAGGATGCTGTGTCTGTGGACATCTGAGGTGACATTAGGAGGGGACAGGGAAGGCCCCCTGGTGTGTGAGCCCAAATGAGTGTTCTTTTGGATTCTAATCCCAGAAAGAGGCCATGTTGGGAGTAGATGTTTTGAAGATTGCCAGGCATATATTCTGGGACAAAGGAGAGGTCAAAATGTCGAGGGTTAGCCCCTCCTTTCTTCTGATGTACACTGGGAAGGGGGGTAGGCCAGAAGGTGCTGGACTCTTGTCTGGAGGCCCTTGAGACAGTTGGGCTTGGGAGAAGGGAAGCAGAGGGCCTCAGAGCTTCTCGGGAGGTCCTCCTCTCTTCAGGACCTGGGACACTGTCCCTGCTTGTCACCTGTTCATGGGGCTCTTTGGCTGAGTAGAAGCTTGGGCTCCCGGTCATTCACCCCCCACCCATGAAGGGCATACCCCATTAGTCCACTACAAAAACCAGGGGTAGCACTGGACCTCAGAAGTCCGAAGTCTGGCGGGACGCACCCCAAGCCCCCAGGCGCCCTAAGCCACTCCTTCCCAGCACTTAGCTGTCTCGAGGGCCAACACTGAAGGGTACCTGTGAGTTCCCCTGACACTTGCACCCTTTAGTCCCAACTTCTCCTGCTGCCTCTTGGTGGAGAGTGCGCCAGCCCTCCAGTGACTCGGAGGGGATGGACCCAGACAGCCGTGCGCGGCGAGGAGAGTGGGTTCGCCGTGCAGGCCACTAACGGGAGGGCTGTGACTCTTGCAGGGCTCCAGGGGATGAGGAGGCCCAGGTGGAGAACCTCATCACTGCAAATGGTAACTGTCATGACCACCAGCCCGGGTGGAATAGAAGTAATTGGGGAGGGTCCTCGTATAGCTCAGGGAGGGATGGTTGTCTGACACCACGGCCTCGCCAGAGCTCACCAGATGTGCTCCCATGTCTGTGCTCCCTCGCCTCCACCAAACAGGCTACGACTCGTGACAGCCACTGTGTATAAGGCATCTGCTTTGTCTGGGACACCATCCCAAGCGCTTTATAGACCCCACTTCACGTGCACACAGCCTGGTGGTGTAGACATCGCTACCGCATTTTATAACGGAGGGACCCAGGAAAGTTAAGGAATGTGCTAAATTCCTATAACCAGCAGGTAGCGGGGCAGGGATTTGCCCCTGGGTCTGTCTGACCCCAAATCCTGCCACGTCGCGTCTTCGCTGTAGGGTTCGGACCCTCCAGCGTCAGGCATGGGCACAGCTTCCACGGGGGCCGCCCGCCGGGGCGAGGGGTCTGTTCACTACAATCTGTTTTTTTTTTTTTCTAGCAACGGAGCCCCAGAAAGCAGAGAACTGAAGTGTAGCCCTCAGGTGGGAAGGTGAGATTCTGTCTGCCTGTGTCTTCCCCTGGCCCCCTCGCTGTTCCTGCCTCAGAGAAGTGCAGCGGGCCCCGCTTCTGTTATGAGCCGCGCTCTGAGGGCAGTGAGACAGACGGACCGACACAGCGGAGTACTGCGCATGTGCAGTAAACGGTTGGGAACTAGGGCCTCTGCACAAGCCAGTGGTCAAGTTCACGGGGTGTCATCTTAGCTGCCGTGTGGGCAGGACTTGGGGGTGAATTACAGTTGGCGAAATGCTCCCACTCTCCAAGTAGCATAAAGAGAATGGCTTTTAGTGATGATTCAGAAAGTATCTTAGGGCCACTCCAAAAAAAATTTAACATCTTTTTTTTTTTAAAGATTTTTTTTATTTATTTATTTGAGAGAGAGAATGAGAGAGAGAGCACATGAGAGGGGGGAGGGTCAGAGGGAGAAGCAGATTCCCTGCCGAGCAGGGAGCCCGATGCGGGACTCGATCCAGGGACTCCAGGATCATGACCTGAGCCGAACTGAGCCACCCAGGCGCCCAAAATTTAACATCTTATAATGAAACTTTCAAAGTCTACACAAAACTAGGGAGAACAGTGTATTGCTGCCCCCCCTGCCCCCACTTCGGCATCCTCCATGCACAGCCTGTACGCACATTGTGTTTAGCATTTGCTTCCATTGTTCGTTGTAGGGACACGGGAGAGTCATAACCGTCAAATGCCTTAATTTTCCAAAATGCTGCCACGCACAGACTCGCTGGAGCCTGCCGGAAGATGTGGGACAGGTGGGGTTGAGCCCCATTTTGTAGATAAAGAAACTGAGGTCACCGAGAACAGCCAGATAGCAAGTGACAGGTGGAACTTGAAGTCAGGCCCTTTAGCTTCGGGCCATTTCCACCACACCCCTCAGTGTCTGCTCATGTCACTCTGTGACCTCCCTGGAGTATATGGGGGCCCGGGGGGTGCGGAGGTCAGTCTCCTGTCCGCTCACATCTGCCTCACCTAAGGCATAATAGGCAGGTCTATGACTTTATCCTACATTGTCAGTGCAGAGATTTCTGGTACCGAAATGCCTGGTACACCAGCTTTTCCCATGAGCGCAATTACACTGTGTACTTGCATAGCACGTGAATTTTTTCCTAAGCGCTTTTGTGTCATCATGACAACCCCATGGGCGGGCAGAACAGGGCTCATTATGTCCATCTTCGATGGGGCTCGGAAAGGTCAGTGATCGCCTACGCACGAGGTGGCCGTAGGTGCCAATCTAGGAGGCGGGCGTCCAGGCTGGTGGCGTGGTGTTCTGTCCCTTTGTGGTGGCTGGCAGGTCCCATCTTGGGGATGGTGGGGGGGGGGGCTCGAGGGAGGGAGGCATAAGCTAGCAGTTGTTGTGTCTTTTTTTTTTTTAAACTAGGACTTCCTCAGAAACCTTGTTCTCTTAGATCTCGGGACTGAGCCACTACTGGGGGTGTCCTGACATAGAAACCCTGGGTTTAACACTTTTCTTTCCACGTCTCCCAGGTTCCAGCCCCGCTGAGAGAAGCACTCCCCGAGGGCCCCCCCCTCCTCTGCCCCCACCTCCTTTCCCTGCATCTCAGGCTCGTCCTCCTCGTGTCCCCAGGAATGTGGTGCTCGGAGTGGGTCTCATCCTGCGGGTTTCAGGGGGCACAGGGGCTGCGCTAAAGGCAGGGGGGCAGCCGGTAGAGAGTCCTGGAAGGAACCCAAGTTGTGTTTTAATTTAAATTCTCTCCCCCTTTAGCCTCCAGAACCTGAAGGGAGCTGCTCGAACCTTTAGATGCAAATGTTGATGCTTACGAACACCGGCCACTTCGGCAGCAGATCTTTCCCCAGGAGAAGCCAAGAACGTGTGCGTCCCCTGCTCCTTCCCTGTCCCCAGAACACGGTCCACAACTTAATGATGCAACTAACACCCGCCTCCCCTGCCCGCAGCCTGCGGTCTCGTCCACCTCCTGTGACGTGTCTCTGTATGTGTTTGATGACTGTGGTCTCTGTTGCTGCTTGTTTGTGGATGATGTTGTATTTTAGTGACCCCGGACTCACTTTCCTGGGCGGGTGCTGAGCCATGGTGCAATCGGCCCCTCCCTTCTCCCCTGGGCCCCCCATCATCTCCCAATCCCGGGAGTCTGCTTTTTCCCTTGAGAGACCAGTCCCTTCTCTTGAGTGAGGGGTGGGTGTAGGTAGGGGTAGGGGGCATGGGTGGGGGCCTCCCGTTGTCTTGGGACTTGGGAAGGTTTATATGACCTTTGTGATCATTCTCCATGGCCTCTCTTCACTTCCTTCACAAGAGCCTGGCTTCTGTATTCTAGCCCCGACCCGAGTCTGTTCTGGGGTCTCTTGGCAATGGGGGGTTCACAGCAAGGACCTGGTGAGCCCAGCTTTGCCTCCAGGCAGGCTCTGCCCTGTCCATGGTCATTTCCTCTTGGGGCTTCTGGCACGGAGTCCTCATCTGCCCCGCACCATGGCAGCGCAGCCTGGGATCCCGGGCTCGGGGCTTCTACCCTGCCCCTTGGGGAATGTGCCCCTTGCATATCTTCTCAGCAATAACCCCATGGGCTCTGGAACCCTGCTCCTCTCCCTCCACCCCCCGTCTTCCCTGCTTCGGAGACTCCCAGCTACAGCCCAGCCCTTCTGGACTCAGACGCCTGTCCCTGAATGAGGTCTCTGGGAGGCGAGGGCTGAAGGGACCCATTCTGTGGGGGCCAGCACTGTGGGGAGGGGCAGCCAGGAGAGCAGGGGACCTTTGCTTCTCTGCGCTCCCCCCACCACCACTGGCCGGGCAGCGGATGGCTCCGCCCCTGTGCTCCGCCCATCCCTGGTTAGAGAGGCAGGTGCAGCTGCCGGCTGCAGGTTAGAGACCTGGCAGGTACGCACAGCCCTGCTGCCGAGGGAGCAGCGAGAGGTCGAAGGTCCAGCCAGACCCCGCCTGTCCCATCCATCGTGTTCTTGTGGAAACTAGCCAAACTGCACCGCTGTGACCGGCACTGCTGTTCTCCGTGTTGTGACCTATCCTCTCAACAACAAAAAGGAATAAAATACCGTTTGTTTCCTAGTGGCTCTGGAGTGCTTTCCTTTGTGTCAAGGAGCTGGAGTATTTGTAGGGCCTTTGGTACTTGTAGGGCCCCAGGGACTCTGTCCTTGGTCAGAGGGAGGAGGTGCCCGCTGAAGAAGCAGTCAGGGGGTGTGTGTGGGCCAGCAGCTTCTCCCCTTCCCCACACCCCTTCCTCCTCCCGCCTCCCCCTGCTCCTGGGTCAGTGGGTCCAGCCGCTGCCCCATGGCAGGACCTGTACCTTATGCACGGCCTGCACAGAAGCAGAGGGTCCCGGTGGCTCCACTGAGGGCCTGCTGGCCGAGAACCAAAGGTTCTAACCTCTCCCTTTGGTCAATTCTGGGGCTGCTACCCGGGGACTTGGCAAAGAGGGTGTGGGTGGGTCACTTGGGTTGTGATCAGAGCCCTTACTTACCCTTTCATCTCTCTCCAAACCCAAATACCCCCTCCTCTGTGAAGCCTTCCTGGACTTCAGGTAGAATGAGTCCCTTCCTTTCTGTGCTCCAGTCACACAGGGTCCTGCCTTTATTTTCACATTTGAGGATCCATACCTCGGCTCCAAACTCTGGAGGCCAGGTAGATAATATCCATTTGTGAATCCGCTGTTGTGACACGAGATGGCTCGTAGGGGCCAGGGGTCACCGACAGTGTCCTCCCAAAGACATTCCGGTTCAGTCTTTGGGAAAGGACTGTTGGCCAAATGAGCCCGCCTGCAAGCTGATCCCCTGGGAGGTCGCTGGTGTGCGCCCCCATCTCTGTGCGTCTTGTGCGTTTTTATCGTGAGTCACCGTTCCCAGGGGGCAAGGACTAAGTCTTGTTCTAATGTGACTTCATGGCCTGCCCCCCAAAACCTTCAAGGAGTCTATCTAGGTTCTATGAGTTGTTTAGAGCTGCAGAATTCACAGGTGCCGGTCCCGAGGGCCTGAGGGCTCCAGCTACCTCCTGGCCACCCCTGGGACATGCACGGTGCCGTCCTACTTATGCAACTGTCCTGCCCTCTCTCCCCCAGGTCTTTGATAAAACGGAGGCTTTCATTGAGATCTAGCTCAATATTGTCGACTCTGTGATTATGGAGGCTAAAAAACCTCTGGTCGCACCTCAAGTTTGTGAGTAAGCTACTGACCACTGTTGGTGGGACACTCGGGGGTCAGGGAATTTACAAGGCTGGTAGCAGTTTCAGAGCTTGGCCAGAGGAAGACCCTCAGAGGCCCCAGGAACGCAAAAGATTGGGGGTACCTCCCCACATTCGTTATTAAAGCCTTAAACTCTACAATAAGTGTGAGGAAATCTAATGGGGGAGATTCTGAGTTTTCTCATGGTAATCCTGTTCATAACAGAGTGATGTTACCAGCTCTAGCATATATAGAAGAGTTTTCCCTCCTTTGCCTGACTCTCGGCACCCACTCTTTTGCCTCCTGCTAACCCAGCCTTATTTCTGAGGTAGGTAGGATAGTCACACTTCTGATAAACTTGTGGCTGGTCTAGGTCATACAGCTGCCTGGTAGAGGGGCTAGGAGCCGGGCTCAGGTTGTCTGTCTCCAAAGTTCCCTCTGGCACACCGCACGGCCTGGTTTCCCTCTGCAGGGGAGGGAAGGGAAGGAAGACGAAGGGAGAGGATCACCTGGCTTGGTGTGACCACACCTGGAACCTGGCTGGCCCTTCAGGGCGTACACTAGCAAGACTACCCTCTGGGTCTTATGGCCTGGAAATAAGACACATAATGAAGAGTCAAAGAAACTGATGATCAAAATAATGGCAATAATATTATTATTAATAACGAAATAAAACAGCTAATATGTGCTGAACCCTGGGCTGACCACGTCACACAGATCAACTCATTCGGAACTCACAGCACTGCCCGAAGGTATCTCAGTTTTACAGATGAGGAAGCTGCCGCTCGGTGGGACTGGCATGAGTTTGCACTCCTGGGGGCAAAGCCAAGGTCCAGCCCAGGCCCATCCAGCTCCAAGCCTGTCTCCCTCTGCACAGCAAAGGAAAGGTTGCAGACCCATCAAGTGCACATGGGAGGAGGCAGAATTTGGCCTTGTGTGGGGGAGTCCTTGGTTCCCACAGCCGTGATAATCCCAAACTGGAGTGAACTCCCCATCACTGGAGGTATTCAAGGGGATGGGATCCTCTGGCCAAGACGGACTAAGAGAATCTACCCAGGATGGCCTAATCTACCAGGTCCAGGCTCAAACTGAGGAACAACCCCTCCCGCCCCACCCCATCCCACCCCCACACATAATGGGCAAGCCCTTTCTCCCTCTCTGGTCTAGGGCTGTAGAGCCAGGGAAGAAGAATCCAGAATCCAGGCATGGATTGCTATTTAATGTGTGTCTTCCCTCCCGGACCAGCACTCCATGCTGGGCAGAACCATGTCTGTCCACTCAGCCCCCCGCCCTGGCAGGTGACTGCAATCTGTAATTTGGTTGGATATAGGAACTGTAACCTGGTTATACAGGGAAGTTGGCATGTCGCGCCACTTCCCAGAAGGGAATGCTGAGTCCCCTGGCCTCAGACAGTGATCCCAGGTGTCCTGCGCATTTTGCCTCCCAAATACTGCCCCCTCCCCATGAATTCCACTCCAGAGATTTTCAAGTCTATTTGCATGTTTACTTAACACCACATAAAAATAGGTCAATCTGCCTTCTGGGCCCCCAGGCTGTGGCCCTCTCCACCACTCTGGGTTTTTTGCAGGTCGTGGATTGGAACTTGCCAAATTGTTCTTGGAAGAGAGTCAGAGGTGGAGCGCAAGCAGCAGGGAGGGGTGGGTGGGTGAGGGGGATGCCAGGCTGAGGCACACGCCAAGGTCACCGGGCTCTTTCTCTCCTTCCTCTGGGGAGGAGGGCTCTGGCCTCCCAGTGATCGTGGGCTGGCAGGGGTGGCCGGGCAAAGCCAGGCTGGGAGGGCTGTCCAGCTCTATCTGGTTCACCTCACCTTGTCCTTGGCTGCTCTGCCGCATCTGGGTCCAGAGAGAGAGAGATCAGGTGTGTTTGCCTGAGCCGGGGGAGGAGCTTTGGAAATACCTGTCTCCAGGCCACAAAGAGGAAGAATGCCACCTCTCACCATTAGTGTGATTCATTACTGTCACAGCTAAACTCCAGGGGGGCAGAATCAGCCAGCTCAAGCCAACGGCTGCTGATTTTATGGAGCCGGCCGCAGCCCTGTGCCTGCCTGCACAATACTGGGGCGCCTGCCAAGACAGCGATGGCAGGGCAGGTGAGGCTGGATCGGATGTCATGGAAGACTTGGGCCGGTAGGGGCTGGTATGGGGAGGGCCCGCTGCACCATCCGGAGGAGTGGGCTCCTGCCCCAGAGCCAGGCGCGGAGGCAGGCCGGTGGAGGAGAAGGAGGCTCAGGACATTCCCTGGTCTCCCCCTCTCCTCTCTAGCTGTGCGAGCTCAGGCACACCCCAGCATCTCTGTCACTTTCTTTGCAAAATGTAGTCCTTCCTAGCCATAGGGTGAGCTGGGCGCCAGTGTAACCCTAGGAAAGCCACGTAAGCCTCAGTTTCCTTACCTGTGCAATGGGTCCTTTCCTGTTCCCTCACAAGGTCAAAGTGATACAGTGGACATAAAAGCACTGAGACTTCTCCAGGCAGATATTATGTTATTAATGTTTACATTACCTTTCATTTCCTTATGCATCCTTTCTTTGATGGGGGGGGGGCCCTCCTGTCTGTCAGACCTGGGTTCGAGTTCTGCCTCACCTACATATCAGAACAGTTTCCTCCTCTGGAAGTTACGTATCACAACACCAGCTTCGCTGAGTCACTGGAAGGAACGAAGCAGCTCAAGGAAGCAAAAATTCTTTGGAACTCTCGAGAACCATGAAATGAATGGAATTGTTACCAGTGAGGATTTCTGGGCACCGGACTTTGAGAAGGCACATATATTTAACAGACACCCTGAGCTGAGTTCTTGAGATTGGCCAGACTCGGCCATCTGTGAAATAAATGACAAAGATGTCATTATAAAGCCAGGTGTGAGCCATCTGGGCCACACCAGTGTAATCCAGAAGGTCACCGAGGAAAAGCAGGAGCAGAGAGGGTGGGCTTGCTCCTGGAGGTGGTGGGGCCTGGAGCTGCTTTTCAGAGATGAGGGGCAGGGGGAAGTGGGTACTAGGAGGTGAAGGACCGCAGCTGGAGAGAATAGCCTCTATTCCAGTTCAAGCTCCGACGTGAGTTCCGAGAAAAGTCAAGAATGTATTTCTCTCCAGGGTATTCGCTGTGGGAGAGGTGGGTCAAACAGGTTCGCCCTTGTCAGCCGCTGGAGAAACAGAAGAGGACGTCCCCATCCCCTGCCAGCTCAGGGAGCAGAAAGCCTTGGTGACCTTGACTCTCCTAGTACATTGCCCTTTGGCAGCTCCCAGGACCTGTGTGCCCCACGGCTCCGTCATCTTGAAGCTAACACTTAAGGAATGGACCCTCCAGGACCCACCTCCCCTGGCCTCGCCTTATAAGACCCCAGTGACCCTGGCATCGGCGGCGACTGCAGGAGGCAGGAGCCAACCCTCTTTGGGGTTCAGGACCTCTGGGCAGCACAGATGGGGCCTGGGAGCTGCCACCTTCCCTGCTGAGGCTGAGCGGCCACGCAGGCCATGCAGCTGCAGACCGACCCCAGCCAGGAATCAGGGCTTTCTAGGGGCTTCTGGCTTCTTCCCAGCTGCAAGCCAACACCAGCAGGATTGCGGGGGCCCTGGAGCTCAAGGCTGTGCGCTCTGACGTGCAGCCCCAGACATGGGGGAGTGGGAGCAACCCCTCTTGGGAAGGCTGCTGGTGAGGGCCTTTGCCTGTGGCTAGCTTTTGAGCACCAGGCAGACAGTGCTCAGCTGATGTTCCCGCATGCCGCCTCCCTACCCCAGCAACCCCAAAGTGACCACCCAGACTATTGCCCCGAGACTGAAGATGCTGCTTGGGGAAGACAGGGGAGACTGAGGCATGGCAACCAAGGACATTGTCCCACTGGGTATGACAGTGCTGGAAGAGGGACCGGGACTTGGGGCTCCCTCTCCATACCTCCCAAAGGTCTCCTTGATCTGTGGGTCTTGGGAGGAAAGCAGTGTACGGCTGGATGGTCCTCTTTGGCTCTAGCCTGGACCACTCAGACAGAGGGAGGGCGGCCTGGGGTGGGTCTTTGCCTGCCCTATGGCCTTTCTGGGACAGCAGAGTAGCACTCCCACCCCATTTGGCCCCATATCCTGAGAAAGACTAAAAGAAGAGGGGCAACCAGACCCCAGGAGCGACCAGCGGTGCTGCGTAGGTGTGGGGAAGGAGAGGAAAGTTGGGGGTGAGGGTTGGATGGTGGGCCGGCAGAGATTGTGCTGAGGGTCAGAGAGCGGGAGGTGCTCTGGGAACATGCCTTAGAGGTCACCTTGGCAAGGGACTTAGCCCAGGGAAGGGATTACAGTGAGGGTCCTTGCCTCCTAGAAACCCATCTCAGGTGAGGATAATGAAGTCAACCTTGATTAGGACCTTCTTTGGCCAGGCCTTTTACCCACATCATCTCAATTTCTACAAGAACCACGAAAGGTAGGTGTTTCATCCCATTTTACAGATGGAAGGACAGGTGACCTTTCCCAGCATCACAGAATCCACAGCGAAGTGTTGGGATGCAAAGGAGCTTAAGTGTGGCGAGTCTGTGCCACAGGGTGGCCCCCGCATGGAGGGACACATGGGAGGAGTGGCTCTCCTGGGTGGCTCCCCGGGCTTCCTGGGCCGCAGGCCGAAGGAGCCGGGGCCTCCCTGCTGAAGAGCAGGGTATCTCTGAGCCAGGGGCTCCTTTGGCCCCAGTGACAGCCAGGCTGATGATCTCAGCTGGAGGTGGACAAGAAGAAGTCTGAGGGAGGACTTGGGTATGAGCAAGAGAGAGTAGACCTTCTTGACTCTTAGCCCCAGGCTTCCCCTGAAAGGAGAAATAAATGCTTGCGTGGAAGTTGCTGCAGGTCTCTGGGTGAAGCGCCGGGGGGAGTAGAGGGTGGGGATGGAAGGACTCTGGGGTAGCCGCTGGCAAGACATGGGGGTGGCCGACCACCCACTCTTTCTCCGTGGGGGCAACCTAGTTCCTGTTACCTATTAGAGGGTGGGGATCTCAGGGGAAGAGGCTGCGTTAGGCAAGTCCTGGGCCTCCCTGAGCCACTAGAGAAATGACTTCAACTCTGGGATGCATTCATTTGTTTAACAAAACTGGGGGTGCACCATGTGCCAGGTCCTGTTCTAGGCCCTGGGAATCTGCAAATGAACACAACAAAAATCCTTGCTTTCCTGGAGAAAACAAAACAAAACAAACTAAGAAAGGGATTTGAGACGTTTCAGAGAGTGGGTGTGAACATTTTAGATTGGAGTGCCAGGAGGGGTCTTCTGAGTCAATCAGTGAAATGAGGTGTGAGCAAGGTTAGCCAGGAAGTTCTCTGGAGGAAGAGTGTTCAGGAAGAGGGAAGAGCCAGTGCAAAGGTCCTGAGGCAGGAGCATGCCTGGAGGGTTAGAAGAGCATCAAGGAAACCAGTATGGCTGGAGCAGAGAGAAGGGACAGGGAAGTTGGAGACAAGGTCAAAGATGTCACTGGGGCCAGATTAAGAAGTGTCCTATAGGACACAAAAAGGACTTTGGTTTATTCTCTGAGGCTTCAAAGGGTTGGAGCAGGAGAGTGAACCCTTTATAAATGATGGGGACGGGTAGGATGACTTTGGACGCCCTTTCCAGTTAGCCAGTCCAGGACACAGGGTCTCCATTTGGGATCAAGATGCCTTCCTTTGCAGCTTTAGGAGCTGGTAGGGAACACAGAATGTGTGTGTCGGTGTGTGTGTTTGCGGGAGGCTGTGAAGGGGGTTCTGGCTGAGATCGTCACGTTTCTGAACCACTGATATGTTTGGACCAGGTAACTTCTGAAGTGTCATCCAGCGCTGAGATTTCTGAATCTTTCCAAGTGCCCGGCTTGGAGAATTTCCGCTCGACAGTCCTGAGCTGTCTGAACGTGCAGGTTTCCACTTGGGATCATGTGACAAGGCCGGGTCGTGGGAGCAGCTCGGCCACGGGGCAGGGCCCTCGGGACAGACCTCAGCCCCTCCAGATCACGCCCCTCCAGGCCTGCCCTTCTTCATTTCCAGAACGTCTTCCAGCCGGGAGGTGGCTCTCTGGGGGTGTCATTAGTCATCCCCTCAGGGCAGGAGATTCTGCTAAGGAGGGATGGAGAGGCAAGTCGTTGTCTGACTGGAGCAGGGGGTCAGAGCCGGGGGCCAGAACCAGCACCTCCCAAACCCTGCTTTTCAGTGTGCATTCTGGGGCGGCCGAGTAGGGTGGCCCCCAAGTCACCGAGGGAGATCCCGTGCTCCGGAGTGAGCCACACCCAGCCTGCTTGTTGCGACCTTGCTCCAGGCCCTCAGAGGCCCCGGTGGCCCCGGGAACTGAGACTTGGCTGAGCCAAGGCAGGGGGCCGCACCTCCCTGGAACCCGAAGGGCTGTCTTCGGGCCGTCCCCCTCTGGCACCAACCAGCAGCCCTCAGAGGCCGCGTTAGGCTGCTACGGGTTGGCTGCCATGGAGTGGCTCCACACCAGCAGCCCCTCCTGGCCCCCAGCTGCTTCCCATGTGGGCCTTACTACCTGCAGCTGCGGCCTCAGGCCTGGCCCTGAAAAGCGCCCCCGCCCCCCCAGGGCAGCTACCGAGGGGTCTGCTGGCATTCTGTGCCATCTCAGGGGACGCCGGCTGCAGAATGAGACCCGAGGGCAGGACATGTCGGGGCGGAGGCCCTACTGGGCTTGACGGGGGAGGTGCAGCTGAGTAAAGGTTTGGGGGGGCCCATAGATGACCCTCGGGGTCTCCCTCAGTCACCCCTAGGGTGGCCTTTGCAGGCGCCCCAGGCTTCCTGGGGGGCGCGGGCTGTGGTGTCTCTCCTGTGGGGGCAGAGGGGCAGCGGCTGGGGCTTGCTTTGCTGTGGCTCCCAGCTTCCCCCTTCCTCGGGTAGAAGTCAGAGACCCTCTGATGGGGATGCCTGGCACAAGGTGAGGGCTCCCTTGCCAGCTCTCCTCCCTGACTCTGTCTCTTCCTGCCCCCCCCCCGGGGGGAGGGGGAGGAGGTGTGGAGGAGGGAGGGCCGCACTTTCCAGCCAGGCCCTTGGCAACCCATGCTTCACCACTCTCGTCCACTGAGGACTCCCCGGCCGCTCCTGCCATGGACAGGTGGTACCTGGGTGAGTCCCCTGAGCCCTACGCCCCCCGTCTGCTCAGACTCGGACACGGGTGTCCACCTCCTCACTTTGAGGTGCAGCCACCTGCTCCCCAGAAGTGCAGGGAAAGCCGAAGCGAGGACAGGCAGGATTTCTCAACAAGGGCATCTCAAGGTGGAATCCTGGATGTGTGGGGATCTCTGCCCTGAGCATCTCTGAGCTGCAGGAGCTAGGAAGACAGCTTGTCCAACAGCCTCCTTGTCTGCCTGTCTAGCCACCGGTCCATCTGCAGGAATTCCAAAGCCGGGCTGCTGGGTTCAAATCTTGTTTTCCCCACTCCCTCGCTGCCTGACCGCCGGCAAGTTGTTTAACTTCTCTCCTCAGTGTCCTCATCTCTAAAATGGGCATCCTGATGATGGCTTCCTTACCTCAGGGTTGTTGTGATGATCACATGCTTAATTTTTGTTACGTGCTCAGAACAGGGTCTTGCACATAGAGTTTAAAATTCAGATAACAACTTGTTTTTCATATTTCTGCCACCATCTCTCCCTCCCTCCCTCTCTCCCTCCCTCCTTCCCTCTCTCTCTCTCTCTCTCTCTATCTATCCTTTCCACCCATTTTTATATCCACTATGGCAGATAGAATCCGCAATAGCTTACAGAGATAGACAAAACGCACTAAGATACCGAGACAATGTGTGGTAAGGGGCACTGGTGTCTCGTGTAGAGAGCGACAGTAGCTTTGGGAGCACAGCCTTGCGGGTCTGGCTTTCTAGGCCTGGTTTTGTCACTAACTGGATGTTGCAGGCCAATCCCTCAAGCTCCTTGCCCTCAGTCTTCTTGTTCTGCCCAGTGGGGCTCATGGCCCTGCCCTGGCCACCTCCAGCGGTCTCGTTGCAGGGAGCAAATGATCAGCCTCAGCTTCTTCATCTGTAGAATGGAGCAAGCCCAGATTCAGTGGGACAGTGCATATAAAGAACCTGACAAGGGACACCTGGATGGCACAGTTGGTTAAGCGTCTGACTCTTGGTTTCAGCTCAGGTCGTGATCTCAGGGTGGTGGGATCGAGCCCTGCATGGGCTCTGCACTCACAGGGAGTCTGCTTGGGATTCTCTCTCCCTCTCCCTCAGCCCCTGGCTCACACACACTCGCTCGCTTGCTTTCTCTCAAAATAAATAAATCTTAAAAATAAATAAAGAGCCTGACACATGGTCAGCCCCTACTAAGCATTAGCTGTGCTATAATATTCTCATGAATATTCATTGCTCGGCTCTGAAAGCAGAGAGTAGAATGGATGTCACAGCTCCTGGGCTGCAGGGCCATGGCCATGACATTCTCTCTCCATCTCACCCCCATGCTGATTTTCGCTGGAGGGGGGTTGGCTTTCCTGCGTCCAGCAGTTAATGTTCAACAAAACATGAATGCCCTTTATTTTCCAGTTGACACAAATATGACGGTAACTATAGTGACACTTGCTGTGTCCCAGGTCGTATGCCCTGCTCTTCACATGCATTATCTCCTTTCTCTGCACAACAACTCCCTGAGGCAGGGAGTAGTCCCATTTTACAGACGAGAAGACTGAGGCGCAGAGAGGTTCAGTGACTCGACAGAGGCCATTTACTTAGCAAATGGAGGAGCCAGGAAATGAACTCAAACCTTGATCCCCTGCAACCACTCCAGGGGGATTAACAGAGGGATTCATTCCCTTTGGAAGGAGCAGTCCATCCTTGGTGGACACTGACCGCTGGCTTTGGGCCCTTGGCTACCATTGAACATTAGCCTCTTCTGGAGGCCAGTTCCATGGACTAGAGCTCAGCCAGGAATATGAGCACTCATGGAGTACCCAGCCCTGGGGTCTCTGGGGTGAAAGAGGCCGCCGCAGAGTGGGGAGGCAGCCTCGGAGGTGTGGGAAAGCACCTGACTCCTAAAGCCTAAGGCCTGCCTGTCCATCCTCCACCTTAACCCTCACCGGCTGTGTGACCTGGGGCCAGGGCCCTACCCTGTCTGTGCCTCGGATGCCTCATCTGTAAAATGGGAAATAACACAAGGCACAAGGGGATACTAGTTAGGCAAGTGCTTTGTGAGTCAGAAAAGCAAGCCCTTCTCCAGGTGGTAGGCTTGGCCCCTTCCTGAAGGAGCTGACAGCGCAACCCGGGAAACTGGCATGGGAGCAGCTAGACTGCAGAAGGAAAATGCCAGAGGCAACAGGGAAAGAGATTAGTTAGGGGTGACTGGAGCCTTTCTGACGGAGGTGTGAGCTGCTGGATGCAGCCCCAAAGGGTGAAGGAAACAACAGAAACGGGGCAGCTCAGGCCTGGAGGCGTGAACGCGCACGATGGGCTCGGTGTGGGCCTTGTGGTGGGAGGGGGGCAGGTGCCTGGGGACGTCCGCAGGGAAGCCCCGGATGCTGGGTCGGAAGTAGCAGCTGAGCTGTGGTCTCCGTGGTCTCCGCAGTGGTCGGGGAGGTGGGCGGCTGCTGGGGTGGGGTGGCGTCTGTGGGGCCCCCGACGTGGCCCCTCAAGCGCTGGTAGACACTGAATATATTTTGAAAGTCCCACTTCCCCCGTGCCCCAGCCCCAGCCACAGCTTCTCCAGCCGGTGGAAGAACACTGTGGCCTACCCGTCCCCGACCCTTCTCTGGAAATTTCCTTTCGGAGGGTTTGGAAACTCAGCCAGCTCGTCCCTGCCCCTGCGTGCGCCCACACTTCCTCCTGCCTCCGAGGGAGCCCCTCCGCTCACACGAGGGCTTCTCTCGTGACCAGGGTAAACATTACCTGGCACTGTTAATGTTTAATGCCCCCACCTCTCCCCTGGCCACCCGCAGCCAGGTGCTCTCCCCCGAGCAGAGGCAGGGGAGGGCAGCCGGGACCAGCCCGATCAGCTAGGGGAATGGCAGCACTGTCCCTGGACGACGGTGAGTGTGTGTGTACGTGTGTGAAGCAGGAGGTGGCCTCTCCTTGGACCACCTTTGAGGGGATGAGCTGGACCCCTGGCACCCCTGCCTTCCAGGGACCCCAGCACCCCTCCCCCAACCTTGCCAGCCTCCTAAGAGGATTTAAAAAAATTGCTTTGAACAAGAGGGTCCTGCCTTAAGTCTGAAGGAATAGAGCTTGAATGGCAGGACCTGGGGTGCCAGGTAGGAGCTGGGGGATGGGGGCGGGGATGAGCTCCTATCTTGACTCTCCGGCAGGCACCTGTCCTGGTTCAATGTATTTTTTGGACTATCTAAGCTCAGAGCGGGAGGTGGAGGGGGATCAGGCTGGCTTTGGGGCCAGAGCCCCCCAAGTGTGGAGGGACACCGCCAAAAGGATCCCGTGATGGGGGTGACTCGGGCCTGGAGGCCAACAGGGACCTCTGTTGACTGTGGTGGGCTTTGAGCCAGACCTAGAAAAGACGAGGGCTTTGGGTGGGCGTGGGTTCAGTGAATGGCTCAAGACAAGGGACGAAGGAGGAGGCGGCTCCCTGGTGTGGTGAGGGGAGCCGCCAACCTAGTCATGGCTCTGGGGCTAACTCCCCATGTCACCCTGCACAAGAACTGAATCCAGAGACAACGCTGATGGGCTCCCACATGGGGACAGGCTCCTGGGTCCCCATAGCCCTCCCCTAGAGGCCCAGGCACTGGCTCCCTCTGGCCAGGGAGGCTGCACAGGGGACACCCTGTGGTGTCCCCAGGCCCCCAGGCCCCCCACCACCCAGGGCACAGTTCAGCACAGCCTGGGAGGTGCTGACTTGTGCATCCCTTCTACCTCAGGCACTGCCTCCTTAGTGCCGAGAAGGGACCTGATAGAGGGTAGGAAAGAGGGGCCACCCCCCACCATGGCCGCAAAACTCTGGCCAGGTGCCCTCGGGCTGCCCAAAGGCAAGTGTGCTCAGTTTCCAGGGCTGGAGGGCAGAGCTATGACCTCTGGTGCTGAGTAGCAACACGTTGGGTGGGCTAACACTGTAGGACACAGGGGACTGGACCATACGTGGCCTTGAAATGTCTCGTGCCTTCTGACCATCTGAGGGGCAATGTAGCAAAGGGGTAAGGCGCCTAGATTCTTAGCAACCTATTGCCTGGGTTTAAGTCCCAGCTCTTCCCCTTTATGCTGTGTAACTGTGGGGGCGTTACTTAACCTCTCTGTGCCTCCAGCTTCTAGGGATTGTATTGGAATCATATTAATGCTTCACGGGATGCCTGTGACGGTAAAATGAGCTAACGTTTTGTTAGCCTTCGCCTAGCGGGTGGTAAACACTATATATTAACGATTCTTAAAAGAATTTGCTTCCCCTTGAGGATGGAAACATAAGAGAGAAGGATCTAGAAACCTGAGTCCAAGACCCAGTTCTGCCCCCAACTTTCATGGGGGACCTTCAACAGGTTCAGTTTTCTCCTTCTGTGCAGTGGAAGTGAAGGGCCTCTTCAGTTCATTCATTCCACAAGTATTTGCGACGCATCTTGCCGTTGATTAGTCACATGGAGGGAGGCTCCATGGGTCCAATGGGAAATGTCTCCCATGGCCTTGCTTACGGTTGTAGAAAGAGAGGAGAGGAAAGAGCCAACCCTCCCAGAGTTGCCGGAGGCCCCCACAGGCAGCACGGCACCCTGCTTGGATGCTTGGTGTTTGGTCCCAAGCTGATTGTCTCCAAGGTGGCCCAGGACAGATGCCCCCACTGGCAGTGGCCTTAGCAGGCCCACCAGCCTCCTCTTGCCCACTTGGACCCTTGGGGCTGCCGGGAAGGGAAGGATGGGAGGTCCACTGTTTCCGTGGCTGGCTCACCCTGCCTCTGGCTCTCTCCTCAGGTGGCAGCCCCACGGACGATGTGGACCCATTCTACTACGGTAAGCCTGCTGGGCCCCCCTCCTCAGCCTGCCACCACGCACAGACCCCCGGTTCCTGGCATCCCCTGGTTACGGCCACCACCTTCCCCTGGTAGCCTGGGGCTGCTGCTGGGGTGGGATGTGGGAAGGGTGCCTGGGATGACCCATCCCACCTCCTTGCCCTCTCCTTCCTCAGACTATGAGACTGTCCGCAAGGGGGGGCTCATCTTTGCTGCCCTGGCCTTCGTCGTGGGGCTCATTATCATCCTCAGTAAGTGGGGCTTTCGGAAGGGGCCGCTTCATGGGGCCCTATCTCTTCTCAGAGCCACTGAGCACGGGTTCCCCAGGCGGGGGTCGGGGAAAGCCCTCTCACCCTCTTCTCAGATCCCAGAAGGGAAGTGAGTTTCTCCCTCCCCTCCATTCCCCTATGCAGGATGTGGGAACTGACAGATACCCTGATGGACACAGGCTTCTTGGGACGCCTCCCTGCTTGGTCCTTGGGCCACACAGAGGATGTGCCCTTTTCCTCCAGTGCGCCCTCTGGTGGCCCTGAGAGGAGCTGCTGAGAGGGGAGAGCTAGCTGTGCCCAGCCTGCGAGGGACACTCCAGCACACGGGGTTCAAGCCAGGGGAGGGAACCAACCTCCACTGGATACCTCCCTTGGCCAGATCTGGGCACTTTCCTTGCTTGGCATGAGCTACATCTCAGTCCATTTAAACCTCTCGGCAACACTGAGGGATGGCCCCTATGGTCACATTCTACAGAGGAAAAGCTACCCACCGTGACAGGTGCAACAACTTGCCCGGGGGGCCACAGCCAATCAGAAGCAGAGCTGAACTCAGCTGAACCCAGGGGTGTCCACCTCCCACCCCATCCCACCGACTGCTGGAAAGCAAGTGTGGCTGGGAGCCAGAGGCATTCGACCCCATCACCAGTTTACTGTGTGTGGATCCCTAACTCCCTGGGCCTCAGTTTGCTCATCTGTTAAGTAGGGATGATCCTACTGATCTCATAAAGTTAGGGCTAGCATGACAGCCAAGGGAGTACTCAGGGGCAGGCCTAGAGTGTTCTGGAGGAGAGACGGGTCCTTGTATATCCCCTAGCCCCAGTAGGCACACAGCAGGGTTTAGTAAATGCTCATTGACTTGGTTTGGTGCAACCAGAAGAAAAATACACAGAAACACAAACACCTCTGCGTCCTGGGATTCTAACCCGTCCATGGTTGGTGCCATTCCATCTGAGGGCTTCTGTCTGCAGACATGGCTGCTCTCCCCAGCTCAGCTGGAAGGGTCTTGTGGGCAGTACTGGGTCGTGGTCCAGCACACAGGTACAGGGGGCAGACAGGCCTGAGCAGAGATCTTGGCTCTGGACTTATGGTCCTCCTCCCCCAGGAGCATATTGAGCAGCTACTATGTGCTCGGCCCTGTGCCGGGGGCACCACCATGGCCCCTGCTTGGCCACTGCTCTCAGCAAGCTCACGGTCTACCACGGAGCCGCTGCGGTAAATGTTTGTTGACTGACTGACGGATGTACCGACTGACTGAATGCTTATGGCCCAGCTCCATATAAAGACAGAAATGGTCCACTGTGGCTCTGGTGGGCGGGAGGGAGTAAAGGCTCCAGGGCTGCATCCTTCAGGGCAGAGAGGCTCTCCCTGGAAGCAAGAGGTTGATGGAAACTCATCTCCTTTCTCCCTTCAAGGCAAAAGACTCCGCTGTGGGGGCAAAAAGAAGCACGGGTGAGTGCCTGCTTAGGGTCCCTGAGTGGGGTGGGGACACTGGGGGGAAAGGAGGCGTAGGCCAAGGATTTTGGTCTCCGAAGCCTGTGAGGAGGGGTCCCCGACTTCAGGGACCCTGAGACTCACCACATCCCCCTCTGACTTCTTCCTCTCTTTTTCCCCTCCCCCACCCCAGGCAAGTCAATGATGATGATCTGTAATGACAGGTGAGTTGGGGAGGGACAGGTGAGGGGGGAGCCAGGGATGGCTCTGGAGAAATCAGGGAGAGCTTGGGATGGAGCCGGGAAGGATTTCAGGGTCTTCCAGCCTCCAGCCAGGTGGTCTGCCACCCACCCTGGCTTTTTGATTGATGGCCAAGTGTCTGGTGTGGCGTGTGTGGCCAAGGGCGGGGGCAAAGAGAAAGGTGAGATGAATAAGGAATAAAAGAAAAATCCCTACTCCTGCCCCCATTGCAACCCAGACCCTGTCTTTGTCTTTTCAGAGTCAGCCGTACTGCCTTTGCAGTGGGGCCTTGGGAAGCCTTCCCTGAGCTGCAGACCTTTGTCCCCAGCACTGCCAGGCCCTCGGGCTGAAGGAAGCACCAGGCTCCAGGTGACCCCTGGGTTTTCATGGCCTCCTCCCAACCCCAGGCTGCCTCATGTTAATAATAAAGCCAGCCTCAGAGACACAGCTCCTTCCCTGGCCTCCCTCCTTCCCTCCCATACCTGCCACAACCCACTCGTCCTTCCAAGCTGGAGTACAATGGAGCCATGACCTTGGTTTTCAGTGAATTGCTCAGGTGCCCATGCCTACTCATCATCTGCAGGCCTCTCCTTGCCCCCCGAATTGCCAGGAGCCCCGAGGACCGAGGACTCAGCCTGCCTTCCGCACCCCAGGGAGAGAAAGCCGGGAAGTGTGAAGGTCAATGACAAATGGGTGCCGCTTTGGTATCTGCTCAGGCCCTGGGTGCTGCTACTGGAGCTCTCTGCTGGGAGTTCCTGCAGATGTGCCCTGAGCGGCCAAAGTCGTAGCTGTTTGTGACCATAGTACGTGCTCTGCCACCTCCCAGGAGCTCCAGCATGCCAGGATGGGTGGGCCTGGGGGCCTTGGTGTGTGCCTCAGCACGCGCTCTCTCCCTACCCCCCTCCTGACCCTGGTGCTAAGCTCAGGCCACTCCCTTTCTGCTCTCGGGGCTTGGGAGCCCCCCACCGCACCTGTTCTCCTCCACCTATCTGGGTGCTGCCTTGGTTAATCCCAGGGCCAGGGAGCGGACAGGGAGGGTGCGGACCTCCAGCCCTGTGCACTCTGGCAGGGACCCAGCCGCCGGCCGCAGGAGCCACGATGGTGTCAGTCTGCCTCTCTGCCCAGAGCCCAACTTCCTGAAGCCTGTGGCCCCCTTGCAGCGCAGCATGCTCCCCTCTGGCAGTTTCTGCACTCAGAAGGAGCCCATCTTCCCTCTCCTGCTCTTCCGTGTCGAAGGGATGGGGTGGCAGGATCACGGCACCACCTAGTGTCCATTTTCCCCATCTGGGTTTGTAAGCCTGCCAGGGAGGGGAGGGGAGAACTTGGCAGGAGAACCCAGACAGCAGCGAGCTAGTGGAGTTTACAATGAACAGGGGGGTCATGGGTTCAAGCCCCGCACTGGGCGTGGAGCCTACTTAGAATAAAAATTTTTAAAAATTTTTTTAAATTTAAAAGGAACAGGGTATATTTGGGGGCCAGAGGCAGAGTAGACCACCGTTCCACTTGCAAATTCAGTTCTTTGTCTAAATCCACAGACCCCAGGTCCTGAAGACCACCAAGCCTCACAGAATCACAGAAGGCTTGAACACAGAAGGTCCTTAGGGAGCGAAAGAGACAAGCTTCACTTCTCAGAAAGGGAAACTGAGACCGTAGGAAAGGCAGGGACTTGTCCAGGTGACACAGCCGGCCTGTATCAGGGCCAGAGCTAGAAGCCAGCTCTCCAGTTCCCATTCCAGCATTCTCACTGACACCTGACGGTGGGGGGCAGATTCCCCACTGACCCGCTGTGGGCTTGGAAAGCCGAGGGAAGAGAGAGAGGGCCTGGCTACTTACACCTCGGGGCCGAGGTCTTTGCGACACCCTGCTCCAAACGTGGGCTCACCAAAGACAAATAAAATG
This sequence comes from Mirounga leonina, assembly GCF_011800145.1. Lineage (NCBI taxonomy): Eukaryota > Metazoa > Chordata > Mammalia > Carnivora > Phocidae > Mirounga > Mirounga leonina. Next base: position 13,906,164 of record NW_023270387.1, on the reverse strand, counting down.
GGACAGGCCACACCCCTAAATAGAATTCAGTATTTCCATACACAAGACGGAGCGTGTACCGGACCTGTCCATCCTGGTGGGAGAAATGAACAGGAACGGGGTGGGCCCGGCCAGGGGTGCTTTCCCGAGGAGGTTCGCTCCTGAAGCTTCTTGAATGTAGCAGCAAGACAGACAGGAGGAGGGGGTGTTCCAGGTCTGTGGCCCAGAGCAGTGGAGAGGAGTTAACACTTCTAGAATGTTCTATACACCAACCTCTGAGGGTGCCAACTAGGAGGGGCATTCTAGCTGTTCCACAGGGGAAATGGTCCCAGGTGAGCCACTCCGCTCTCCACCCCTGCTGCAAACCCTCCGCCCTTGTGAAATGTGAGGCTCCTATGGGTCCCAGGTTATGTACCCCAGAGAACCCAGGGAGCTGTTAGAACCACCAGACACCCAGCATTCCCTCCAGACCTATTGAATGTGACTCTTGGGCTGGGGCCCACGAAAGTTGATGGTTAACAAGCTCCCAGGTGGCCCCAGAGAGTGGCCAGGGCTGAGAACCACGGATCTAAGCGACATTCTGAGGTCTGTGACCTGTTCGTGGTTCAGGGCCTTTATGAATACTTTCCCTTCCCTCTCCACAAAGGTCACATGCCCTGGGAACTACTGAACTTTCACTTCACTCTGGGATTTTTCACAATTCAGACACAAATTGGGTCACAAGGAACAACCAAGCCTGGGAACGACTGGATGAATGACTCTTGATCACCCAACAGCAACAACAAAAAACCCTTGTCTGAGGGCATGCAATCCCCCTTGTCACCACCAGAGAGAGCATGCGTCTTAGTCTTAAAGCTCCTTCAAATTGGAGTTTTCAACTCTGTCTTTCCGGGGCCTGGGTCCTTTGCAGACGGTAGGGCCCCCTGAAACCAGGGAAAGCTTTGAATTCTTCTCAATCCGTTTGCACATCCCTCGGGTGTATCGCTTGCCCTATTCTGGGGTGATTCTGGGCTGTGGGTCTCGAGTCCTCACCCCTTCTGGAAGGCAGTGATCATACATGGTCTGCATATCTTCCGCAGCGCTTGGGGTAACCACGAAGCCTCCAGCCCCATAGTTGGAGCTAATCAACGTCATGAGCAGGACCCGAGAGAGGCAGAGGCGCTGAGCACCGGCATCTGTGGGGCGGCAGGTGGGAGAAGTTGGTTGGTTGTCTGAGCGGCTCTGCCTAACAAGAGCCTGGGCCACAGAGATTCTGGCTTAACTGATGAGATGCTGGTCGTGTTTAATGCCACCCCCAGGAGAATTCGTTCTGGAGGTGAAGTTGCAAGTTATTAGCTTACTAGGTGGGCACAGCTAGGGCGGTAAGGAGAATGGGAGGCAGGGGAACAGATATGGGGTGGAGACTCAGATGGCCCCGGAAAACTTGACCTGCTTCACGGTCTGGGGAGACGGGCAGACAGTGCCACCCTGCCCCAGCGGTGGCCTCACCCCAGCTCTCTCATGAAGGTGCTTTCAGGGCATAAGAGGTACGTGCTGGCCTTGGACACTAGGGCCCTGAGATCTCCTGAGCCTGCGCTACCCTGGCCTTTCCTCACCGGCCTCCATGCGGCGGAAGGGCTGGGCAGGAGGTCAGGGTGGGACAGTATTAGCTGGTGACCCTGTCAGTGTCGCCCCTGTCCTAGGCTGGAGCGCCCACTGCCCCAGCCTCTGTACACTCAGGCATGGGGAGCTCACATATGTGTGGGCTGGGGGGTGGGGGCGGAGATCCCCTCTTGGACACTCTGGTTAGGTGGCCTGTTGGGGGAAGCTCTCCTCCCTGCCCTTGGTTTCCCCATCAGAGGGACTGGAGGCTCGGACTGGATGGTCCCTGGATCCTACAGGTGTTGATCTCCTTTCCAGAGTGAGGACGCCCCTGCCTTAGGCCTCTGATTTTTCTAAACTTTGGGGCCTTGGGGGACTTCCCGTCATCCCCAGCAATCCCAAACTCTCCCCAGCTGAGCAAGGAGGGGGTGCCCCAAAGAACCTACCCCGAGCATCTACTCTGGTCCTACCTCTGTCAAAGGGAGTGGGGTCTCTGGGCAGACAGGGAGGCAATGCGGGTAGGGGGCCCTGCTGACGAGGGCCCAGAGCAGAGACGAGAGCTGAGCCTTCCCCGACGCTCCCCCTGCTCCTCCTTGCTCCAGGCAGGGTTGCTGCCGAAGAGATTAATGCCTCCCTGTTGATCCGCGGCCCCAGGCAGCTGAGCTCTGAACTGCAGTTCGGCAGAGGCCTCTGGGGCGGCAGCGGCGTGCCCATTCTTCATCCTCCGCCTGATGCACGCCTGGCCAGCAGAGATCAGAGGCAAATGCCACAGCCTCCAGGCCCTGTCCTGTGGTGGCGGTGAGTCCCTGGCTGGGAAGATGGATCAGGCAGGGCCTGGGAGCCAGGACCATGGCAGCCTCCATCCAGGGCCGCGGGAGGGCAGTACTGAGCCCTGGGCTGGACTGCCAGAGCCAGAGGGGCCCCCAAGTGACCCAGCCATGGAAGAAACCCCCGGCTCAGCCTCAGTGCCCCCCTCGCAGACTGGGGACACTTTACATTGAGCGACCGAGGGCTTGGGAAGCCATCCTACTTAGAACTTGGAACCTGGATGCCCAGGGCATCAGCCCCGACCCTGGAGGGGTTAGGGGTGTGGCAGGGGAGACCCGAGTGAGGGGTTGACCCCGCCGGTGTGGATGGGTGTGGTGCCTGGCAGGAGCTGCCTGCGGGGGGTGGGGGGCAGCTTGTGTTTCCAGCTGGTTGGCCTGCCTGTGCCTACCCCGTGTGACCTCCCATAGTCCTGCTCCCCCAGCCCCCGGAGGCCCCCCAGGCTCTCCTGGCTGCTCTTTGCCTCTAGGGCTCTAAACTTTGGTTCCCTTTCCAAGAAATTCTCTCTGTCACTTCCCCACTGGGCTTCTTTGGTGTCACTAGGAGGAACTCCCAGGTGAGCGTGGCAGAGGATGGGGGGGTGGAAGTCCCGAGCTGGGCTGGCATTTTGTGGGCCCAGGACGCCCCCAGCGGTTCTGTGTAGCCGGAGCAGGAGAAGGTGGAGAACTGGTCTCACTGGCAGCCTTGCCCTGGGCCTGCTGTGTGACCTCGAGAAGGCCTTCATCTGTCTCTGGGCTTGGCGAAAAATCCCAGGCTTTGGCTTCCAAGTCAAGGGGCCGAGGGAAAGGGTCAGTGGGGGAGCTGTGGCTGATCCCTCGTTCCTTCCCGCCCCCAGGAGAGCCGGGCTTGGGGAAAGCGGGGGGTGTGCATGTGTGTGCAGACACACACACACACCACAAATACACACTTGCCTCTCCCTGGTAGTGAAGGCAGACAAAAAGACACACTCGAGAAAGCATAGGCGAGGAGGCCGGCTTGGCCCCGAGCCAGGAGCATGTTGAATTCTCTCGTGGTCTTTGTTTCCTGAAAGGCCTATCAATCAGTAAGAGTCGTGCCAAACCCAGCCTGCATGGGAGGTAGTGGGGTATCCTCTGCTCCGAAGTAAATAATATTTCAGGTCTCATATCCCCGGACCATATGTTCCCGACACAGTTAATAACATCATCCGGGAGTGGCCTCAGCCCTTACACACCTGCCGAGGGCATGAGTGGGAGAGCCCCAGCTGGGCCTCAGCTACCCCTGGACCCTTCCTGCCCCGTCCTCCCCAGCACCCCTGGAGATCTGCTGCGGGAACCCCCCATCTCCCTGGATTCTGACCATCCCTTCATGTCTGCCTGTCCTATTGCCCCCAGCCTGTCCCTGGCACAAAGTAGGTGCTCAGTGTTTGTTGAAGGAACACATGACCGGCTGACCAGAGGAATGAATGAGTGATGAGTGATGACCCACAGCTGCCCACCCTCCCACCTCCCAAGGGGCAAGGAGAGCTGCTGGGCATCGCCATCTGGGCAGGTGGTGTGTGGGTGCTCACTCAGGATGCCGTGCTGGGGACCCGTCCTGGGGACAGCCAGCTTTTCTTCCTTGGCATCGTGGTAAAGACCACAGGCTTTGGAATCAGCCGGCCCGGCTGAGTCCGGGCTTCACTAATGGTGAACGATTCGGGACTATGCGCAAGTCCCTCCTGAGCCTCAGTTTCCCCAGTGGAGAGATCATTTCTGACCCTTGGTGGTTCCTTGCTCCCACAGGCTGTAATGAGCTGAGGCCATTGCTGATTGTCCCAAAGGCTCTTTCGGCTCTAACACTTGATGCTGTGGCCTCTTCCTGGACCCCTCCAGGGACCTCACCCCTTCCCTTTACTGCTTTAATGTTTGTTCTTCAGCGTGGTCTTCTCAGGACACTTCGGGAGGACCAGGAGGCAGGGTCCCCTGAGTCCCACCCTCAGATGCGCCAGGTCCCAAGGAGAGGCTGGTGCAAGCAGAGGTCCCAGCCCCAGACACTCCTTAGCACCACGTAGACCTGGTGTGGCCCATTCTTTTTTTTTTTTTTTTTAAGATTTTATTTATTTGACAGAGAGAGACACAGTGAGAGAGGGAACACAAGCAGGGGGAGTGGGAGAGGGAGAAGCAGGCTTCCCGCTGAGCAGGGAGCCCGATGCGGGGCTGGATCCCAGGACCCTGGGATCATGACCTGAGCCGAAGGCAGACGCTTAACGACTGAGCCACCCGGGCGCCCCTGGTGTGGCCCATTCTTGAGGATCTCCCATCCCCGGGCCCACTGCCAGCTCCATGTGGGCTCCCCAGTTCCTTGAGACCAGCGGAGGGTGATCTGTGGCTCTGGTGCTGAGACCAGGGAGGGTTTGTGGAAAAAAGTGTCTTGCTTATAGATTTCCCCTTGGTGTGTGTTGTGTGCGTGTGAGGGTGTGTGCGTGTGAGGGAGAGAGTGTGCGTGTGCGTGTGTGTTGCTGGTGGTGTTGGAACTGGGAGGAGCCCAGGAGGCCAGGAGCCTGGGAGGGACCCCGCAGAGGGTACAAGAGTGTGGCCCCAGCATCAGGAGACCCTGCCTCCCTGCAGGCCCCTGTCTGCACCTCGGCCCCTCAGCTGAGAGTCAGGACCTGGATGGGAGGACATCATTCATTCATCCCTTCCAGTGATTTCTTAGAGACCAACGTGGAAACAGCTGGGGCAGAGAGTGAGCCCAGACTCCAGGCACACCCCCCTCCATGAGGCACTGCCTGGCCTGAAGGCAGGGCCAGCAGGGTGGAGAGCCCGAGCTGTGTCGGGGAGCACAGCATCCTGCAGTGCCCCATCCCCTCCCGTGGCACTAGGGGGAGGCAGATAACCAGATTCCCGGTGCAGAGGTTTGCGGGTGAGGGGTCTGCAGGGCAGTGGAGACTGCCCCTCGGTCGGAAGGCAGCCGGATGCCCCTCCAGAGAGCAGAGCCATACCCCAGAGGCCAGGCCCTGGAGGGGAGGCAAGCTCCTGTCCTTCCCAAAGTGTTGAGAGCCGATATTCTGGGCCACCCGAGTGGGATCCACCCGCCCTCCCTGGAGCTCCGCACTGAGCCCCTTCAGCAGCTGAGGCAGGATTTCTCTTGACCCTGGGGTCTCTGGACAAACTCCTGGGCACCTCTCCCCAAATTTGAGGTAATTCTGACCGTTTAGGAAAACTCACTCTCTCCTAGATCTGATATTTTCCCTCCTCTCAAACCGTGCAGTGAAAATGCTCTCCGGTGGGAAGAGTGCAGTGGGAGAGGGGCCGGAGGTGGGGCAACACAGACTTGGGTTCAAAGCTTGCCTCTGCCCCTGACTAGCTGGGCAGCACTGGGCGAGCTCCTTCGTGTCTCTGAACCTCCCCCTCCTCTCCTGTGAAATGGGCATTACAATACTCAGCTCATTAAAGAGATGGAATGGGATCATGTGCATAAACAAACCATAAAACACCTAGGAAAAGAGTGTGGCTTTGAGGGATGAAGCAAATGTCAACTAAGGCTTTCATGGAGCCGGGGGATGGGCATTCTTTTCCAGTCATTCATTCAGCAAAATAGTGAAGTATTTGAACATCAAGTGATGTGGCAGGCACTGTGTTAGGCATTTCGACAAGCTTAAGTGGAAGTTGTTTATGAAACCACAGAACCTAAACCCATTAAAGATTCTTCTAGTCTCATGTTTCCCAGATGCCAGTTGCTAGTCCCCTTCCTAGCTGCTTACATTCACATTACCTGGGACACGTAGAATGTAGATCCCTGGTTCTGTAGCCTGGGATTTCTCTGTGTCCCCTGTCCCCCCCCCATGTGTGCGTGTGCTTGCGCACACGTGTCTGGTTGTGTAGCTGAGCTTGGGAGCCATTGATCTAGTTCAGCCCCTCACTGAACAGTGGAATCTGAGCCCCAGAGGGGAGACGTGCTCAGAGGACAGCATCCATCATCTCGTGGCTGTATCACCTTTAGCAAGTCACTTGTTCCGTGAAGCCTCAATTTCCTCATCTGTAAAATGGGCTTATTGATGCCTGTTTCACGGTGGGGTCTTCCTATGAGCATGGTTTGGAGGTGGCACAGTTCCACTTTTTAACTCTGGGTACAGCCAGACTGACTTTTCTAAGGAGAAATCCCACAGGCTAAACTTTCTTTCACTTCCCCCAAGTCCAACTGGCTCTAATACTGGAAAGATAATCCTCTCAATGGAGTAGCCCCCTGCCCGCTTTGCCCCACCCTGTTTTAGGTGCTGGTCTTTGGGTGACACCTGCTGGCTGTGGCGGGTACTGCATCCTTCCCTAGCCGAACAAATGCACAGATAAAACTTGCCCATCTCTTTCTTATTTTTTAAATTTTAAAAAAGTTTTTAAAAATGTATTTATGTAGCCTCTACACCCATGTAGGACCCAAACTCATGACTCTGAGATCAAGAGCCGCACATTCTTCCGATGGAGCCAGCCAGGCGCCCCTTCCCATCTCTTTGGACATTCACGGCCACACTGCCAGGTAGGCGTTATGCTTCCATTCTACAGATGAGGGAAGTGAGGCATGATACTCTCAGTTCATGAGAGGCACAGTGAGTCTCTGACTGTGGACTGAATCCAGGTGCTTCAGCTACATCTCCTCCATACCTCTTGTTCTTAGACCGGGCAGGGTGGAGAATCATTCCCTCCTGAGCAGAGGAGAGCACCTTGAATCATCTTGAAATAGGGGCTGGGTTTAGGGGAATGGCCGGGGTTGAGAGCCAGGTCCAGGCTGGCCGAGAAAGACTTGTTTTTGTGGCCACAACCCCGCTAGGCAGGAGACTACCACATCCAGCTGTCTTCTATCTCCAAAGGAACTAGCCTGCTGCCAGGGGCTTCAGTTGTCATAAGACACTCTGAGGAGAGCCAGAGAAGCCATCTGGCCAGGCTGGGAGGCTCGGGCTTTGGGTCCGGCTGCCCAGTGAGCTGGTTGCCTCTGTGCCCAGAGGGTGCAAGTTCAGCTCTCTCAGGCAGTGGCTAGCCTGAAATCCAGTGCGTGTATATTTATATGTGGGGAGGGGAGGGGCCCTACCTGGCCCAAGCTACTTCTCAGTCAGAACACATACAGTGTAGTGATTGAGAATGAGGATTCAGCCTTATTTTTTAGAGATGCATGCTAAAAGATTGACAGATGAAATTATATAATGTATGCAATTTGCTTAAAAAAAAAAATCCTTGGTGATGGGAAGTCGGGGGGGTAGTATGGGAATAAAAATGAAACAAGATTGGCCATGAGTCAACAATTGTAGCCGCAAGAAGATGGGCACGTGGCATTTCATTACACTATTCTCTCTACTTTGGGTATGAAATTTTCTATATTAAGACCTTTTTAAAAATGTGACAGCAGAAACACTACCAGCCACCCCCAATGGCAATAAAACAGGATGAGGCCTCTGAAATCAGACTGTCCAGCTCAAGGCTTGGGCATCTGATGTTTACCAGCTGGGTGCGTTGGACAAGTTACTTAATTTCTCTGTGGCTCAGTTTCATTATCCGTAAAATGGGGATGATAAAAATTATACTGGTCTTATAGGATTGTTTTGAGGGCTAGCTGAGATTATGCATCTATAGTACTTAGCATAGGGCTGGACCCGCAGCACGTGTTCAATTATAATAATCCTTATTATCAGGAGTTCATGGCTCTGGTTCTAATTTGCCCAAAGGAAAAGCTACCTTGGCTGACTCAGACAAGCAACTGACCAATTCAGTTCAGCTCCAAGGTTCTAACCAGTGAGTCTGGGAAGACACAGCCCTGGCCCCCCGGTGCTAGGTGTCTCTGATGGGTGGGTGCACACCACAGATCACCTCTCCCGATGTCTGCTGTGTCCTTCTCCCTCCAGCTGGGCCTGTCCAGGATCTTCCCATCATCCCACCATGTGGGGTGCAAGCCCACCCACATCCTGCCTTGTTTTTTTCTGACCACGCCTTTCTCTGACCTGAAGGAGCTGGTTTTACAGACTCATCAAATCTCAGCCCTAGATGAGAGTTAGAAGTCCTCCAGCCCAATCCGCATGACTGGGTCCATGAACACCATGGTAGATGGAGTCAGGACCCCAGGAGTTAAGCCCCGCCCAGCCCTTGGGCCATGCGGCCAGGGGTGTCCTTCATCTGCCTGGCTACCATTTCCTCCTTTGAGACACAACGTGCTTGTGGTAGATGGTCTCCAGGCCCCTTCCCACTGTGACCTTTTGACTCGGCATGTGGACCTCCCTCTCTGCTCTCTGCAGGTCGCCCCACTGGAGTGCAAGCTCCCCCAAGGCAGTGGTTCTATGTTGGGATTTCTAGGAATGCTGGGAGCTCCCTGCATGGGGCCTGGGCACAAACTTGCTGAAAGAATAAATAGACGGACAAGATGTGGGCACTGCCCAATGAAAGGACAGAATTTTTAGACCAAGAGATGTGGGAAACCGATCCCCAAATACCTCACCTTGTATCCATCACTTGGAGGTTTGCCGTGTCCATTAGTGTTTCCAAGGCTCGGGGCACCGATTTACCTTGGGTTACTCCAGTGTTTTCCAAACCTATTTGACGATAATTTAGTTTTTGCATATGACCTATTTCCTTCTCATGACACACTTGGGGAATGTGGTGTAAGATCTATTTGCCTTTTCAGCTGGTTTGTTTAAAATAAAGTCAAGTTTAGGGGTGCCTGGGTGGCTCAGCGGGCTAAGTGCCGACTCCTGATTTTGGCTCAGGTCATGATCTTGGGGTTGTGGGATCGAGCTCCATGTGGGGTTCTGTGCTCAGTGGGGAGTCTGCTTGAGATTCTCTCTCTCCAACTCCCCTCTCCACTGCCCCTCTGAAAAATAATAAAATAAAATAAAGTCAAGTTTGGGAAAGATACTAAGCTCTCAAAGCCATATGGCCAGAATTTGGGACCTTTTGCTTATTGCTCCTGCATTCTCACTTGAAGTTTGCCCCCCTCTCTGGGGAGGAGTGAGGCTTCAGGGGCGGGGATAGTCTTACCCAGTGGGTGTGTAAGGGGCACCATTTGACCCATGAGGTATTTCAGCCCCCAACATTCAACAAGTGTGTCTAAGCATGCTCGCCTTCCCAGATCATGCACATCAGGGTCGTGGGGCTGAGGAGACTGGCTCAGCTGTGATTCATGATAAAGAGGCCCGGCTTTCAGCATGGCAGCCAAAAAGGCCGATGAAGTCTCGGGCAACAGGAAGAGTAGTTTAGAGACTTCTCAAGGGGGTGATAGTTCCTGTCCTCAGGGCTGCTCACACTTCATCTGGAGTGTTGGGTCCATTCTGTTTTTAAGAGAGCTCTCGTCTAAGTTGAGTATGTGTAAAAAGGGAAACCACGAGAGTGAAGGGTCTGGAAATTATGTAGGAAAAGAGGAGGTCGACAGAACTGGAATATTTAGCCTGGTGGAAGGAAGGCTTGGGGGGAGTCTGGGGTTGTTGTTCTCAAATATTTGAAAAGCTGTCATCAGGCAGAGATTGGGCGCATCCTGTGAACCCCAGAGGGCTAGGGCAGATTGGGTTTGATAAAGAAAAGAGTGTGTACATGGTCTCGGGTAATAAATGAGCACAGGCTTCTGTGTGGGGAGGGAGCCCCTTGTCCCTGGAAGCATTCAAGCAGGGACTGCATTAGCACCTGTCTGGTGGTGTAAGGAGAGCCCATGGGTGTGAGATGGGCCTGGGCGAGGTGACCTCTGAGGCGCTGCTGACCCCTTGCTGCGTCTATGGCTGTCAGGCTGATGTCGCCTGCTGTCCCCACAAAATGTCCTTGCTTACCTTTGCCATTCCAGACAGCCTCCCACCCACCGCTACATCACCCTGGCTCCGTGACTCTGACCTCCAGCAAGTGGACTTCCCCGTTTGGAGTGTCTGGAGGGGCTCTCTGGTGTCTTCCATGGCTCTCGGCTTGCGGGGGACATCTCAGTCCTCCATGCTGACGACCCCCATTGTGGCGACAGGAAGGCTGTTATCCACAGGGAGGGTGTAGAGGGGATTTGGGCAGCACTAAGCGGTCTTCCATCCCTGGGATCCTCTGCTTTGTGGACTGACAGGTCAGGGCTGTCGTGAAATGGCCAGATTTCGCAGGAAGAGGACTTTCATCAAGTCGATGGGTTCAGGGGTCATGGGACCCGAAGCTCAGACCCCTTTCATGGGACTTCTTAAAGGAAAACAGGACAAGATTATGGAACCCAAAATTAGGTACAAGTGCGATTATTTCTTGAGAACAATAAAAAGAAATTGCAACAGATTACCAATCTTGAAATGACTCACAAATACCACAAACATCACAAAACCTGGACAAATAATATTTGTGTTAACTGCCCAACACACCTCTATAGTGCTTTTTTTTTTTTTTAAAGATTTTATTTATTTATTTGACAGAAAGAGAGAGAGAGAGCAGGAACACAAGCAGGGGGAGTGGGAGAGGGAGAAGCAGGCCTCCCGAGGAGCAGGGAGCCCGATGCGGGGCTCGATCCCAGGACCCTGGGATCAAGACCTGAGCCGAAGGCAGACACTTAACGACTGAGCCACCCAGGCGCCCCCCTCTATAGTGCTTTTTAAAAAAAAAAAAAAATATTACTTATCACAATTTTACACAGACTAGCTTCTGGCTCTGTCGAAACATTTTGACCCTTTTTGCTCCTCTAGGACGCACTAGAGGACATACTTCTAGTGCAGGGAACTTAGTGGTGGTCGTTTTGAGACACAACTCGGGCCCTGCCCCCCAGGTGACAGCCACGTGAGCTGGTGCAGGGGGTAGTGGGAGTACCCATGCAAGCCATTCTCCACACCGGGATGGTTACATGGTGCCTGTGAACCCTAGAAATGTACCTCACCGATCCCAAGTCAGATGGGATCCATCACTCACTCACTTGGGGGGATCCTGAGTCAGATTCCCCCAAATGCACGTCAGACCCACAGAAGTCCAAGTGGGAAAGAGGAGTGATCATAACTGATTGCATTTGAACTGTAGTATTCTACAAGATTACCAACAACAGCTAACCACGTGAACATGTGATTGGGGCCTGATGGGACACCGGAGCTTGGGCTTGGGTTAGCCTCACCATGGATCTGCCTCTGGGACATCACAGACCTCTCTGTAGATGGAGCAAAAACAGTTCTGGGCCAATCTGTCTATTTTTCGGCGAGGATCCGAAATGAAAGCAAACTGAAGCCTTTGGGTCCTGAAAGCCCGGCTCGATGACGACGATGAGGTCGACGGCAATGGCAGCTGGGCAGGTGCCTGCCAAGAACGACATCAGTGTCAGTGGTCCTGTAGGCTCTGCTGCCCTGCCACGTGCTCTCTTCCAGGCTGGAAACTCCGAACCAAAGCTCAGAACCAGGCTTTGATTCCAGATGAAGGATGTACCTCTGGAAGGCATGACCCATGATGTTGTTGTCCTCTGGTATTTATAACTCTGGAAGGATGAACTCATCTGGGCATTCAAGCAACATTTATTGAGTGCCCCTAGTGTGAGGAGGCACCAGGCTAGGCTCTGCAGGTGCAAATCCAGAGTTAGGAGCCTGTATCTAGAAGAGGAGACAAGTCAGAGACGTGCAGGAACAGCCACAGTGTGGGACAATGAGAGGAGAGCTGCAGGCCCAGTTGGCAGCCGAGCCAGGGGAGGGCTGGCCAGGTCCTGCTGCAGGAGAAGGCTCACACAGGTGGGGAAGGGGAGTGAAGAGCACAGCTCGCTTTCCAGGATGGAAGGTGCTCAAATACAATTCGATGAACACATTTGTGAGTGTCTCGTGGGTCAGAAGAACTGTAGGTAACTTGGGGCGCCAGCAAAGTTAGCTCCCACTTACAGAATTTTCCTCCTTCATTCTCTCTTAGTTTGGATTCCTCCCACCCCACCCCACCCCCACTCCCAGAGAGAAGTGTGACTATGAGCTTTAGCTCCACAGAATCTGGACTTCAGGGAATCCCTCTGAGTTGGCTTCTCAGCCAGTCTGGGAGTTGTGAGCTGAGAGAGAACAGCAGGAGGGAGACTGTGGTTATTTGGGGGGACTCCAGCCTTGCTGGGGGCTTCTGCAGCGCCTGACCAACCCTCCAGAGAGAGTGACCTGAAGGAGGGCAGTGGGACCCCAGAGACCCCATCTGTGGGGGAAAAGGCTCTGGGCTTTGAACCCTTTGTTCCAGTGAGCTTAGAACTGGAACAATCTAAATGTTACAATCCAAAATGTTGAGAGAGTGAGTGGTGCAACATACCTAGACATTCTCCTAGATAAGCACATAGAATTTTGGTTTAAGGAAAGCCTGGGGAATTTAAGGACATATACTACCTTCTTTATAGGCGTCATGATTTATGAATTGCAATGATTCACCCCATCTCAAGAAGATGGAAATATTTTAGAAATATGTGCATTCATTTGAAGCAAAAACTGTTTATTTTGTGTGAGTTTTTTTGTGTGTGTGTTTGCTTCTGAGAATCTGGGTATGAAAATTTGCATCTCTGTTTCTTTGCCTGCATATGTGTGTGGATACGCACACACGTCCCTACATAGGACAGGACTGGGGCATGTGCATATCTGTGCTCACCTCATCTCCGCTGTTAGCAAAGGAAGCAACCTTGGTCATCATTCTAGCTCAACTCATTTGGTGAGAAAACTGAGGCCCAGAGAGGTAAAGTGACTTGCCCCAGATCACACAGCTGGCTAAGGTGGCAGAGATGAGATTAGAACCCAGGATATCTGATTCATAGTCCAGGACTCTTTCTATAACATTAAAATCAATTACAAAAAAAAGGGGGGGGAAACCCTTATTTGTTTTTTCTCCTCCAGTCAATGAATTAGTACTAAGAAGGTCAATCCCGAATTAGCTATATAACCCCAAATGTTAGATTTTTAACGCTGACCTGGTTCAGTATTGATTTCTTTTATAAAAACCATATTTATAATGAAGTTGTTAAAGAATTTCAGAGCACATATGAAGGCTTTGCTAAAATAATTATATGCCTTTGTTTTTGAAGAAAAGGATCCAAAATATATAAGCTGTTGCTTGAATTAAATAATAAAAGCATCTGCTGTTTCTCATGATGGCTCTACCCTAATGTAACATGGCAAAATAATACCCCCCAAATATCCATGATTAACCTGAATTGGAGAGGGTTCGCCTCCCAGTGCCTTCAGATAGTCGCTCCAACTAGCATTGGTAAAACACACGCACACGCACGCACGCGCACACCATATTATCACCCAGTATCCTGGTGTATAACAAAATATTGAAATTAATCACTGTTTTTAAGTGGGTGGTGTATCCCCTTACTGGAAATGAATCCCATGCATTTGAGGCTTCTGTAAAAAAAAAATAAAATTAACGGCATATGCATAGGTACCAATGCAGAATTTTGGATTATGTTCAAATAGCATCTGAGCACAGGTGTGCCTGCCGTTAAGTGTTTACGTTTACCTGTACACTTGAGTGTTGGCCTGGGCGGCTGTGTTTGTTCTCACTTCGGTGTGCATACATTTGTGTGTGGGTGTGAGGGCTTCCATTTAATTGGGGACCGTGAAGGAGTCATCCCTTTTATCAAAATAAAAAAATAGCTCCTCCAAAATGTTAGCTGTGGGAGGAGAGCCCCAGGATTCAAGGTGAGCGCGGGTGAGACGAGCTGCCCACTCTCTGTCCCCAAGGTTCAATTTTCACTTGGGCTCCCCTTGCTAGGATTCTTGCTGACTCTGCCACGCTAGTTCCGGATACACCTCCAGCGAAGAGGGGACTTCTGGACACATTTGAGCCAGGCTGTCATTTCCAAAGATATTTTCCTAAATGCTAAAGAGGGACAAAAGCTAGAGAATGTTCCTTCCCTTGCTGGCCATCTCCCCACACCCTTGCAGCCTCGAATGCACCTTCCTTTCGTGTTCCTGTGGCCTCTGGCCGTGTTGCAGCATGGGATATAGGGTGTCAACCCAACATCTCCCCAGTCAAGAGATTCTCTCCCCAACCCCTGAGCAGAGCCAGAAACCTTAGTGATAGGTGCTTATGATGTGGGGCCACTGGGTTTGTCTTACTTCATCCTCACAACAGCCCCCGGAGGTAGATGCTGGGGTGGTCCCCACTTTCCAGGTGAGGGAACCGTGGCTTGGCATAGGTAATTTCCCCAGGGGTGCCCAGCTAGTAAATGGCCGAGTTGGGCTGGAAACTCAGCTCTGACTCCAAAGCCACACTCTGAACCATGACATTATAAAGGCTCCTTGCGCTAGAGAGCATCACTGAGTCTGCCCTCCCCACCTGCCCACCCCCTATTCCCACATCCATGCCTCCTTTTTAGGGGACAGCCAGACTGTAGTCACTGGCACGATGAATGACCTCCTCCTGCAGGTAACACTTGGCCCTCTACGCACAGTGTTGTGGTCCCTTAAAGGCTGGCAGGTGTAACCAGCATAGAAGAGAAGTCCAGGTTACAGGACGTACTTCAGGTAAATGGAGAAAGGAGGATGCCCTTCTCTGTTTCCAGCATGTGGGGCTTAAGTAGCTCTGATAAAGCCCCGGGCCCACTGGGGACCTGTCCCCTTCCAGCAGATGGCAGCCCCTTTCATCCTGTCTGACTGAGCAGGTTATTTTAGGCATGGTCTGGCCAGGTGCTCTGGGTCAATAGGCTTAGTTTTAAATAACTGGATTCTTCTCAGCGACTGTCTCCTTTAGAAGGGAAGGGATATGACGGAAGAATGAGCCCAGCAGGCTGGGGGCAGTGAGGGAAGGGAGCTAAGCCAGAAGAGTGGGGACATCTGGGCTCTGTCACTGCCTGCATGACCTCAGGCAGCTCCATTGCTCCCCAGCTCTGGACCTCAGTTGCCTCTTCTGTAGAGAAGTGGGTTGGGCTGGGTCATCGCAAACACCTGTTGCAGTCTACCCCACATCTCTGTTCTCTGCCTCTGTTTACAGAGGGTGAAATCCCCCATGAAAAAGCATCCACTTCAGAGGGGTGATATAGCAGCATGAGGCTGAGCACCAGGGAGACGTCTGCTCCCGAGTCAGGAGACGTGGGTTCGAGGATCACTTGTGATACAAACTGGGTGACCTTGAACAAGCTAAGCTTCAATTTTCTCACCTGTTTCCCAAGGGGCCGATAAAGCTTCAAAGGATAGTGTGAAGTAGATGCATAGTAATTACAGGTGAGAGTCCTTTAAATTCTTAAAGCACACAACAGAAAAAGTGAATGTACCTGGCAATTCCTCCAAAAGTTAAAAAAAAACAATGACCAGGGGCACCTGGGTGGCTCACTTGGTTAAGCCTTTGCCTTCGGCTCAGGTCATGATTCTAGGATCCTAGGATTGAGCCCCACATTGGGGTCCCTGCTCAGTGGAGTGACTGCTTCTCCCTCTCTTGTTCCCCCTGCTTGTGCTCTCTCTCTAACAGATAAATAAAATCTTAAAAAAACAAAACAAAACAATGACCATATGATCCAGGCATTCCCCTATCAGGTATAAACCCAGAAGAGCTGAAAGCAGGGTCTTAAAGAGATATTTGTACACCCATGTCCACTGTAGCATTATTCACCATAGCCAAAAGGTGGAAACAACCCAAAGGTCCATTGAAAAATAAATAATACAGAATGTGGTCTAGGTATGCAATGGAATATTATTCAGCCAAGAAAAGGAAGGTATGCACAGGCTACAACATGGATGAACCTTGAAGACAACATGCTAAGTGAAATAAGCCAGACACAAAAGGCAAATATTGTATGATCCCACTTATATGAGGTACCTAAAAGAGGCAAATTCAGAGACAGAAAATTAGTGATTGCCATGGGTTGCGGGGAGGAGAGAATGGGGACTCGTTGTTTAGTGGATACAGAGTTTCTGTTTGGATAATGAAAAAGTTCTGGAAAGGGATAGTGGTGATGGTTGTACAACATGGTGAAGGTACCCAATGCCATTGAACTGTGTACTCAAAAAATGATTAAAATGGTAAATTTTGTTATTTATATTTTAACATTGAGAAAAGCAAAGGCAGACTTTAATAAAAATTTTAGTTCAGAGGTCTGGAGATATCTTGGCAAAACCTGGGAATGAGGAGTCCCACTTCTTCGGTCTGAACTTAGGTAAGACATTTTGAGGAAATAAATTTTCTTCCTCTATCAAATGGAGCTAACAGCAGCCTCTCTACCTCCCTCGCTCCCTCATGTTCCCCCTCTCCCCGCACACCTCAGAGGAACGGGTCAAAGCGTGCCAAGCCAAGTGGCCAGGGCAGTTGAGGTGGCCTCCATTATCCTTCAGGAGAGGAGGTCCAGCCCTGACTCCTATTCCATTCTCAGGGCTACTGTGGACCCCTTCTCTGGCCTGTGTGGGCCCTTATTCTGGAAATATCAACATAAGGAGAGCTTTTTAACCATAGCAACCCTGTCACAGCAGACCTGACTGCCGTGCCTTTGTCCCCAGGGCCAAACCCGGTGCCTGGCACACAGCAGGTCCTCAGCATTCATTTTGTAACTGAGATGCCCTCACTGGAGCTCTATTCAATTCCATGCCAACTTTATGCAGATTGGTATAAGGAATAAACCAATTTCTGCCTGGTGAGAAAGCTGTGGGGGTGGGGTAGGTGAAGATAAAGGAGGTAGATCCACGAGGTAGAGCAGACATTAAACTATTTATCCTAAATAAGTGTTTAAATCAGCACAACGTGCCAAGTGCGGAAGACAATTGGGCCGGGAACTGGGGGTGGCTGGCCTCAGCGGAGGCTCCCCAGGAGGCAGGCCAGCAGAACTAGGGGGGTTGGAAGGGCATGCAGCTTTGAGCTTTGGGGTGGGGAGTAGCTCTGGGGGCCACCAAAGGCTCTTAGTCTGGGTTTTATTCCGAGCGTCCAGGGGTAAACTGAGTCAGAAAGAGGCAGGAAGCCTTGGCCCCAGGTGACCGAGCCAGCCGGGAGACACAGGGCCTCCTTGGCCCGAGCATGGCGGGCTCTTGGCACACGTATGACACATGTCTGTGGGCGACCGCAGGCTCGGAGCCGGCGGGTGGCAGGGGCCCCCAGCTTTTCGGACGGCGAATCCGGGCGAGGGCCGGATGGTGCCGACCCCCGGCCCAGTCCGTGGGCTCGTGGGGCTGGGGGCCGGCCGGGCTCCGGGCTCGCGCTGGCGCTCACCACCCGGGGTGCCGCGGGGGGGCGGGGAGAGCGGCCGCCTAGCCCAGCCCCGCGGATGACAGGAGCCGGGGAGCCGAGGAGGGAGGAGCCGCCGCCGCCGCCGAGCGCTGGGCTGAGGAGCAGAAAGAGCGGGGCGCGGAGTGCGGGCGGCTGGGAGCGCGCTGAGCGGGGGAGAGGCGCTGCCGCACGGCCGGCCACAGGACCACCTCCCCGGAGAATAGGGCCTCTTTATGGCATGTGGCTGGTAACTTTCCTCCTGCTCCTGGACTCTTTACACAAAGGTGAGACCCGCGCGGGCGGCAGGGCGGCGGGGGCGGCGGGGCCGGGGTGCCCGGCGGGCTCCAGGTGCCCGGGGGGACCGACCTCGGCGTCTGGGCCCGGGTGGGGCGCAGCGGGGGCGGGGCGGGCACTCGGCGGGAGGTCAGGTGAGAGTGTGCCCTGGACCGCTCGGCCGGTCACCGCGCCTGCCGCTTTGGGGCGCGCCCGCAGGGGTGGTGGTGGAGGAAGCCCTGGTCTCTCCGCCCCCGGCCGGGCCGTAGCTCTGCCCCGGCCCCCTCCCCCAGCCCCTTGCCCGCTTCGTGCGGCTTGGTGGCGCCGGGACCCCGGGGTGCCCTCGGAGTGGAGGGCTCCTCGGGCCGTGACTGGTCTCCCGGGAGTCCTCGCATATTCGGGCCTCGGACTCCGCGGCTTACTCCTCCTCCGCCGCCCTGCGCCCCTCCGCCGCCTCGGACCCCCCGCGCCGCACCGCATGGCGCTCCTCCGCGCCTTGGCTGGATGCAGGGCGGGGAGAGCAGGGGGTTCCGAGAGCTGGGGTCCCTCGAATGGCAAGTTTGTTCTCCAGACCCAGAGGTCGCCCTCTCCCCAGCCCCGCCTCACCACCCCCCCCCGCCCCCGGCACTCGCCCCGGCTTCGCTGCTTCGCCCGGGCCACCTCGGGCAGCGCGCCCCAAGGTGCGAGACTCTCCGCTTCCGCGCCGGGTCAGCTGGACATGGGGACAGTCTTCAGTTTTTGGGGGGAGGCGTGTCGCTTTCCCCGGAGAGAAGGCGTTGCTAGGGGTGGGTCCAGGTGTCCGGCATGTCCTGACTTGCTGCTGGGGCGCTGCGCACCTGATCCTCGAGGTAGCCGGGACTGGGGGTTGGAGGGGGGCAGACATTTCCGACCAGAGTCACTTGGGCACTGAGTCGGGACCAGGCTGTCGCTGGCGTTAGGGCTTCTAGGCTATCGCAGAGGACGTGCCCCGGGGCGCGCAGATGGCGGGAGATGAGGCGGCCGAACTCCGCGCCCTTGCGCAGCGGAGCACACACGCTCGTACCAGCTCAGCTTTACCTGTTCAGTCCTCTTAACTTTTCTCCTTCGCGCCCTGGGGGCGACTCCTCCCCACCCCCCCCCTTTGCCCCGCGGGTGGCCCAGGCCGAGCCGCAGCTCTTGACCCCTAGGCGATGGGGGAAGGGCAATCCATAGGAGGGTTGGCGCTCGGGGAGGGGTCTAGTTTTTCCATGCGGATGCCCCCAGGGGTCTGGAGTGTGTAACCTGCCGGAGCTGACTGCAGTATCTCCCGGCTTGGGGGCGGGGGTGGGGTGGGGAGGGTGACCCTTATTTTATTTGTAAATACCGCCTGGGTAAGGCCAGACTGAAGGCCAACATACTGCTGGGGTTTGCCTAGAGATCAGTGTGCGGGGCGAGAGGTGGCCTCTGAATCGTGGACTAAGTAGTTGAGTTTCTCAGACCCAATGGGGCCCACTGGGTGACACGCCAAGGCTGGTCTAGGTAGGTTAACCCCTTGTCCCCTGCACAGCACCCTCTCCTCCCACTTTAACGGAGCAAGAAGCCTGTCTCCTGTTCAAACCTCCCACCCCAGGCTCCCTCTCCCCAGGCTCTTCCTGCCTCCCTCCGCCCCCACAGGCTGGCTCGGCTTGCAGCTTTAATTACATTAATATTAAAAATACATAAGGTGAGGAGCGGCAGCTTTCTCTCTCGCTAGTTCTCTCTCTGCCCCCCACCCCCTTTCCATTTTGTCAGGCGAGAAAGCACAGGCCGGAGCTTCTGCACACTCTTACCCAGCTTTGTCCTCGGCCCTGCGCTCCCCACAGTCCCCCACTTCTTCCAGAGTAGCCCATTCCCCAGGAGTGGCTGTCCCTTAGCAAATACCTGAAGGACGCAGCCCTCCCCCCTTCCAGAAGCTGGGCATTAATAAATGAAGCCCAAGCTATTTGATAGGGAGGAAGCAGATGGGGGTGGGGGGGACTGGTGGAGAAAGGCCCAGAAGGCGACAGGACAGCATGAGGGGCAAAACCCTTTCCAACTTGAGAAGTTGCCACTGGCCTTGGGCCTGTGGGTAGGTTGGAGGTGCCCCGTGAGGTGGCACCTCGGTGGCCTTTTGGTCGGCAGAGGCTTCACGACCCTGCCATTCAGAGGCTCCAGCATCTGTGTTGGATGCCAGGGCAATTCGCCAGGCAGGCCTTTCTTCCCCTTCGTGCCTAATTGGGTCTTAGGTGCCAGGCTGGTCCCCGGGGCCTGTTCTGCTTGGGGTGGCACGGCGGTGGGGGCTGACAGAGGCGGCTGGGGCAAGATGTGACGCGGAAAGTGGGGGGGGGATGATGGGGCTGGGTGCATTTTCTCTCTCGTTGCTAGTCACCCCCACGGCACCAAGGAAAATGTAAATGTGAATGTTCGAGCCTGTTACAGAAAACAATATCCTCTTGCAATAATGTGTACGTCCATCTGTGAGGAGCGGGAGGAGGCAGAGAGAGAGAAGAAAACAAGATGGGATAGAGCGTCCTCTGGATGGAATTAAGCAGTTATTGAATGTGTTTTAAGCTTCTGTTATTTCCATTCCTCTCGAAATACCTTTTTTTTGATGAAGCCGGAGATCAGACCGATTCCCCAGAACTGAACTGGGAAGGTGTTTTAATAATCGGTTCTCGAGTCTCCAATAACTGCCTTCTTATTGCCCAAACAAATCCAGGTTCGGGCGGCCAGATGAACCCCAGCGAGGCTCTCTCCGTTGTTACATCCAGCGGGCCAGCATCTGTGTTGCCCTGCATTTGCATTTTTACTGTGTAAAAGAACAAGCTTCCCCGGCACTAAAATTCCTGTTTTCTAAAAGCCAAAATAATGGGTTGCATTGATTTTTTTCATTTCCCACCCCAGCCTCTCGGATGGGGACTCATGGTTCTTCTCTCTTGAGAAGACCGATTTAAAAGGCTTCGTCAAGCCATTAAGAAAATCTCTAATCTCTGTTTGGTGTCTAATTAGAAGTGGGGCAGGGGAGACGCTGGCGGAAGGTGTTTTGAAAATCTTGAAATGGCAGACACAACTTCGGGGAAGCAGGTGAAGGATTGGTGAGCCTGGGGAGGGGGTAGGTGGGGAGAGAGGCCCCAGTTGCTAGAATAACGTGGGGGAGAATGGAATTGCCATCATGCCCGACAAACCTTTCAGATGTTTCTTATTTCTGGGCATCAAAGTCAGCTGCCTTTAATATATCTCTGCAGCAGAAAGGAGAGCTCAATTAGAAACAAAAAGCAAGTAAGCAGTTGACCCAAAGGCAGCGCTTAAGTTGAGCAGATCCCAGGAGACTGGCTGGAGAGGCTTGTTTTTCTTAAATTGAGGAACAGGGAGGAGGTGGGCAAGCGAACGGGCGTTTGGCCCAGCAGTGCTTTACTAAACAAGCAAGCCCCCAAACAGGCCGACTGGGAGCCCAAGACAGCAGGTAGGAGTCTGCCCGAGAGCACCTCTTGGACTGTTCACTTTTGACAGAGGGGTGCAGACCTCAAACCCCGTTTGCCATCTCCATGTCTTCAGGAACTCCACCCCTGTCACTTGCTCGGTCCCCTACTCAGCCTGGTGAAGGTGGATTTTATTTGTGGATGAATTGAAGGGGAGGGTGGGTGTTCAGAGAGCGTTTTTTTCAGGGGTAGGGATACCAGGCTGAGAGATTCTTCCCTCCCACATGATCTTGGAAGAGGTGTTTCTTGGAGACATTTGAGGCAGTCAAGAGGAGGAGCCCCCCAGGTCCCAAAGTGCTTTCTCAGCCCTGACCCCGGGAAATCTAGCCGGGACCCAGGTGCCTGAATGGGGTGAGCAATTGTCAGCAGAGATGGCAGGGTGCCAGGAACCCAAGGGCAGGCCCTAGATTTGCATGTGATTTGCATACAGATTTGCATGCTGACCTAGCCAGGCCAAGAGCCTGGCCCTCTCGGTATGAGTAGCCTCTTGATTTGCGTGGCAGGGGGGTGGGGCAGGAGTGGGAAGAACTCTGGTGTTTTTGGTAGTGCTTCTCTCTTGCCTCTGAGTTGGAGGCCTACAGGGGCTCGGCGCTGAGCTCACCTGGTAAGGCAGCCCTGGAGCTTGCTTTTGGGGTAAGATGAGTGGTGATGGGCAGAGACACCCTAAGGCTGACCAGCTTGGTGTGTGGGTTGTCCCTCTTGTGCTGCAGGAAGAAGCGGGTTGAGGAATGGGGGCACACCTGCTGTGGGACTCCAGGGCCAGCCCCGGACTTCCGGAGAGTGTGTCCTCAGAATGGAGGAAGCTGGGCACTTGGGGCTGTGGTCAGTAGTGGGAGAAGCAGCAACTGATGCGAAGAGGTGTGATGGAAGGTTTGTGGACTTCCAGCTTTGGAGGGGGTTGAGAGGTCCCTGAGAGAGGAGGGAAGGGCCCTTGGGCTGCTTATTCTAGCATTGCTAAGGCAGCTTCAGCGGGAAGGCGGGCGCAGGGGGGCGGGTCACGGAGGGAAGTTCTGGAGTACTTCTCTAGGAGCAAACATTCAGGGCAGCTGGAGTGCTCCTTCCCAGGGAGCCAGCTGGGACGCCTGCAGTGGGAATGTGGCTTCGGGAATGGTTTTGTCTGCATTTCCGGGGCAGGAGCAAATCCTGCCCTGGCAGGTGCGGCTCTAAGGCCTCCCAGAGTTGTTTTTTTTTTTTTTTTTTTTTTCCTGCCTATCTAATGATATGGGAGGGCCCTGGCATTGGGTAGAGCCTGGGGTTGGGCTGGAGGTAGAGAAGGGAGGGCGGCGGGCAGAGCTTCGAGTCCCTCCATCCCCAATTCTTTTGATCAGAGCCTTTCATACGCTGGGGTTGTAAAGAAAAATAAAAAAGCTGGCAACTCACTGGTGTGGTGGAGACTTGGAGCCAGAGCAAAGCCTTCATTCATATCCCGGCTCTGCACTTACTAGATACGTGACTTTGGGTCTCTCTGAGCCTTTCTCCAGCTATTAATTGGGGTTAAAGGCGATAATACACATAAAGTAGCCAGAGTGTAGTTGGTACTCAATAAATGCTAGACCTCTTCTTCTTTCCTGCACTGCTCCCATCTTCCTCCCTCTGCCCGTACCTCCGAATGGATCATCAGGTCCTGTCCTGAGTAGTTGAATCAGTCAGCTGCAGTTTTGGCCAAGCCAAGTGGCTCAGACTTGTAGCAGTAAGACTGTGTGGTGGCTGGGGCAGGGGACATCACTGCTTCCTTCTGTCACCTAGCCTGGTAGCCTGCAGGACCCATCCTCAGCGCCTGGGTGTCCCTGGGGAACCCAACACACTCCCTTTCCCCAGCCAAAGCTAAACCACCAGTGGAAAGGAGATGAGGGCAGAGGTTGGCTCTGGACTTGGATTTGAGGGTGAGGCAAAGGCTAGTCACGCACCTGCCAAAGGAAGGCCGGGCTTGGTTGTTAAATCTCTACCATGGTTGGACAGAGTAAGAACTATCTTAGATTTAATGCCATAGCACCTATATAAATGGGTTCCACAGGGTCAGCCCCCATGCCTTGTAGCTGGATAGATTTCTGTGTCTCTCCCTGCTGGGATGAGCCTCGCTGTTTTGCAGGTAGTTTTGTGTATAGAGAACACTCCTGATAACCCATGACCTTCGGGGTCCCTGGACCACTTCTCCCTTTATGACTCAGTCAGCCACAGGGAAGCAGCATAGGATCCGGAGGTCAAGTGCCGCCCATGGCAGGTTGTGACCTGTGGGTCCACAAGTGCAGGAGTGGCTGGGGGCCCTGTTTAACAGATGTTGGTCCATTGCCGCTTTCGCGTGAACAGCATTCGCCTCGGGTACCACCCCTGCCATCCAGCTGCTGCTCCCGTCATCCGTGCAGCCCCATCTCCCCGCGCCCTTGCTCTCCCTGATGCTCGCAATGACAGTTTCCAAGGTCACCACCATCTTCACTGAGAACAGAGTTATTCAAATGCTGGTTGCATATCCATTGCGCTGTGTGTGTGTTGGAAAGAACATCGTGGACCTAGATGACAAAGCTCAGCCTAATTTAGGCAAGTTACCTAATAGTTCCTACACCTCTACTTTGTCATCTGTAAAATGGGGGAAATAACAGTGCCCTGACTGTCCCACGGGGCACCTGTTATTACGTGTGTGCAAGACGGAGGAGGGGCCTGTCATTGTATATCATGTGACAACGCTTTGTAAACCAAACAGGGCAACCTATAAACACACACATGTAAAAACCACAGTAAAACCACGTTTAGCTCTATAAATCCTTTGCTGAAATGTGGGGTATAATTACGGTCACTTCATCATACAGGAACAATGAAGGTCTCCCAGCTATGTGTGGCTGTCTTCCTGCTCCTTGGGCCCCCCACATATGGAGCATTTTCCTAGCAACATGGGGAACAGCAGACAAGGCAAAGCCAGGCAGGCAATCGTC
Source organism: Mirounga leonina (assembly GCF_011800145.1). Classification (NCBI taxonomy): domain Eukaryota; kingdom Metazoa; phylum Chordata; class Mammalia; order Carnivora; family Phocidae; genus Mirounga; species Mirounga leonina. Next base: position 13,882,080 of record NW_023270387.1, on the reverse strand, counting down.
CTCTTGGCAGTTGCCCCTGTGGCCCCAGGGTCCAGTGGGGGTGGGAAGCGCCTACCTCGGCTCCCTCCCCAGGTCCTCAGATGCGGGTTTATTCCATAGTCCTCTGGACACACGTCTGCAAGGGTGATTCTCACGCTGGGAATCCACAGTCCTTTGTGGGAAGAGCAGTAGGCATAGAGTCCTACCTTGTGTGACCTCATTTGAGGTGACAGCCGGTACTGGAATAGGCCCTGAGAACGTGGCTGAGTCAGGGTTATGGCCACCTTGCTTCTGGGATGGCCTCCCAGAGCCATGGGGTTTAAGGGTCTCAGGACCTGCTTTGGGGGTGTGAGCGAGAGATCCGATGACTGCCACGGGCAAAAGTCCTCCAGGTTGGAAGGCACCTTTGAGGATAAGAACCCATCCCCTAATCAGATGCCTGACGCCCTGTGCAGCTTTCCCTCAGGAGGCTTTTCTTCCTCCGCTCCAGCACCTCCGGCCGCAGCAAACCCCTTCCTCTGAAGGCAGCCCATTGTGGCCACACAGTTCTGACTATTACAGAGCTCATCCTCAGAATCCGCCAAGATGTCTGGGTCTTGGGCCTTCTGTTCACTGGCCCTGGTTCTGCCTTTTAGGCCCCAGAGAGGCAGGTGAAGCCCTCTTCCACTTGACAATGCTCTGACAATCTGCAGACAGATGTCTGCCCTCCGGAGGCCACGCCTGCAGGCATCCAGCACCCCTGGTTGCTCTACCCCTCCCCCATCAATGTCTTGTCGTTTCCCCACGAGGCCCCCCTCCCCCCCCCATTTCCTCCATTGCTGGGCTCTACAGGTCGGGTGGCCAGAATTGAAAGAGCAGTAGAGACAGGGGTCTGCTCCCAGTTGGGACTGGCGAGCTGTGTACCTGGGGTGAATTACTCTGCCACTCTGGGCCTCAGGCTCCCCATCTGTAAATGAAGGAGATTGGACAAAATAATCTCTTAAATCCCTCAAGCGTTAACCATCTAAATCTAGGACTCTCTAGGGACAACTGTGCTGTCTGAGCCTACTCCCTAGAAAGACCTTCTGGCCATAAGGGGCCTTCCCTTCCCAGGGCCTGTCTACCAGGGGCTGGGAGATTAACGAGTCTGTTCGACTGTCAGCTGTTGGCTCATAACTCCTGGAGCCGGTGGTGAGGGGCCTTGTAGGTGGAAGGATGACTGATCTTTACTGGGTCTTACAGGTTTCTGGTTGCCAGTTATAGGAACTATGTGCTGAGAATCTTTAAAAACAAAACCAAAAAAGCCTCTGTTTCTGATGGGGAGGTGAAGGCCTTGGGCGTTTGGAGCAGAGCTGCTCATCAGGATAGGACAGCTTCCCTAGGGAAATTTGCCGATGGAGACTTTCTGGTCATCTCCAGGACCAGGGTAGGGGCTGCTGACATTTAGTTGTGGGGGTGGGAGGGTGTCCTAGGGATGAAATGTTGAAAGCCCGGGACAGTCCCAAGTACATAAGAAATGTCATACCCCAAATTGGTCTCCTGCATCAGAAACCCCGCTCATGGTGTGTTCACACGCTGGAGACCGTCTGAGTCTAGAATGTGATGTGCCCATTGAGAAATGCAGCCACGGTTAGCTGTGTGAACAAACCTAGGCGATTACTTGACCTAACATCCTGCTTTCTTTTTCTTTCTTTCTTTCCTTTTTTTCTTTTTTAGTTTCAGAGGTAGAATTTAGTGATTCCTCAGTTGCATATAACACCCGGTGCTCATTCCACCAACTAACCTCCTGTTTTGTTATCTGTAAAATGGGGTCTTGTGCAGGAGCTACATGAGAGGTGGTTGTAGGGGTTAAATGAACCATAATGCAAGGCAAGGGCTGCTCACAGTGCCTCCTGGCACAAAATAGATGCTAAAAAGAAATGGTGATGGTGGCGATAAGTGGTAGAGCAGGTGTGCTAGGTTTGGGGGGAAGCACGGAACTTGGTCTGGGCTGCTCCATCTTGTCCTGGGGCAAGTACCAACTCAGACTGCCTGCAGATGCTCTGACCCTGTCTGGGGAGGCTTGCCCCTCTCCTCCCTAGGGTCTAGACTCGGAATATCTCAAAGGTGCCAACACGCAAGGTGCAGGTGTTCTGATGAAGGAGCCAGACCCTGTCTTGCGGGTCTTGACCCGGGTTTTGGACGAACAGGGTGATTGAGCTGAGGTCCCACTGGTGGATCTCCTTTGGACCCAGTTTTTCCAAGTGTGGAATACGAACAGAGTGAGGGCAGATAATATATCTTGTGTGAAAGCCTTTGTGTGCAAATGCAGTGCGGTAATGAACCTGGCAAATTAACCCAAGAAACTCACCAGGCCAGATCGGCATTAAAAAAAAAACTCTGTGTGAGGCCTGGGGGCAGCAGCATGTGGCTCTTGCAATGCTTTGTTGCTATTGATCACACCACTACCATTTTATTAACTCGATCACCAAATTAAGTTAATTAACGTGGTGCTAAGGCCCTGTCAGCCAAGCCCATGAAAACTGGCTGTTGTTGGAAAAGGTGATACCGAAGTCCGGTGTGGCAAATCTACTTTTCTCTAGGGAGTGTTACTCCGACTTGTAGGCAGAGGACCACATGCATCAGAAATAATTTCTCCCGTGGTGAACCTGTTAGGTCAGGTTCTGCATTTTTAACCAGCCCTCCAGCTGATTATACATAACATCCGAGAACTGTCTTCAGTAATAGTTGTTGCTAGTGCTGTAGTGAGTACTTGCGGTGGGATATTTACTCCCACCATTTGCCTGTTAAGATAATACTCATAACAATAGCAACAGATACAGGGCGCCTGGGTGGCTCAGTTGGTTAAGCGACTGCCTTCGGCTCAGGTCAAGATCCTGGAGTCCCGGGATCGAGTCCCGCATCGGGCTCCCTGCTCGGTGGGGAGTCTGCTTCTCCCTCTGACCCTCCTCCCTCTCATGCTCTCTGTCTCTCATTCTCTCTGTCTCAAATAAATAAATAAAATCTTAAAAAAAAAAAAAAATAGCAACAGATATTTATGTGCTGCCAGGCACTCAGAGATACCAGAAACTGTCCTTTACATCAACGCATCTAGCCTAACAACCCTTGAGGTCACCCCATTTGATGGATGGGGAAACTAAGGCACGCAGAGGTGAGGTTATCTTGCCTGAGGCCACGTTGCTTGTAAGTGGCAGAGCAAGGATTCAAACCTGGGGAGCCTGGCTCCAGAGTCTGGGCCTTGAACCACTGTGCGAAGTGCCCAGTGCCATGCGAGGCCCAGGGGAGAGAGTGGTGACAGGGACGGGGAGCTCACAGCCCTGCAAGGGAGGCCTACCTACTCCTCCTGCCCTTGTGGCCCTGGGGACCCACTTGCTGTGCCCAGGCATGGACACCCCTTGCCGGCTCTTGCCCGTCTCTGGGGGGCGGGTTGCAGGTCCAGCCCTGACAGATGCACCTGGTTGAAAAGTCCAGGGAATGAGATGAGTAAATATTGTAAAGGAAGAGAACAAAATGACTCACTTCTCCCAGTGGAGGTGGCGAGGTGTTAATATTTCAGTCCCCTTGGGTTGTCATTTATGGTGAGTGACATGGGGACAATTCGGCGGACACTTGGGAGGAAGCCTCAGCGGGCCAGACACCCCCAGCCCAGCCCAGGCCGGCGGGGTGGGGGCCCACGGGTGTCAAATACGCGGGGTGTCAAGTTTCCTTCGCCAAACTAATCCTGATGGCCAGACGGCTGGTGGGCCAGCGCTGGAGTGGATGTGATGGATATTTAGGTTTCAGTGGTGACCCTGGGGGCAGCCCAAATGCCTGGGGGCATTTCTGGTTTAAAAATATTGCGCTGCTATTTCTACGCTTCTAATCTCCCAGCGATTTGGAGGCTGTTTTCTGAAACACGGCATCGGGGTGGTGTTCCACGTTAAACAGCAGAGAAGATTAAATGGGTTTAAGTCTGGGCGTCTGTCACATCACATCCAAGCCTATAACTTCCATTTTCTATTAAAAATCCATTTCTCCCTTTGACCAGAAGAAGCTTTGCTGTTGATCTGAATGTCTCCCTCTTTATTTATGAAGTGTTTCCCCTCCTCTCGTTTTCTCTGTAAATATGCCTGCTTCTGTCTGCAGAGAATAAAGAGCTGGGGCTGGGGGCAGGGGTGGGGTGGGGGGAGCAGCTGAGATTTGAGGGGGAAGTAGGAGTTTCCTGCAAGAGGATGTGGTTTCCAAACTGGGACTGGTTTCCAGAGAAGGGGGGGGGGCGCCTCCTAAGGCCCCAAACTTTGAACTCTCCAACATTGAGACAGAAAACACTTGGGCTTGGGACCAGACAGACCTTGACCGAATATTGGCTCTGCCTCCTTCTCGCTGTACAATCTCCCTGTGAGCCTCTTTTTCTTTACTGGTAAAATGAGACTAACAGGACCATCTTGGACCTTTGTGTGAGGATTAAATGAGAGAATGTCCTAGAAGCACACAAGCCCGGTGACAGGCACGCAGCAGGTGCTCAATCAATGTGAGTCTCCTGTCTTTTGAGAACTTGTACAATTAGCTAAGCCACTAAGCCTTCAGGGAAATAAGTGTAAGGTCAAAATGAAGTTAGGCATAGGGCTACAAGGACTTGCATGAACTCAGTTGCTGAGCCTGCAACTGCCGCCCCCCATTGCCTTCCACCACAGAGGGGGCCCACATGCCAATCTGGCTGTTTCTGCCTCTTCTCCCCAAGCCCAGCCAGTGCTCTCACCTGGAAGGTTTCTGTGGGGTCCCCCAAACATGCTGTCCCCTGGCTGCCACAGAGGCATTGTTCAGGCTGGCCTCTCTTTGGTAGTGCCTTCATTTAGATCTTCCTTCCAGGCTCAGCTGGAGCCCCCATCCCCAAAGCTGTCTCCTAGCTGCTGAGTAACTTACATGTCCCCTCAGGGGGCTCTCCTCAGAGCTGGTACTTTCCATGCACACTGCCCAGGGCTCTGGGTTAACCCTTTCCTGTTCTCCATCTCCTTTACAAGCTCCTGGAAGGTGGTGTCTCCCTCCCATGGCTGTGGTTCTGCTGAGCATGTGGCTGGGGCTTTGTAAATATCTCCTGAAAGAACAGGTCTTTCCTGGTCCCCGGGGTTAGAAGGGACCTGGGGAAGGTGAGCCTGGAAGAGTACCAGAGTCAGCTGAGGGGAAGTAGGGGGGAAGAGGGTCTTGAATTCTGCAGGGCTGCAGAGTGGCCCTGTGCCCTGGTCACCCTTTGCAGTAACTGTGGGCACCCTGGACCCCTCGGAAGTCGCTGGGATGCGAATAGCAGTCCTGTCCCTCCTAGTCACATATCCTCTCTAAGGGGAACCAAGTTCTTCCTCATTCTCTTTTCCCTGCTCTGCAGTCCCGGAGGGCAGGTAAGATGGTGCAGTTCCTCTCTTTTGTGAATGAGGACATCGAGGTTCAGAAAGGCTAGTGGTTTGCCTGAGGTCACACAGCAGGTCCAGGAGGGAAAGCAGTTCATCCGACTCCTACCAGGGCTCTGTCTATTGTACCACACTTCTGTGCTCCTCTTAGAGCTTGCTGAGGCTTTGTCCCTGCTCTGAAGATTTGAACAGGGGCCTGAGAAGGAGGGAACGCCTCCCCTGATAGAGGCCATGCCAGACTCCATGAGGTTGGAGTGAGGCCCTTGCTACTCCCCGTTTTATGGCTGGGTGACTGAACATACCCATGGCTGCTGTGGCCACTCCCTGGTGCCCCTTGTGCCAACCTTCATCTCGGCATGAGGCAGAGATTTGAGAGACTTGGTGGTCAGTGCCTCAGTTTCCCCTTTCTAGATCTGTTCACTCCTTTCTCTTGGCAGGTGGGGTGAGGCTAAATTAATGTTTATTGGAGGGCTTCTGCATTCTGGGCTGACAGGTGCCTTGTGATGGTAAAGTATGAGCACGACGTAAGTGCAAAATGCTATTGTTTTACACCTGAGGGTGATGTTTCATAATGCAATGCCCTGTCAGAGCTGTAAGCAGAAATGAATGGTGTGTCTCATGCTCCCCAGCTCCCCCAGACTCAGAAGACAGCAGCTCACATCCCGAGGTGGGAGAAATATGAGGCTACTCACCTTTTGCTATAAATCTGCTGTTTCATCAGCCCTGACAGGTGGCTGGACAATCCCAGTCAATTCATCAATTAAATCTACCCATTTGTAGTTGTTGAGAACCCCGTGTCCTTGGCTCTGGCAGGACTCAAGGCTCAGAGTGCAGGAAGGCTGCTCTCCTCGCGGCTGGGGCTCCTGGTGGGAGCAGAGGAGGCCTGGGGAAAGGGGCAGTCTTGCAGGTGGGCACGTGGCACGGATTTGGATTTCCAGCAGGGAGAGCGGGAGACTAGGACCGTGTTTGGGGTGGAGTTGAGATGGAAGGAAGGACGGGGAGAGGTGCCCAGCCTGGAAAACCAGATTTTGTGGTTTGTCTTCAGCGTGGTTCACACAATAGAGCAGCTCTATCCCTGGGCCCCAAAGTAAGGCAACACTGGGCTCCAGTCCCAGCTCCGGCACTTACACTGTATTACTTTGGAGAAATTCGTCAACTTTGAGTCTTAATTTCCTTATCTGTGAGGTCAAAATAACAATACCATCCCCCAGGGAGCCATGAAGATTAAGTGAGATAATATCTATAATGGGTCTAGCTCCGAGCCTGGCCTATGGTTGACAGTGAAAACCATGGTGGCTGTTCTCATTGCTGGTGGTATTATTATTACTGAGGGCTACATCATAAACAGTATCTCACCCTGTTCTTGGGTCCGATAATTCCTGAATTCCTCTCTGTCAGGAATCTTTCTCAGCTTACCAAGTCCATTTGTCAGGCACAGTGTAGAGTCTTTCTGTACCTTGACAGATTTTTGCCTCCCCCACTCCATAAAGCTGCCACAGAGAGGGTGTCTGATTAACTAGGTTGTCTCAGGAAGCCTCCAGAACCCCGGAGTGATGTCCCTGCTCCCAGAGGCTAAGCATTGTCTGAAATGTCGAGTTCAACAGGGGCCCTTCCCACGAGGAGTGTGTGTGTATCTCTGTGTGCAGGTATTTTAATCCTCTACTTGGCCATCTAAATATGGATGTTGGTGGCCAGGTGGTGTTTGAGGAAGGTGAAAGCCCCCTTTTTATTATTGCAATGGTTACAATCATCTAATTGTATAGAAGTCAGACTCTGGGCTCAGATTGCCTGTGTCTGCATCCCAGAGCCCTCACTCATTGGCTGCATGGTCTTGGGTAAGTTGCTTTGGTCTCCCAGTGCCTTACTACCCTCATCTGTAGGCTGGGATGAGAGTAGTACCCAGCACATAGGGTTGCTGGAGTGTTAAAAGAAGTCCTATAGGTAAAGTGCTTACAACAGTGCCTGGCATGTAGAAGATGCTTCTCAAATATTTGTTGAATGAATCTCAATAAGGAAATCTCACGGAAGGTGAGCAGGCCCATGGAAAGGGAGGCTGGCAAATTTGGGTCCTAAGAGAAGCCTTCCTAAGCCTTCTTTGCTGACCTGTGCAATGCTGTGATTTCCTGATCTTAGAGAATACCCAACCACTGTGAGTTAGGCATGTTTCTGAGCTTCTGAGGTTCCCCCTCAGAAGATGGGCCCCTTTCTTGCTCCTCAGAGCAGGCTTGCTCACCCACCAGCACTGGGGCTCTCACAAGGGGAGGCAGTGTGAGGAGGAGGAGGGAAAGGTGAGACCACTGCCTCCCCAAGAGCCTTTCAGCCGCTAAGGGTGCTGTGCCTGGTGGGGACAGCAAATGCATTTGCTGCTAGGAGGATGCCCCCTGACACCCCAGCAAGGAGCCCATGAATGTGTTTTCCAGCACTACTTCTAATGGCTTCATCATGGCTTTTTATGAGATGATGTGAATTGCTCTGACCAATGAGGCTTAATGGCCTCCCTCAATGAGCTGCTCGGTATATTCTCCCTGGAGGCTCGGCTCAGAGTTAAGCCAAGAATATTAATACAATCCGGATGCAGCCCTCCTCCTTCTCATAAAGTTGTGGAAATTGAGGTCAAGTTGGGTTCCCCGCAACGTTCTTTAAATAAGCAGCAGAGTGGTTTGTTTGCTCCTTGATCTTCCCAGTGGAGAGGGAGGGGCTTGCGGGAGCTGGAGACCTGGGACTGGGCCCTCTCTTCTTCGGGGCTGTCCCCACTTGTTCCAAGGTGGCCCATCTTAAGGAGGCAGGGTCCTTAGCAGGGAGGGAGGGCCTGATTCCACCATTCAGGGCTGCATCCCATTGGGCAGGAGAGCCTGAGGCCACATGCTGGTGTGAGAGTTGCAGACAGCTGTCCTCGTGGTCAGGTGGCCCTACCTCAGTCAGGCAGCTACAGTCCTGAGCACGTTCTCCCGCGTGACGGGGTGCTGTAATGGGAACATGTCAGAGAGTCAGAGATGCGTGAGGTCTTTGTAGCCCTGTCCACCCCCCCACCCCCGCCACCCCCGGCATTTTATAAGTGAAGGAGCCGATGGACAGAGAGGGCAAGTGTCACCACGGTCAGTCCGTGTCAAGGCCAGGTTTAGAACCTTGGGTGGGTCTCTTGCTTCCCGACCCAGATCTTATCCAGCCACAGTACCACTGGTCCTCATTTGGCCCTCGGGGGCTGGGCCTTTCCCAGAACGGCCTCCACAGGTGGAAGACCCACTCCCAGGGTCTCCTATGGTTTTCTCTGCTCCAAGCAAGCATCCTCCTTCCTCTTAGCACGGTCTTGAGACCCTTCACCTTTCCCCCTATGGTATGATAGAAAGTGCACGAAGATCCTCCCTAGGAGAGATGGGTTCAAATTCCAGTTCTGTTGCTTATTAGCTGCGTGTTCTCTGGCACATCACATAACTATTCGCAGCTCCTGTCAGGGTTGTGCGGATGAATGGCGGTCATGGGTGTGAACCTGCCTGCCATATAGTAGGTGCTCAATAAATGCTTATAGTCTAAGCAATGTCAGCTTCTCTCCTAATGTCAACAGTGGAGGCCAATAGTGGATCATGGCTTCGGACCCTTCAACCTAGCACACTGAGGGCCAATCTCTTCTCCGTGGGCTTGGCTTGGCATGGAAAGTGAGATGTTTTTAACTTTTGCCACTCTCGTGCTAGGCTGGAAGCTTCTGTGGGGCAGGAACTGTCTCCCGTCTATCCGGCCAGCGGCTGGGGTATAGTCAGTGCTGGGGAAGTGCCTCCTGAGCGACTGGTGTTTGAACTCTGAGTGGGGGTGGGGCCCACGCCTCAGTGGCCCGGGAGGTTATTACCAGAACGTGGCTAATCCAGCTTCTCCTCTCCCCTTCCCTGCAGCTCGCCCTGAAGATGTCGGCACCAGCCTCTACTTTGTAAATGACTCCTTGCAGCAGGTGACCTTTTCCAGCTCCGTGGGGGTGGTGGTGCCCTGCCCGGCCGCGGGCTCCCCCAGCGCGGCCCTTCGATGGTACCTGGCCACGGGGGACGACATCTACGACGTGCCACACATCCGGCACGTCCACGCCAACGGGACGCTGCAGCTCTACCCCTTCTCCCCCTCCGCCTTCAATAGCTTTATCCACGACAATGACTACTTCTGCACCGCGGAGAATGCAGCCGGCAAGATCCGGAGCCCCAACATCCGCGTCAAAGCAGGTAAGGTGCCAGCCACCTGCTCGCTGCTGGGAGCTCCGTCTGGAGGGCGGTGAGGATGGCGAGCGGGCAGAGCCCCTCCTTCTGGGGAGACCCGTGTGCTGTGCTCAGGGGAGGGGCGTGGAGGAAGTCCGTCTCTCGAGGAAAGTTTTCTAGGGCTTTGGAATCTTAGCTGCCCGCTTACTGCATGTCCTTAGTCAAAGAGAACACTCCTCCGAGCCCGCACTTTCCCCTGAGAAGTTGCTGCCAGTACCTGCCCAGCGCCCGCTCCACGCGATGGTTACCTGACCCAGCGCTCATTTAAATCCCGTGCTCGCTTCAGTGCTCTAGTCCTGGAAAACACACCCAGTGAGGTTCTTTCTTTTAAAAACCCTTTTATTGAAATACCTAAAGAAAAGTGCACATATTATAAGTAGATCGCTTGGTGAACTTTCACCAACTTTAACTAATATCCAGATCAAGATACACAGTATCAGCCCCTCAGAAGCCCCCCCCCCTGCTCTTTTCTGTCACTATTCTCCTGGGGGAAACCACTGTCCTGACTTCTAACAATACAGGTGTTTGCCTGTTTTTGTACTTTATATAAATGGAGGCCTATGGTAGGTATTCTCTTGAATCCTTTGCACACGATGATGTTTGTGGGATTTACCCCTGCTGCTGGGCATCGTTGAATGGGCTTGTTCCTTGTCATAGCTGTGTGGCTGTTCTATTGTTCGACTCTACCGTGTTTATTTATCCATTCCTCTGTTGATGGATCTTTGAGTATACTCTATCTCATGAGAAGAGGCATTTAGGTAAACGTCATGATGGAAAATTTTAGCAGTGAAGGATTTTGGTCTTTGGAAGGGTCGATGGAGGCAAGGAAGTAAGGGTTTTTCAGCTGTTGTCTTTAAAGAAAATAGAAAATCGAAAATCTCCTTTCTCAGGGTTAGGTCAGGAGTCAAGGGAATGGCTTAAATCAGCTCTTAATTAGGATGTCATGATGTACTAGTGTGTCCTCATCATTTGTAAGGTGTGCCTTAAATAATAATGGGGCACTGAAGTTGGGGGAACAATTGGAAGAAGAGCTTTTTGGGTGGGAGAGGACAGGTAGGGTTTTAGCTAGCCCACTGGGGTGGCACCAGGCTTGGAGGCGCCGTCTTTTCTGATGAATGTGTGGGTGGGGGGAGGGAAGAAAAGTAGGTTCCGGGAAGGCCTCCCAACCTGCCTGCCAAGTGACAGATCCTGCAAGATCTCTGACTTCCAGGTTCCTTCTGCTTCAGGAATGCCTCTCAGAGGTCCAAGTTTCCAAGTAGCTAGGAACAGGTATATACAGGGGGTGAAGTGGGGTGGGCGCTGTTAATTAAAGACCTAGTCTTCATCCTGTTGGCTTGCTTGCAGCAAGATGTGAGCTCTTAGAACCCAGGACCATGCTCAGCGTATCTCTCCTGGGGCTCCCCGTGGAACCTCCTCCTTTTTTTTTTTTTTTTTTTTTAAGATTTTATTTATTTGACAGAGAGAGACACAGCGAGAGAGGGAACACAAGCAGGGGGAGTGGGAGAGGGGGAAGCAGGCTTCCCGCAGAGCAGAGAGCCCAATGTGGGGCTCAATCCCAGGACCCTGGGATCATGACCTGAGCCGAAGGCAGACGTTTAACAACTGAGCCACCCAGGCGCCCCTCCCCGTGGAACTTCTTTTCAGGAGTAGGTCCTTTGCACTGTTCCCCTCACACCACTAGGTGCTGGGCTGGGAGCCCTGAGACAAGGGTTTGGTGCTGCTCTGGCCTCCAGCGTCTGGAGGTTCGGGCTGTTTCCTGTTAACGTGCCTGTCACTGGGTTAGGATGCAGTTTTCACAATAGTCCTATAAAGTGTTTCTTACAGATGAGGGACTAAGACGAGGAGAAATTAAGAGGCTTGCCCAAGGGCACATGGCCCATGGGTCAGAGGTGTAGCTGTAATGACAAGCAACCTTCCCGCAGTGCTTCCCTGGGCCAGGCCTTTTACATGCTATTACCATCATTGTTGTGTCCTTTTACAAATAAGGAAACTGAGGCCCCAAAGGCTAACTAACTCTGGTGCAGGGTCACGCAGCAGCTCAGAGGAGGAGGCAGGGGCTGCTTGCTTGCTCCTCACCGCTGGCCTCTGCGGACCCCCTGGGACCCTCCCAGGGGGTGTGCCCACAAACCCCAGTTCTTTCTACTCTTCCCCTTTGCTTCCCTCCTGTGTTCGCTCCCCCTTGGCCTCCTGCGTGCTCTCCTCACATCCACGGGCAGTGCCCTGCCCACAGCCCCCAGAGAATGGGCCGAGCGGCTCTCCTCTCCTCTCCCCCATCTCTGCCTCTCCTCCACCTCAGCTGTATCTCTTGCCCACCACCCACCACAATCACCACACCAAGGCGGGGAAAGACGAAGGGCCTGGGGAGGCTGGGCAGGGCTGGCCTGACTGGAGACACTGCCAATTAAGTGGCTCTTGATGAAGCCAGAGGGCCGCAGGGCCCCGAGCATCACCCTGGCAACCGTGGCTGGGAGAGCAGGAGGGCACGCTGCCCAGGTGCCTGCTAAGGGACGAGGTCGGGAGGCAGTGGGGATCTGGATGCACCAGCCCTGCTTGGCAGAGAAGGGGTGGAAGGATGGAGTGAGCCCACAAGAGGCCAAGCAGAGGAGGACAAGGGAGAGGCAGAGGCCGGCCCCTGGGCCCCACCCCCAAGGCCCAGCCAGCCCACCCATGGGACCTCACATGTAGAGTGGCTGCAGGTGACAGCACCCCCTGAAACCAGCCCTGGGACTGAGGTAGGGGGCCTCCACTCCACACGCTGCAGGGAAGGAAGAGCTAGTTGTGGAGGTGGGGCAAGCCGGGGGTCAGGCTGTAGGCAGTGTCGAGATAGGAGGAAACAGTAAGGATACTTTGTTTTGGAGAATCTTGGAGACCGTCCATTTTCAGAGATAATCACGGTTTTAAATATTCTCTTCCATTGTCCTTATAAACCACCAAGCCGTTCCAGAAAATTCTGTGTGTCAACTCTGTTTTTCCCAGGCCACCTTTCACATTGAAGTGGCACAAAATCTGTGGTTAGGTCATGTGTCACAGTTTTTATTTTCGGCAAATTATGGTCACCATGCCCCCAACTATCGCCGCCCTGGGCCAGGCATAATGCAGGAAATCAAGTGTGGTTTCCTTTGAGGAATTCTATTGTATTTCCTTGTTACCTACATATCCTCTTGTTGGATGTGCTGCCCTCAGGCTCCTCCAATCCAATGGTTTATTAAATACTCACTGAAATTAGAAAGGTTCGAAGTTGGACTTAGGGCCTTGCAGAGGGAGACTGGATATTTCTGAGGGAGAGTAGGCTGTCCAGTGGAGCAGGGAGGAGGTTGCTCAGGCAGGAGTAAGATCATGGCAAGAACTTCTGGGCTGGTTAAATGGGAGGTGGGGGAGGAGGTGATGGGGGGTGGGGGGTGAGGCCTGGGGCTGCTGAGGGAGCTGAGCTGGCTCTCTGTTCCCTTCTTGGGCCCCCACTCTGTCCCCGCCTTGTGACACCCCCCTTCTTCCCACCCCCTCATCTCTCTGCAGTTTTCAGGGAACCCTACACCGTCCGGGTGGAGGATCAAAGGTCAATGCGTGGAAACGTGGCCGTCTTCAAGTGCCTCATCCCCTCTTCAGTGCAGGAATATGTTAGCGTTGTGTCCTGGGAGAAGGACACGGTCTCCATCATCCCAGGTAAGGCGGGACTGTGGGGCCATGGCAGGGAGGGGTGCTGGGGCGAGAGGAGAGATGAAGCAGAGGTGCTGAGTTGGTTGTTGAGCTGAGCTCTTGAGTTTGGTTCTGGTGATTGATTCATTCTTACTGTTCTGGTGATGCTTTGGCCCAAAAGCATCTTTGGTCTTGGCTTGGTACGTCTGTGTGCGGGGCGGTGAAAACCCATATGCTGGTGGCCTCTGCTCAGTGTGCGAATGTCCCGTCCGACACAGGATGGGTCCGACTCCCCCAAAAGAGTGGAGCCCCCGTCCTTCCTGGCTCCTGGGTCTTTGCTTACCTTTGCTTTTGGTGGTGGGAGGTGAAGCTGGAAGCCCCTTCACTGTGAAGGGCTGTGTAGGGAGAGGAGCTCGGAGCCGGCTGTGTCCTGCGTTCCCACATCAAGAGACTAGAGCAGTGAGCACCGGGTCCTCAGAGGACCGACCTGAGTTTCATGCCTATGGGACTTTTTTTTCATGAGTTGGCTGAAGACCCCGTTAGGATTCTAGCTGGCCTCGCTCTCGCCTGGTATTGGGGGAAGAGGTTAGTACCATGTCATAGGTTCACCTTGTTAGAGCAAGCCTTCTGTTACTGGCTCCCTTTCCCTTCAACAGGAAATCAGGTCTGGAAACCCCAAGAGAGGACCTCAAGTCCTCAAAATACCTCTTGGCCTCTGGTTACAAAATGGTGGGTTTTTTCCCCACCGCTCGGCATCGCTGCCTTCATCCTGGCACCTTGCGTGGGCTCTCCTGCTTTTTCTTCCTTTCTCTGCTGAGGACCTTGGTTTCTCCTTTCTGTGAAATGGAGGGACTTGGCCAGGTGCTGAGTGCCCCTACAGCATTGATGTGCCATCGTTGGCCGTATAAGATGATTCCAGCTGCCAGGTTTTTGGGTTAGTTAGGGGAGGCAGAGATCTATGCATGACACTTGTAAAACCGGGGTTCTTAATCCTGCTACACATCTGAGTCCCGGGGGAACTCTTTGAAAAACACTGGTGCTTGGGACGGACTCCAAATCAGTATCTCAGTGGGAGAACCTGTGCATCGGTTCCGACATCTAGCTAGGAGAAGAGCTGATGCTTAGGCATATTTACTGCTAACGTGGCAGGCTACTCTTCTGGAGACACTAATTTGTCTTTTGCTCCTGGTACTTTTTCCTTCTCTCAGTTCCAAGCAGATGGCCAGGCCATTATGTTTCCCGGCCTCAGAGCTCCTAGCAGGACAGGAATCCAAATCTACTTGAAGACAGCTGCTCTTCCTGCCTTTTGTAAAACCATAAGCTAATAGGAAAGGTTAGGATGGGTGTTCTGGCTGGCGAAGAGAGCCTCTGAGGACAAGGAACAAACGGGGGACAAATGAATCCCAGGGATGGGACTGGGACTATGGGCCACTTAGTGGGTACAGCTGGAGGAAGCAGTGGGACCCCACGATGGGGGGCTGTGTGTGGCTCCACAGGGTCTGGGGCGGGGGCCAGGGTTCTCGCGTCCAAAGGAGGCACGAGGTGCACAACCAAGACCCAAAGGGATCATGCAGGCAGGGACAACCGGCTGGTGAGAGACTCCAGACCTTGACACATTCCTGGGGGAGGCCCCAGTAATGAAGATCGAATGGCCCGTTTATCCAACAGAGTCAGAGTGAAGGTGCTTTACAGAACATAAAGAAATGTGGTATTTCTTATACATTTGAGTTTATGGACTAAGAGTTATATTCATTAAAATATTAATTAGTAGTAGTATTAAATAACAGTTATTATCTGAGCATTTACTATATGCCAGGCACTGGCTAAGAAACTTTCACGTATGATCTCATCTTATCCTCATAAAAATCCGGAAGTATATTTTCCCCTCCACTTCACAGAAGAGGAAACTGAGGCTCACAGAAGTCAAGTCACTTCTTCTGGGTAATGGATCCATTAAGCAGGGGGCCAAGGCTTGAACTCAGGTCTGTTCTTTCAACCTGTGCACTCACCCCTACACAGACCTGCCTCCCTGCACCATGCAAATGTGTCCAGTGGAGTGTTACTGTGAGGCTTTAAATATGTGCTGTAGACAAGGAGGGCCTTGGCCTCAGGAAGGGGAAAAAAGTCAATGTTGGATTTTAGGGAAGGCTTTGTGGAATTGAGGTGAGTGCGGTGATAAAGAGCCTGGACCCTGGGACCAGACTGCCAGGGTTGAGACTCACCCCACTGTTTAACCAGCTGGGCAGGTCATTTGCCCCATGGTGCCTCAGTTTCCCCAACTGCAATAAAATGGGGATGATGATTGACCTACCTTATAGGGTTTAAGAAGTTAATCTATGGGAAACGTTCTGAATGCTGCCTGGTACACCGAGGACAGCTGTGGCTTTGATGATGATGATGATAATGGGGTGGAAGAGCGCATTCCCTTCCTCTTGGGGTTTCCTGTTGTGGTGTATCTGTTTCCACTACGTCACAGGCTCTGCGTCCCCCGTTAGACTGAGTTTCCCAGGGTGGGAACTGGCTGGTTTTCATCCACACATCCCTGGCTTCTGACACACCCCCTTGCACGTGCAGGGCAGGTGCACACTCAGTGTTCCAGGGGAGCGTGAATGGATGGTTGGAAGTGTTCTGAAGGAATGTGGGGACAACATTGATGTAAGGGTGAGCACGGTGGGCGTGGGGAGGTACGAAGTCCAGCTCAGACGGGAGAGAAGGCAGGTTTACCTGACTCCTGTGTGTAGGAGCTGGAGGCAGTGAGCTTCCCCAAGGTGACCCTGGTAGTTGGTGCTTCAGGGCTGTCTTTGATGTCAAGACACGGCTGGTGGCCCCAAAGGGCATAATTATCAGGAAAGTGGGCTTGATGCTAATCTGCGGGGCTCTGGTAAACTTTGGTTCTATAGCACCCCTTTCTTTCCTTTAGCCTTGGAGAATTTTCCTCCTCTGCCCAGCCCTCCAGCACCATCCATAATCATTCGAGATCCTTCTACAGCTATGGTTTAGATCCAGGGACAGACTTTCCAAAGCACATGAATCCAACTAACACGCTCCCAGAGGAATCCATGAGAACCTATATTGAAGTTTTGCTTCCTCCAGGCTCTGTAGATGAGAGGCCAGAACTTGGGCCCACATGCTGCATGCTTTAATTTTGGAAAATGCAAATTGTTTATTGTTTTTTTCCCATAAAAATAGGATTCTCTGACATCCATACACTGTACCCAGTGTGTGTGTGTGTGTGTTTTGTCTGGGAGGTTGAATGGCAGCTTCTCATGGTGGGGGAAGATTTAATGATTAGATTGCCTTGGAGTTAAGGAAGGATCAAGGAGCCTATTATTTCCCCCTGCTGCCTTAGGGTCGGCTTCTGGAGCAAAAAGAAAGTGTTGACTTTGATCTCTGGATGTGCAGGTCTGGGTTCAAGTCCTCCACAGACCACAGGGCCAACAGGAGCGGGTGCTGGAGAGCAGGAGGGGCCCCAGGAGACATCTCCTTGGGGCGAGCAGATGCCCTGCGAGGAGGGGGATGAAGGGGGTGGGTGCAGGCCCTTGCAAATGAGGAGCCTGCCCTGCAACGCCTCTCTCTGAAGGGGTTTGGAAGAAATTAAAGGCTTGGTGCCTAAACCAGCTCCATGAGTTGGGTATTTGTTCACAGGCTAGCCTTCCTTGTTGTCCACACTTGGGAGGAGCAGGTGAGCCTCCCTGCTGAAACTCTAAGCAGCTTCTTGACTGTGCTTTCCCCCAGGAAAGAGACCAAAATGCAGGCTTTCCCAAAATGGTACTTTTCCCCAGAGCTACCTACTACACCTGCCCCTTTCTCCCCCTGCCTTTCCCCTCCTCTAAGCTGGTCCTCTTCCTTCCATTGGGCTATTTAAGATATAAGAGCACAGAACCTCTCACCTATGATCTGGCAGACTCCTACCCTTTACTTCTCTCCTGGGGGCCTTGGTCTTGAGGAGAACTGGCTCTCCAGAGTGGGTGGGGTGGGGGAAAGAGGGCAAAGGGCTGTGCACAAACATAAATAAAAATTAAGGCCTCCAGTGATGCCGAGATGTGGTTTAATTTCCCATCTGCATGATCACCATTACAATGCATGTTATTGGATATAAAGATAAATCCGGCCCTGTTCCTAATAGCTTTTAATTTCCACCAGACCTGATTATATCGATGTGGGCTCCTTGTGGGAGTTTCCCAGCATGCTCTTCACCAGCATCCTGACTGGCTGTCTTGGCCCCAGAGGGGAGTTTTGGACACTGCTCAGATGCGGGCCAGATGTGTCGGCCGGTGCTCTGGAAGATGAGCCTGGATCAGAGGATGGGGCTCTGGAACACGGGGTTGTCATCAGGCCCTGGCTGGGTTGGGAGCCCTGTGCATTGGGGGAGGGGAGAAGCAGGGGCAAGGAGGAACCTGGTCAGAAGGGTCCTTCCTGGCTAGTGGGCAGTGCCCTGGACCGCAGCCCACCTTCACCGGGGGAGAGAGTCCGGGAGCCCGCCTCCCTGATCGTCCCCAGGGTGCCAAGTTGTCCCTGGGCTTTCACACCTCTTCATTTGATCCTGCTGTCTCCTCTGTACCTATCCCCTCCTCTCCTTCTTGATACCCTACTCTTCTTTTGTCCTTTAAACTTGGTCCCCGTGCGTCCCTTCCAGGAGACCTTGCATAAGCCTGCCGACAGAACTTACCGCTTCTCTGATTCCATTCCTGGAGCCCTCCTGTCATTTCCTCTTACGTGATAGGCGGTGGTCTCTGCCTGCCTGCTGCAGGGGTGGGTACACAGCTGTATCTTTTCCATCTCTTTATCCCCAGGGCCCTCGTAGCACCTGTCACAGCATAATAATAAGATTAATGATAATATCTATCATGTATTGAGACCCAAATTATCTCTAATCCTCACAATAACCCTTTCAGAGAGATAACATTTTTTGTTTTGTTGGGGTTTTTCTCATTTTATAAATGAGGACATTGAAGCCTGGGGAAATTAAGCAACTTACCCAAGGTCACGTAGCTTGTAAAGGCTGCAGCCTGGGTTTGAACCGGGCTCCTCCAGGGGCCTCTGCTTCCTGCTACCTCTCCAGAGCAGGCTCCTCATTGAGAAATGGACTGTCCTCAGGTTCTCACAGGGGAGGAGGGCCCGTCCCTGTCTCCTGCACTTGCCCGGGGACAGACACGTGTCCCTAACCCCTGCACCGACCTCTAGCTGCGTGTTCAGTGACCAGAGGCTCTGGCTTTTCTGAAGGGCCACAGATTTCCAGCTGAAACATCTGGGAACAAAACAGCCATTCTAACAAGAAGGCTTTACTGGGCACTGGCTCTGTTTTTGGCCCAGTGGGAGACACAAAGACCGTCCTGATCTGGGAGTTTAGGATTCCGTTCATGTTGTCAGCTCTGATGGACAGAGATGGGTAATCTCAACACAGTAAACAATCACATACGGTCTTGGTTTGCTTTGGAATGCAGAGTCAACGTATTAATTGCATTTTGCTCAGGCTGATACTGAGACGACCTCAGATCCCATATGTCTACACCAACTCGGACGGGGGATGGCACAGACAAGAACGAGATGGGTGGTGCCTGGAAACCAGTTTGGTTGCATCTAGGCCACAAACAGATGGAGTCACAGACTGTCAGAGTTGGAAGGGCCCTGGAGGTCCTGGGGCCCAGCCTCCACACTTACTGATAAACCCAGGTCCATACCGATGTGCTCTCAGGGCCCCCTTTCACCCCTTCTCTCCTGACATTCTCAGGACGCATTATTTTAACTGCTCTTGGGATGCTTTTTTTTTACTATCAGACTTCTTTCTTTGTCTATCTAAAACCTACCCATCTTTCAAAGTCTGGTTCAAATACCACTTTTTCCATGATGTCTTTCCCGATTTCTGCTCTGAATGGATTTAAAAATCACCCTGATTAACCTTCTTCAAGGGGATCCTTTTGTGAACTCCCTCTGGACTTTCTCGGTTCCTTGCTCAAGGCACTAACCGTGTTTTGTCCTGTAGTATTTGAAATCTGTGTTATCCCCATTACAAGAATATATAACCAGCAAGGGCAGGCACTGTATTTAATTCAGTTTAATTCAGGCCCCTCTCCCCTCCAATCTCATTGAAGATGATTAACGAAGATGACACAGCGCCAGTCTCTGCCCCCACTGAATGGTCATGTGGCAGGGAGGAAGGAGGAGGCCTCTGTAAGGTCACAGAGAAACTCCGTGGCATTAAAGGGTTTAAGTTGGGCGGTCCTTGGTCTTTATTTCACTGAGCTGCTCCAGAGTGACCCAGAGAGAGATGGCTTCTGTGGGTTCCCCCCTGTGATGCTCTGCTGTTTAGATGCAAAATTGGGGGTCTCTGTGGGACGCCTGGGTGGCTCAGTTAAGCGTCTGCCTTCGGCTCAGGTCATGATCCCAGGGTCCTGGGATGGAGCTTCTCCCTCTGCCCCTCCCCCTGCTCATGCTCTCTCTCGTTCTCTTTCCCAAATAAATTGAATCTTAAATTTTTTTTTTTTTTAAATTGGGGCTCTCTGCTCTTGACTATTTAGGGCCATAGAGAAAAGGGGTTGGGATTGTCAGCTTGGGCTAAAGTAAAGTAAATGGTGCCCTCAAGGCAATTTAACACATGGGGTTTGGGCCCCTGCTGGGTGATGGGCACGGGGTCAGGCCTTGCAGAGGAGTAGCACTTGCCCGTGACCTGCTTCTTCCCTTCAGCAGCTTCCCTTCAGAAGCCATGATGCTTCCTGATGGCGGCCCAGTGAGGCATCATGAGGGGGAGGGAGGCCTGCCATCGAGTTTTGGAATCTGTTCCACCCGGGGTAGAAAGAGGGCTTCTAGTGGAGGTGGCTACAGGGACAAAGGCAGGCAAGGCGGCAGAGGATGGGGTGATCCGGAGGGTAAGTGAAGTGGTGAGAGCAGTCTGAAAAGGATGCCAAGCCAAGAAGGTCCTGGCAGTTCTAGAAAAAAGAAAAAAAAAAAAGTATGAATGGACAAAGCAACAGGATAATAGTGACTCGTACTTACTAAACCCTTCCTCGGGTGCCAGGCTCTGTTCTAAGCATTTTGTGTGTGTAGCTCATTTGGTCTTCACAACAATCTGATGAGGGGACTATTACTCCCCCATTTTAGAGATGAACAAACTGAAGCACGGTGAAGCGAAGTGAATTGCCTGAAGTTAGTAAGTGGTAGAGCCACAGCTTATCCTTATGTGTTGTTTGTGCTCCTAAGCACTACACACAATTGCCTCGCAAAAACGTGACACGCAAAAATGTATTTTAAAAACTCTGCAAACCCACAAGGAGAAGACAACCCGATAGAAAATTGGGTAACAGATGGGAGCAGACAGTTTACGGAAGAGGTGGGATGCAGCGGAAAGAAGGCAGGCTGTGGTCTGCTAGTCCAAATTGGTGCTCTTGAGCGAGTTACTCAGTTTATTCATCTGTGAAATGGGGATAATGAAACCTGCGCATGGAATACTTTCAATGGAAATCAGGCCTCTGCAGAGACTTGAATTTTCAGGTGGAGAAGGAGTGGTCTAAACACAGCAGGGAAATGACCCCCCAGGTTCATGATGTTGCCCAGCCTTGGCCCATGTTGGGTGTCGGGCTGAGATCCTGAGAAGGCCGTATGGGCCCAGGGCTAGATAGAGGGTCACTGTGGCATTTTTAACTCCAATAGTCCGTGTTGGTATCTGGGCAGAATGGAGAAACAAATGGCCGAGACATTGTGGTATTCATCTCTGTATTCATTTGTGCCTTGCACCGTATCCGATAAAAATTGTGTTGAGGGAAGGAGTGAAGGCCTGTGGTTTGGTGCCAACACAGCGCAGATCCCTTCCACCAACTGCCCAGTCTAATCTCAATGCGCTCAAACCCTGGTTCAGTAATAACTAGTATCTCCACGACACCACCCAGCGTAGAAAGTGCTTTTGCATGATCTCATTTGCTCTTCACGGTAACCCCCATTACCTTCCCCACTTTACAGGCGAAGAAGCAGGTGCAGTGAGGGTTGGGGCCCTGCCGGCAGGTACCTGAATGTCCTGTCATTGAATTCTCCTCTTCACTCTGTGAGGCAGGCCTGCCACCCCCATTCTTAGGTATACAGGAAATGAGATTCAGAGAGGCCGAGCAGTTTGCTCCAGGTCACACAGCGTCTCAGTGCTAGAGCCTTGCGCTTGGACCCAGAGCCCAAGCCCTTTTCCTCTAACAGGCTTTCGTGCCTCCAGCCTGAGGGCTGTCTCAGGGACGCTAGGCAATTACCACTTTCCTTATCAAGGTGGTTGTAGAGAGGAAAAGGCAGCCGGCCCTTAAATTTGTTGTTGTTGTTTATTGTCCGCTTTGGTGGGGAAGGGGCCTCAGATTCAGACAGCCTTAATTTATTCCTCGGGGTGCAGAGAGAAAATCCTACCTTCTCAAGCTGGAAACCACCCTTTGCAGGTTGGAGATGACAGGGAGGCATCCAGAAGCAGCAGAGGAATTCTCTACCTGGTCGGGGGGCCTGAACTGAGATGATCATGGTTAGTAAGAAGAGAAGTGATCAGTTATCGAGCTCTTAGGCGATCCGTGCTTTTCATGAGTCATTTTGTTTAATCCCCCCGAGTGTCTTGTATAGCGGCTGGCATTATGAGCCCCATTTTGCAGATGAGGAGCTTGAGGCACAGCGAGCTCAGTCACCTGCTCAAGGCCACAGAGTGAGGAGCTGTTTGATGTCAGCTCTTAGAGATGACTTGGGCCACCTCTCAAACTGCACCCTGCGGTCTCTCTCACCTTTCCTCTGTGTTATAAAGCCCGCTTACAGGCATCTTTTTATTGAATCTTTCAATTCCATCTGGGGGGGGCCAAGTTCTTAACCTCACCTCACAGACAGGGAAACCAAGGCTTGGGGGGATTGAGAAGCCTGCCCAAGGTCACCCAGCCAGGAAGGGGGGTACAGGAACTCCGGTTGGATACCTGCCCCTCAGGAGCCCGTGAGATCCGCCCCCCCCGGACTGCCTGCCTGCAGCTCCCCGGTCCCCCTTCCAATCTGCTGGCAGGCAGGCTGCTCTGAAGTTGCACGCCAGTTGGTTGGTTCCAGAACCATCAGCCACGGCTCCACAGTCAAGCAAAATAGTCTGTGTTCACAGGTGCCTCTGGTGGTGTATGCATGTGTCGTGTTTTGCTTTTCCATTTAGTTCATGGCAGGTGCCACATTTCCAGAGCGCCCACTGGGTGAATTTCTGCAGATTTAAGACAATTGCAAGCAAACGCTTTGCCCTGAGATCACGCCGTGGCAGTGGACACAGAGCAAGAGGTATTGTTTGGTTAAGTTGGCACCTCTGTAAGTTACCCTGAAATCAGAGCAGGATTCTTTATAGAAGGTTATCCTACACATAAATCATCATTAGACTACCTCATTTTTGTTTAATGCCTACCTAACTGTGCTGTAGTCCAAAAATGTGTGTTTAGTGAAGTCAAGGGTTGCACGGAAATTATAGGGTTTTCAAAAACCCATTTGCTTTGCTGGTGTTCACATCAGAATCAATCTTGCCTTTAGTTCTCAATCTCATTGCAAACATGCAGCATCGCTCGCCGAATTCTGGCATTTAATGTAGGGTAGCATTTATTCAGAAGAAGCCAACGGTGCTTACAGAATGGGAGAGCTATGTATAGATGGCACTTCCTGCCAAGCCTGTGATTTTGAACTCTGTTGCGTATCAATGAGACCTCACGGCCAGGACCTGAGCCGCGTGGGCATGGGGCTGCGGTAGCGAGCAGGGGCCTGCACTGGGGAGCTGTGGAAGGAGAGTCTGCATCCGCGACCCCACAGACCTCGCTGTGCCCCCAGCACGGAGCAGGTACGCGGTTTGCTGAATGCCTACCAGGGAGGCTTAAGTTGGGGGAGGGGGGAGGCGGTGTGTGTGACTGACCCTTGGATTCAGAAGGCTGTGGCTCCACGGCTGCTGGTCAAGCCCTCATTTGCTCCTCATATGCTCAGATCAGCAGCACTTGCTAGGAGCCTCTTCTTGGGGGAGCAAAGCTGAAAGGGTGTAGGCTCTGGCCTGGTGAGACCTGCTTCACTTACTCGCCGTGGGACCCTAGGGTCCTTTTACCTCTCCAAGCCTTCCTGTCAGTGGCTGTGCAGATGAGAAGTTAGGTACTTTTTCTAGATGGAGAAAATAGATTTTCTGTGGATAGTTAACGTGTTTCTAGATAGATCTGGTTTGGGGGTGCTTTTTGTTTGTTTTTACATAAATCCTTTGTATGTAGGTTGTCAACTTTGGTTTGTGCCGATCAGACACAGGATAACAGGTTTAGAATTAGTCATCTCCTCCAGGCCCTGGAAGGCCTCCATGAGGACTGAACAAGTAGGTGGGAGCATCCAGGGTGAGCATATAGGAGCCGAGCTGGGGTCTCAGTACACTGGGGTTCACTTGGCCTTCAGGGCTAAGCACATAAGGCCAGGATATTGAGGACACAGGGGCAGGGGCAGGGTATTTCCCCAGAAGGCCTAAGTCCAAACCCTAATACTATGTTGGCTTTTGTGGTCTAGCAGGCATCTTGGTGTGTGCGGAACCCTCAGGAGCTGAGGCATGTGCCTTTGCCAGCCGAAGCCTGCTTTTCTCAGGGGAAAGCTGAGCCAGTGGTGTTAGGAACAGCCGTCTGCCTCCGGAGTGGCGTGGGGGCTCAGAGGCTGGGGCAAACGCCTCTAAGTTGAAAGTGCTTTCCCCTCACACCTAGAGACTTCTCCCCTCCACGTCAGGGTTGGAACATACCTGAACACCCACGTCTTTAGGAACGCGGACTCTGCTGGAAGCCTAGAGAGTCAGCTGCGGAGCAGATGACAGAGTGGAAGATGGAAGCCTGTGACAGTGAGTGGCAGCGGGGGGTGGGAGTGGGAAGTGGAGGCTGGGCTCTGAGTTCAGCTCCTGAAGGGCCCTAGAGTCGGCCAGCTATCGGATAACCTTCATCCCCTGTGTGGTGGTCTGCAGGGCTCTCCGAGACTTTGTCAAGCCAAGGAGGCCCTTCTGAGAGCATGTGGCTGGGGGCCCACCTCACCACCCCTCGGAGTGGGACTCAGAAAGGAAAGGGCTTGTGTCTAGAGTGTTCCAAAGCCCGTGTCGTTCCTGACACAAGCCTAGAGCCGCGGTTGTACCTGCTCAGGGCCTGTGCCCAGGAAAAGGCACGGGCCCCCTCAGGCCGTAGCTGACTGCTGTAGCTTACGTTGGCTTCATCCCCTGAATCTGTCTACGTGGCTGTATTGACGTAGGCAACTATCAGTGGTTGAATTTTCAGTTCACTATTTAACTGAGCAAATGTTTCTTGGGCACTTCCTGTGTGCAAGGTGCTGTTGTGGAGACGGTGATTCCCAAGGGTCTTTGCTTGAGGATCTCAAGGGATTTGGAGAGATTCCTCTTTTTACACACCAAAGAAACTCATTTCAATTAAAGTGTATACGTGTGTATGTGTACAAATAGTATGCATGATATCATTTGTACCTATTGAATACATATAGGTATTCACATTCAGTTTTTTAAGATTAAATTCCAGTTTAACACAGTGTGATATTAGTTTCAGGTGCACAATACAGTGATTCAACACCTGGCACTCAACAAGCGCCCTCCTTCATCCCTGGCACCTGTTTCCCCCTCCCCCCCCCGCCCTTCCCCCTCCCCCCTGGTGACCAGCAGTTTGCTCTCTCTAGTTAAGAGTGTTTCTTGGTTTGCCTCTCTCTCTCTTTTTGTCCCTTTGCTTGTTGTGTTTCTTAAATTCCTCGTATGAATGAAATCACATGGTATTTGTCTTTCTCGGACTGACTTATTTCACTTAGCATTACACTCTCTAGCTCCATCCATGTTGTTGCAAATGGCAAGATTTCATTCTTTCTTATGGCCAAGTAATATGCCATTGTGTATATATGTGTGTATGTATATAT
This sequence comes from Mirounga leonina, assembly GCF_011800145.1. Lineage (NCBI taxonomy): Eukaryota > Metazoa > Chordata > Mammalia > Carnivora > Phocidae > Mirounga > Mirounga leonina. The sequence goes on along the minus strand of NW_023270387.1, from coordinate 13,856,993 downwards.
ATATATATATATATATATATATATATATATATATATTTATATATACCATATATATATGTCACCGCTTCTCTACCTGTTCATCTATCACTGGACACTTGGGCTGTTTCCGTAAGTTGGCTATTGCAGATAATGCTGCTATAAACATTGAGGTCCATGTCTCCCTTTGAATGAGTATTTTTGTATCCTTTGGGTAAATACCTAGTAGTGTGATTGATGGATCGTAGGGTAGTTCTATTTTTAGCTTTCTGAGGAACTTCCATACTATTGTCCGGAGTGGCTGCACCAGTTTGCATTCCCACCAACAGTGCAAGAAGGTTCTCCTTTCTCCACATCCTCGCCAACACCTGTTGTTTCTCGTGTTTTTAATTTTAGCCATTCTGACAGGTGTGAGGCCATACCTCATGGTGGTTTTGACTTGCATTTCCCTGAGGATGAGTGCTGTTGAGCATCTTCTTATGTGTTCACACTCATAGTTTTTGCCTCTGGTAGACCTCCCATGTGTAGACCTCCAGAAGCGCCCCAGAGCAGAGACCCAAGGCAGATACCTTGGCCCACTGTCTATGGGGAAGGGCATCCGCAGAGGAACATCTAGCTCAGAGTGTGTCTGGGTGAATGTACAGACCTTGGCCTTTTCTCCTAAACAGAGAACAGTCCCCTTTTCCCCTCTTCATGTTCTGGGCAGGACTGAGGGTGCATGAGGTGTTCTGAGTTTTATGGACAGCCTTGGATCAATTGCTCTTTGAGGAGGACTGTGAGGTGTGGGTATAGGAAGGGTGGGCAGAGGCCCAGAGAATGTAACAACCCTAAGCCTGCCCCTGAGAGGCTTGCTGCCTGATAGGCTGAGCTTGGGACACTGGTGACCCCAACATGAGGCAGAGTGTGATTAGGGCCCAGGAGAGGCACAGCCCCTGGGGGGGGCCTCAGAGGTGGGGAGCCCTGTCTGGTGTGGTGAGAACTGGCGCCACATAAGAAGCAGCATTTCCCGTGGGTCCTGGAGAATGGATTGTTTTGGCAGGCTGCGCCCCTGCAGGGGAGAGTATACTAGACCTGTCGGCTCTGAACTTCGGAGTCACCTGGGGAGCTTTTAAAAAAACACTGTCCAGGCCCCCCCAAACAATTAAGTCCGGATCCCTGGAGGGTGAGACCCAGTCATCTGTATTTGTGACAGCCCCCTGGGTGATTCTGGCAAGCAGCTGGGTTGCAAACCCCTTGCTCTGCATACAGGAGGCTGGGTGGGGGTGGTGGGGGTGGTGGTGGTAAAGTCCTGGGGCGCTGAGAACAAAGGCTGTGTGCTCTTCCGGGAAGCAGCCTGGTTTGGCTGGAGCTCAGGCTGCATCCAAGGATAACTGAGACTGAGCTGAACTGAATGTAATTAAAGGGTAGTGGGGAGCCAGTGAAGATTTTGAGCAGGGGGGAATGGTCAGGACTTTGGGGAGTTGCCCTTGGGTGACTGAGGAGGTTCCCAGAAACATGAAGATCATCTATGTCTGTCTCTTGGAACCTAAGTCTTCCCTTGAATTTCCCAGGAATTATCACTGAGCATCCTTCAGGAAGGCAGGCTGCCCCTCAGAGTCTAAGCAGTATAGGGATTAAAGACAAGCTAAATAGTCTCTTTCTTTTTATGTTAGTTAAATTTGTATTGTGCTTTTACAGTTCATAGCACACTTTATATATATTATACTTTGCGTCTCAGAACGTTTCTGTGCGGTCATTCCCATTTCAGAGGCACAGACAGGGGCTCCGAGAGGTTCCCTGACTTTACTTGGCTCCCCCGTCAGTCCCTCCGATACTCAGGGATGCACCGCGGGCCAGAGTGTGTTCGGCTTCTGGACGGTGGGCCGGATGCAGACCCAGGCACCGTCAGAGATGTGGCTTCACGTTTGAAAGACAGAATATCTTTTCTGTTTCCTGTGGTCTGTGGCCCATGCTGAATGGGCAGAGACCTGGCCACACCAGTGGTTATACACATGGATACATACAGTGATAATATGAGGACACTGGGACGGGCTTGCCCACGGCCAGGAAGGAGTCAGAGGGGGACATGAGGCCACACCGTGTGCAGTGCTTGGGTGCTGCACCTGCTTGCATGGAATCTGGAAGGGAGGGTGAGGCTAGAACCCACAGCACTTGGCATGTGCCAGGCATGGTGGGACTTCCTTTGTACAGACGACCTTGTGCAGTCCTCTCAACATCGTGATGAGGGGGCGGGAATTTCTAGCCTCATTTTAAAGATGAAGAAAACGAAGCACATAGAGGTGAAATATCTCACCCAAGGCCACACAGTTGGTAAGAAGTGGACCGGGGACTCCATCCCAAGTCATGTGGTGCAAAGGCCTGCTCTTCACCTCTAGGCCATCCGTCTGGGTCTCCTGGGTCCCAGTCCAGGGTCTTCCTCCAGACTGGGCTAGCAGGACTCCTCTTGCTACATAAAACACCACAATAGTCAGGCTTCGGTCTGGGTGCATGGTGTCCAGATCTGCTGTCTCAATCTGAATGTCAGGTATGAGGCCTCACCCCGAGGGGGAGGGTCCAAGCATGAGCCCACCCTCCAGGCTGAGAGCCCAGCATCCAGGCATGGTCTCTCTTTTTTTTTTTTTTTTTTTTAAAGATTTTTATTTATTTATTTGAGAGAGAGAATGAGAGCGAGAGAGAGAGCATGAGAGGGGGGAGGGTCAGAGGGAGAAGCAGACTCCCCGCCGAGCAGGGAGCCCGATGTGGGACTCAATCCCGGGACTCCAGGATCATGACCTGAGCTGAAGGCAGTCGCCTAACCAACTGAGCCACCCAGGTGCCCCAGGCATGGTCTCTTTAACACCTCTCTGCTCTTTGCCTTTCCCTCTCTTGTGTGGATGGCCTGACTGTCACCAGCTCCCTGGGGAGTGATGGAGGCTGGGCCAGGAAGGTGGGGAGGTTGTACAGGTTTCCCGCTCTAGCTCTCTCATGATCTGAGTTCATGTCCCTTCTCTGGATGTCCATTTCCTCATCTGTAAGTGAAGGGGCTGGAAGAGATGACTCCCTACATCCCTTTCACCTTGGTTCAGTTTAACACACTCTTTGAGCCCCCTGCGCCCCCCATCATCCTGGGCACTGGAGGCATGGTGACAGGTCCGTGTCCTGTTGGGGAGACGGACATGTCAAGAAAACAGCTCCAACATGTATGTTCCTTAAAGAACTTCTTGCATACAGGCAAGGCAGGAATTGTCATGGCAACTGTTTGTGATGGCAAAAAAAACTGGAAACCAATATGGATGAATTAAATTGCTTAGATTTCTACAAGGAAATACTATACTGCAGGGGAAATGCATGAAGCAGAGCTTTGCAAATCAGCCCGGACATGTCATGAAAAAAAATGTTGAATGGAAAAAGAGGCAAATCTCAGAAGGATGCGTACATTATGGTAGCATGTGTATAAAGTTTGAAAACACGCAAAGCAGTCCCCTGCATTGTTTCTGGATACATATGTAGCAAAAGTATAAAAACATGCATGAGGATGATAAACACCATATTTAGGGTAGCGCTTACCTCTGAGGAAGGAGGCAGTGGGCTCTCACTGAGGGAAACACAACTGTTTGCATAATGTCTTATTTTTTAAAATGTTTCTTCTTAAAAAGATCTGAAGAAAATATAGCTAAAATAACCATGGATGATTTTATATTATCTTTACCTTTTTCTATAAGCGTGATAGATTTCATTTAAAAAGCACCTGTTTCAACACAATATACTCGAAATGTGGGAAGAAGGGCGGGGTCGAAGTTTGGGTGGCAGTTTGGGTCCCCCGGTGACATTCCAGGGCTGGGGGTCTGGGAGTGCAGAGAGAGTGGGTCGTTGGTGAGTGTGGGATTTGGGGGGCTGATCCCAGGGGGTCTTTGTTGGTGGAGCTGGGGAGGGGCAAGTTCACGGACCCACATGTCAGTGATGCCCTCCACGACCTGTTCCTGCCCCCTCTGCCTGGGACCACCTCAGGCAGGGTTGATGCTCCAGAATCAGTGATAACAGCGGTTAAAAGTGGTGTAAATATAAGAGGAAGAGAGACGTGTCTGCCTCCGGATCCCCTTGTAATGTGTTCCCAGTTTAATGAGAGTCTGGAGACCCAGCAGGAGGCCGCTGAAAATGAAGAAGACTGGATATTCATGGGGCTGTGAGGCTCCTTGCTCCGCCATTCTCCTCAGAGCTGGGAGCCCAGGACTGTCCTGGCAACCGTCTGTCTGTCCTTCTGTGCTGAGGGGCAGTAAGTCAGTATCAGAGGCCAGCTGGGGAGGGAAAAGTGACTTAGGGATGGGGGAGAGGCCCGGATAATTACCTGCTTGGAGAGATTTACTCCCAATTCCAGCTCAAATGACAAGAGAAAGCTGGGAGCCCAGGTCCTAGGTGACCGGGAAAGCCGATCTCCCGGTGCTCCCGGGGCTCCCATGGGACCTGGAGAACAGAGGGCATGCTGTGCAGGGGGCCGAGCAGGCCTCACCAGCTGCCGCCGCCTCCCACACCTCTCCCAACACCTCCTTTTCCCCCCAATTTATCCTGCAACAGCGATTTCCCTTGTCCTCCCTTTCTCTAGTTTGCCCGCCCTCTTTCATCCCCAGGTTCTCAGGGGGCACCCGCAGGTGATAGGTTGGTAGATGGTCGGGGCGGGAAGGGCCTTGGAAACCATGGAGCCCATTCTATAGATGCCCTTTGTGGCCTTGACTGGGCCTGGGATCCAGGCCTCAAGAAGCCGCCTACAACACAGTGAGGGAGGTGGTCTCTTTCTCAATTGGGTAGATTTGTGTCGAGGTCCTCCAGGGTCTGGAAGTGTTGCCGGACTTACAGAGAACAGAGAATTAGCGTGCGTACCAGGGTGTGTGTGTGTGTGTGTGTGTGTGTGTGTACATGGGCACACAAGACAGAGTTTCTACCTTTTCTTGTCCTAAGTAGGCATAGAAGAGACGTGTTCCTGAGAAGTGACGTATCGAATCTCCTCTCAAATGGAGGGGTACTCTTTTCAGGGAAACCTTGGGGTGATCTCGGCCAGCCTGTGAAGAGTTGGGCATTCACACACCCTGATGCAAACACACACTGGGTGCAACCTTTCGGGGACAGAGTTTGACATCGTGAAGCCATTGATACCCATGAACTTTGGGCTCTGTCCTTAAGAAGTAGCCAAAGATGGCAGTAAAGATGTCTGTTTACGGCAATGTTATTTCCAACAGTGAAAAAAAATGTAAAATGTCCTCAAGACCCAATAATAGGGGGATGAGTAAATAATTTATGGGTACAATAATGTAATGAAATATTCCGATGCGTTTTTAATTACACGAGAAAAAGATCCTAATGTGTTAAGTGGAAAATGCATTTTATCTAGGTAATAGGGTTCCACCTGGTTAAAAAAACACACATATACATCTTGTAGATGAATGTCTTGAAGGAAATGCTTCCAGGCTGTTAGGGATTGTTGTTGTTATCTCTGGGCAGTGAGATGAGGAATGATTTCTGTTTTCTTTCTTACAGTTTTCTAAATTTTGCACGTCTGTGTTGAGAAGGTTAAACACGAAGTGGTTTGAGAATAGGAAAGGCCACATCTGAGTGCAGGTTCCTTGCAAAGTTGCAGCTACTCCTGTTTTTCTAGCAACTTCCTCTTTTATGAAGTTCCTTCTTCTGTTGGGCAGAAATGTGCTCTCATGAAATTCGCCCCTCAGGTTCTCCTCCGGCCCCCTTCCCACCCCTGGACTAACAGAATGAGTTTTCCTTCTTGCCTTGGGGTACCTGAAGTTAGCCGAAGACAGACCTCATCCTGTCCTGCACACCCACCCCCCACCCCACGTCCCTTTCTCCTGGCTTGAGCAGCCCGTTTCTGCAGCCGTGCCTTCTGGGATTCGATCTGATGTCACCCTGGGTGCCCCCTCTGGTCATGCTCCAGTTTGTCAGCATCTTTCTCAAAACCTGGGCCGGAGAGACGCCCCGCACCACAGATGGTACGAACAGAGGGCTCTGCGAGACTTCAGCCGCTCCGAGGCTGGTACATGCTGTTTCTCCCAGGACAGCTGGGGTCAGGTTTCTATCAGCCACCCCGTGGCCTTGGCTCCTTCTAAGCTTACTGGTGCTCAGTATCTCTGGGCCCTGAATTTCTCAACTTCCCCTTTTCTAAAATAAGAACAATAATATTTTTCTATAACCCAGATATCGATAGGGCGGCCCCTGCCTCTTAAAAGCCACGAAATCGCCTCTCATCTCAATTCCACATCCTTGGAAATAGCCTGTGTCTTCCCCAAGGTATCTGCACTCTCCAGGAAGGGTCCAGTCTCATGGCCGTCCCTGGCTCTGGTTTCTCAGCAATGCCAAATTCTTTTTCTTTGCTCTGCATTTCAGGGATGCTGCTTTTTCTTTGTCCTGATGCAGAGCAAATGTGGCCTCAAACTCCTTCCTGATTCTCCCCCAAATCCCAGCCTCCCCTGGGCCCCCACGTCTCCTGTAGACCTTCCTGAGGGCCTTGGGGAGGCGGGGACAGCATGGCCCCAGAAAGGCATCCCTGTCCCTGGGAGTTCTTTGGGACCCACCGTGTTGAGTGACCTGCTCTGAACCGGGGCTGTCGATTCCCCTCCGAGAGGAGCCCAGCACTTGCTTTTCTCCCTCCCACTTCCCAAATTAACCTTCCTAGCAGAATTCAGAGGGTCATTTGGATCTTTTACACAATTGCAGGGAGAGTGTTGACATTGATGAGTATTAATATATTTAATAGAAAATCCCTGGTGGTGTACTTCCCTCTCCTCCTCTCCTCTGATGTTTTTGTTCTTTTAAGATTTATTTATTTGAGAGAGAGTGAGAGAGCTGGGGCAGGTGGGGCAGAGAGACAGGGAGAAAGAAGCTTAGGCAGATTCCCTGCTGAGCACGGAGCCTGGCGTGAGGCTCGATCCCACGACCTTGAGATCGTAACCTGAACCCCATCCAAGAGTCCGACTGAGCCACCCAGGTGCCCTGAAGCATTGTTTCCTCTCTCCTCTGAGGTTTTACCAGAGTGGGCTTCCCTCCTCCCGGCGGTGGTGAGGTGTGACAGAGACTCCAGGCACAGTGGTGGGATGGGTACAGGTCAGTATCTCGTCCCAGGGCTGGCCCGGGGACAGGCTGCCCGGCTGTCCTTGTCACTCTTCAGCAAGGTGCTCCCTTGTTTCGGTGGCGTCAGCCCCCAGCACTCGGAGGCCGCCCCCCCACCATGGGTGGGAAAAGTTTATAATCTGGTTTTGTGACTTGGTGAAGAGAAAATGTCAGAATTTCTTAAGAAGGTTAAAAAACAAGAACTCCTTAAAATGGCTTGTTTTGCATCTCTGTCTGCAGTTTGATTATAGATGTTGTCTACTTGGAATTCCTGAGCCCATGGGAATCTTCCAAAGGGCAAAAGCTCTGGTGTAGGAGAGAGACAGCAAGCCAGAGGAGGTGGGAGGCCAGGGCCTGGGTCTTGGCAGGGTCTCACCTTGGACCGAGTTACTTAACCTCTCAGAGCTTCCTCACCTATAAAATGGGGGTACTGATGGAAGTTATTATTCGCCCCGGGTTATTTCCTTGGCTATTTCTCATCTCAACCAGGAGCCAGGACCAGCGGCTGGGATTTCACTGGGGATCTGCCTCCTTCCTTTTTGGGAAATTCTTCCTTAAACTCTCTCTTCTGTCATAGATTAGTGTTCGCATAATCCACCTTCTCTCTCCCTGGCCTTCTGAGTGTTTTATATTTCCTTGCAAGCCCTGGACCAGTTTTTTGGGGCTCCATGGAGAAAGAGAAACCAGACTCCAGCACTGCCTGGGGACTTACACTGCAAGTCCTTAAAGGCCTTTGAAACATTGTTTCCTTAGACCCACAGATCTCAGAGTCTGGTGCCCCCGGGGCGGTGCTTCCTGACTGTTTGCACTTCTCAGTACAGGTAGAACAAAGATAATATTGGTTTGGTGATGTATCCGGGACAAAAGGAGGATGTTGCCTACGATGGGGGTGACCAGTCCCCACAGGTGGTGGTGGGGATCTGCCTGCCCCATCTCTACACATGGGTCACAGTCTGGAGCCTGGAGGAAACTTGGGATGTCGTAGGGAGGTAGGAAGGTAGCTGTAGGTAGTTGAGGGGGTTGGTTCGAAGCTGATTTCCTGTGGGTGAGGCAGTGCCTTGACGATGCAGAGGGGCCCAGGGAGCTTCCCTGGAGCCTCTTTTCCTCCCTCCCCCATCTCCCCATGACTCCTCCCGAGGGGACTTTAATTATAAAGTCACTGTGTCAAGAATAGCTAAAAGGGGGTGAGCCAGTTAGCTGTCACCTTCAGCTTTCAAATCTTTCCTTCTGCTGGTGGTGGAGAAGGATCCGTCATGGCCCGTGTTCCTTCCTTCCTCTCTGTATGACAGCGGATGTGTGTTGAGCCATCTCTCCGCCCACCTGCCCACCCGCCCATGCCTGCCTCTGCCCCCCGGGTCCCGGCCCATGATATAGTCATAGCACAGGTAACAGGGGAAGCTTCCCGTCTCAAGGAGAACTTTCGACACGAAGGTGGGAAAGATCAAGGAGCCATGGCTGTGGAGGGGAAAGAATGATGGAGACAGAGTGATGGCAGTGAGGCGAATTAATTCCCTGGTGTCGGATTTAATGAAGGGCTGCCTCCTGAGCTTCAAAAAGGCACATCATGGAGTGATCGGTGCTGGATGCACGCACAGCTCCAATTAAGAGTTTCTGCATCACACAGGGGCAGGGCGCCTTTGAATCTCTAGACTCAGGGGGCTTTTCTGCCCCCTCCCCCTTCCTGGCTCGAACAGCCTAATCCAGAAGTCAGGGATCTTTGCTCCTCTTAAAGGGAAAGGACCCCAGGATCTTTCTCAGCTGCTTCCGTGCGTCCCTGGTGGTCCCGCCTTCCCCCGTCTCCCTTAGGTGTCCTTACGTCAGACCTAAGCCTCTCCTTCGCAAACAGCACCTATCTGCCCTGGTCCCCAGTGAATGAATCCTAGAATCACAGAGGCTTAGTTCCTGGGAGGGGACTCACAGGTAATCTGGTCCAGAGTCCTGTAACTAGTGACAGAGCTGGGACTAGACCCAGGCTCTCTAGAGTAATCTCCCCGGCCTCCTGTCTCTGTTCTGGCAGCAGGCAGGGTGAGCGGCATCTGCCTTAAGCCCCATGAAGTCATCGGTCTCAGCTGCCAGTTCAAGGTGATTCTTACGACCATTGCCGAAACCCTGCAACTTAGCCACATATCACACTTGACCATCAACAGAAGTGTCCACACATCGTCTCAGGTGGTTATCATTGTGTTGAAGCCCAGGGAGACACTCTTACCCTGGGGTCTGAATCCTAGCTCAGTCACCAACTAATCCATGACCTTGTGCAACTCCTAGTGCTTGACTTCTCGACGCCCACCTTGTCTCGTTTGAGGATGGAGAGTAATAAGACTTATTGCACAAACTCGTAACAGAGTGGGCTCTCATTTTATAAATGAAGAATAAGGCTCAGAGATTAAGTGACATGCCCCAAAACACGGCAGAGAACTAGAACACAGATCTCCTCACTCCCAAGCTGGTGCTGTTTTGCATCACGTTTTGCTAAAATGACGTCACCCTTAAGCTTCTCCATCATCATCATCATCATTGTCATCTCAGCTACCACCTATTGAGCCTTTACTATATGCCAGGGACCAGGCTAAATGTTCATAGGTTTCATACCATTTAAAGCTGACAACAACCCTGTGGGGTAGGTTTTAAATTGATTCCCATTTTATATTGGAGGAAACAGGCTTAGAGAAGTTGCATTGCCCCAGCTGGAGAGCTAATGAGTGGCTGGGCAGGATTCACAGCCAGGACACCCGTATCAGTCAGTGTGTTCCCACCACCCCTGCCACGTCCCGGGGTCACAGCTCCCTTGGGACAGCTATTCTCGCTGGCTCACCACCCTGAATTCTCCAGGCCAGCCTGGGAAGGGGATGGCTCGGTCCTCCTGGGGTCCTTGCTTCACCATCTTGTGCCACCCCACCCCTGACATCAGCATTTGCAGTGTTTCCCCACAGTGACAGGAATAGGCTGCTGCTTTCTCCTTGTCAGAGTGGGAAACTGAGACCCAGAGGAGGAAACCGTCCGTCCTCAGCAGGCTCACACAGAGCCTCGAGCAGACCACAGCGTCCTGGGCCCCAGATCCTGTCATCTCCCCAGGCTACTCTGCTGCATACCCTAGCCCCGGTGGTCAACTGAAAAGACTCGTTCTCAAAGAAGTCTTTTTTGTCCCTGTGACCTGCTCGTGACCCTTTTCTTCAATGAGTGCTGGCCTGGAAAGGTCCCAGTGGAGCCTTCTGGTAGATCCAGCCTCCTCTCCTGTCCGGGGTGCTCGCTTCTAACTCACCATGGGATAAAACACTGCTGAGAGGTACACTTAAAATTGCATGTTCCTCAACCCCCTTCCTCTTTCTTGGTGGGACTCCTAATGAGACCCTGACGTGCGCCACTGAGTAAATAAACACAAATTATGGTCCCACCCTGTAGGTTTGGGCTGACAGAGCATTCCCCTTTTTGCTCCACTGTGGCTTTAATAATGAGCCACTCTCAGCTTTTACAAGTGTTGAGTTCAGTTCCCTGAGGCTTCAGTAAAAAGGGCCTCCCTGAATCGGAGTTCAGAGTGCCTGTCTCCCCTACCCTGGAATTGGGACTTTTGATAGAAATGAGAAGGCTCGTGTGAGGGAGGCAGACTCTGCCTTCTGTAATATACTCTGGATCATTTAAGAGAGCGAGACACACACACACACACACACACATCCCACCCCCCCCCACACACACACCCCACCCCTCCGATGGCAAATGCAGACCCAGTGCTGGTGGTCGAAACTCTCCTCTTGGAGGAAAGAAAACCTCTTTCCTGGCTTAGCTGCACTTGGGAAGGGCAGACCTATGGCCCTGGGTCAATTTCCGCAATTTCTATTGCCTTGACCTTGAACAAGGGCATTGGCTTTGGACCCCCTGAGCCTCCATCTTCCTCTCCAGGTGGCTTCTAGGGTTGCCGAGGAAGCTGTGGGTTGAGGACATGTGGCTGGCTCTGTGGCTCAGCGCCCTGCTTGGCCCCAAAAGCACCTCTGAAAGAAGAGCTCTTTCTTCCGCTCGTCCATGGCTTCCCAAAGAGGTGGTGACTTCTCCTCTTGCCTGTCTTCCTGCCCAAGCCCAGAGATGGTGCCCAGGCATGTTACAGGGAGAAGTAGCTCGAGAGGGGTGAGAAACTGTCTGAAATGATTCCATCCTTCCCTGGAGACTTGGCGTGAATTTTATCTAATCACCATGGCAACAGATAAAAAAAAAAAAGGAAAAAAAGGTGTGAGCATATCGCCTTTGCTGTGATAATTCAGATTTATATATTCAGATCAGATTGGAGTTGGAGATTTTTTTTTTTAAGGGAGCAGATGCGGCAGAAGGTGTGACTGCAAATAATGTAGCACAAATGTTTGATGATCCTGCCCTTTAAGAAGTGGGACGCAGTTTCCTGCAGTTTTTCCGGAATATAATTATTCCATCAAACCCATTGCAATGAGGACTCATTACGGGCCTGGATAATGCAGAGTCACGTCCGTGCCAACAACACGCCTGCGTGCACACAAACACACACAAACACGCATGCACGGGCGGCCCTGGCCCCCGCCCTCAGCCTCTGGCCTCCCCCAGATGGAAACCTTGGAAAGCCCCAAAAAAGCACGAGGCCTAGACAGGGAGCCCGGGAAGGTGGAGGCTGAAGGCCGAGGTTGAGCCCGCGCAGACCCGCCCTGGGAGGGAGCGTCTCCCCCTGTGGTGTGAGGTGGCGGGACCGCCCTCCCCCTGCTGTCCAGGCCTGTGAGCCCGCTGCCATTTTGTAGAGCATAGGCCCTTGGAGGCCAGGGGCTGGGCCGGGTGGTCCTGTTGTACAATCTCCGTCCAACGTGGCAGATTAAGTCAGATATTTTCATAAATGATGTGATTCTGCTCATTTGCTCGAGGTATTCTCTGATCGGATCGGGACCGGCCTCCTGACTCCCAAGCCAGGCATTCTTCCTCTAGAGGCTTTACTTTGGGATTAGAATGAGCACAGAGGCCGACACTGTTTTCTTTTATCCGTCTCTTGCTTACCCCAGGGAAGACTGGCATGCATGTGATAGCCCATGAACTTGGTGGAGTAGACACACCCAGTAGCCACTTGGTCAATGTTTACCAGGCACTCTTTACCCTTCTCTGCCCAACTGCCAGGGCATGCAGCATGGGGGAGCCAGGGGGCAAGGGGGAGGGAGACAAAGCCCCTAAGGGCTTCGGGACGTCCTGAGCATGGGGTCCCCTCAGTGCTGCCCCCACTTCTTGCAGAAGGAGGAGTCCTCCATGTTCTCTCTCCTCTAGCACACGTGTCCCTGAACCAACATTCCCCAGATGGGAAACCCAGGCCCAGAAGGGTCACACGGCTTGCTGGGGGCAAAGGGAGAATAGCAGCGCAGGCTCCCAACCTCTGAGCTGTCCCTCCTCAGTGCCTCCTGTCAGCCCGATCCAGTCCTGATACATCACACAGACACAGGCCTGTGTTGCGTGCCCTGGGCATTCCAGCCGCCCTGTACTTGCCTGCCATTCAGCTTAGCCCCACTGACTTCCGGCCCATTGGGACCCCCGCTGGTGGGCTGGGTTCGGCTGCCTCTCGCCAAGGATCCAGGTCGCCCACCCCCTCCTCGCCAGCAGACGGGCCCGTTCTGAAGGCTAAGGTCTGCTGGTCGCATGGGGCTGCCCTCCACTGCCCTCTCAGCAGAGCGCTTCTAAAGTTCCTTTTCTAGCCATTGACCTGAGATGGCCAGGCTATTAGATACGGAGTGCTGGAGTCACGGGGCAAGTACCAGCCCCTCGCCCAGGCTGGTCTCCTCCCCCCCCCCCCCCCCCCCCAAGGGTATAAGCCGCTTTCAGCTTCTCAGAGGATGGCTCATTCCTGTGTATGGGCCGCCCTCTGAATCGGGGTGGGGCAGGCAGCAGATTGTTTGTGTTTGGTGTGTAATTTATTTACCTGGGAAGGCACAGCTCCGGGCAGCATCTGGTCCCCAGCATGTTTGCAGGCCCTCGTCCTGGCTTACGCCTCATCTGGCCCAGATGAGACCAGGGAACCGGGGTGCAGGGTGCTGGGAGGAAGCCGTGGCTCTGGGCCTAGTCCTTCCCTTATCTGCATCGCTGGGCGCTGGCTCCTCTCTGGGAGTGGGGGTGTTCCACCTGCGAAGGAGACGAACACCACAGAACCCCTCCCTCAGAGGCCTCCCGGACCGGCTCCTCTCGGCCAGCAGCCCTGTAGCGGGCCTGTCCTGATCGAGGGGGGGCAGAGGTGGGATAGGTGTGGCAGCCCCTTCTCTGCAGTCCTAGGTAGTTGGTCTCCCTAAACGGGGGTCAGCAGGGCATCTAAGCTCCAGGTTCCAGAGCACAGTCGCTGGGCTGGGCTATAAGCAACCCTACCAGCCTGGAGTTCCAGCCCTCCGGTCTTCCAGTCCACATCTCCAAGGGGACCGCAGGCGAGAGAGGGCCTGGGCCCAGCTGGAACAGGGGCTCCGTCCTGCAGGGTGCTGGTGGTTTGTGCACAAGGAAGGGTGGGTCTTAGGAAAAAGCTGGTAGAATTGGGCTGGATGACTGGAGGTGAGAAGATTTGGGGTGACATGATTCCTGCCTACTTTCCAGTGTCTGGGGTGCTACCACAAGGAAGGGGGAGTGGGTCCGTTCCAGGAAGCTCCAAGAGGCAGAAAAGAAAAGAAAACCTCCGTGGTGTGTATCTTGTGGAGGAGAAGGCCCCGGGTTCGTGGAGGGTCAGGGGTAGAAGGTGGGGCCCCAGCGGGGAGCAGCAGGAGAGGTAGAGTGTGACTGTGAGCCTGGACGGGGTGGGGGGGTGGGAGCAGTGGGCAGGGGCGGTGGGCGGGTGGTAGGGAGCCTGGCATCTGGGCCCCGGGCGGCTGGGCAGTGTGGCCTGGGGAGCCCCTGGATTGGATTCCCTCATTCTGTTACTCATATCTCATGTACTGGGTGCTCTCAGGGAGCCACCGTCCAGAATCGGGACAGACCTCCAGAATCACGGGTTCCCACCCAGTGTTGTTATGCGCTACATTGGAGGTATGTCCCAGGGGTTAAGGGAGCCCTGAGAGAGGGGGGCCAGGTCGGCTTAGGGAGGTTCCATGGAAGACGTGGGAGGTCAGGTCACAGGAGACCTGAAGCATGAGCAGGAGTTTGCCAGGCGAGGAGTGGGTTGGGAGAGTGGGTCCCAGCCATGGGGACAGCGTGTGACAGAGCCTGGAGGAGGGAGCAAGCACCCCGTGGTCCGCAGTGGCCACTGGCGTGCCCAAAGCTGCAAGGGGTCCTGACGAGGAGGTGGTGTAGTCAGAAAGAGGTCTCTGACAGCAGTGGGAAGGATGGCTTGGGTCTGTGGAGACTGGCCCCTCTCCTAGGGCTCTGAGCCCTTCCACAGCTACTACGGTGCTTTGCTAGGCCTCCCAGGTCCTGGGACCGGGCAAGAGGCACAAGAGGGAGCTGCGGAGTCTTCGGCCACACAACCTGCTGCAGACAGCCCCGGCACCAGGCCCAGGTCCCTGTCCCCTGACCTCTGGCCTGCTCCCAAATGCCCATACCTGGGGTGCTAACCCATTTGTAAAATGCAGAGTGTAATAGGAATTCACTTCCATAGCACTTACTGTGGGCCAGGCACTATTCTAAGTACTAACATATATTAATACACTTCATCCTCAGGATAACATATGAGAAACCTATTATTATCCCCATATTACAGATGGAGACACTGAGGCACGGAGAAGTTAAGGGGTTGGCCCAGAGAGGCACACTAGTAAGTCATACAGTTGGGGTTTGAGTCTAGGAAGCCTAGCCAAGACTGCACGCTCAGCCAATGTAGCAGCATGGGCCAGAAGATAAGCAACTTAGGAACTGGTCCATCTGAAGGGAGGGGCATGCTGGACCCACTCATGGGGTGCCGTGAGTGTCTCTGGGTCCTAACGTCCCTCAGCCCGTGGCCCTGGTGAACAAAGTGTGGGAGAGAAAGGGATGCGGGGGGGGGGGGCCCGGGGGGAACCCCCTCTTGTGGGGGCGGATCCCCCCCCCAGGTGAAGGACAGAGGGTGGCAGGATTATTGCTCCCTCATCCCCCCCCCCCAACCCCCCAACCCCAGCCCCGCTCTGCCTTGTCCTTAAGGGGAGGAGAGCTCCCTGGGGTGGAGCAGCCTAGACTCCCTTGGTAGCCTGCCCTGGTTTTGTTTTCTTTTGTTTTGCAGCCAGGTTGTGTGTGTGTGTTTTTTTTAATTGACTTTTTAATGAGGTATAACATACGTCCAGAGAAGCACACAGACCTTAAGTATACGGCTCAGTGAGTTTTTACAAAATGCACACACCCGTGTAGCCACCCCTAGATCAGTCTCACCAGCACCCCAGAGCCTCCCGTGTGTCCCTCCAGCTGTTCCCCCCGCCCCCCAAGGTGACCACCCTCCTGATGCCTGTCACTGTGGATTAGTGTTGCCTGGTCTTGAACTTCATGCAAATGGAAGCGTGCAGCATGCTGTCTCAAGCCGGGCCTCTCGTCTTCCACGAGAAGCCTGCGAGGTTTGCCCGGGAGGTTGCTGTTGTCCTGGGCGTTGATCGGTGCGGCTGTCAGGGCTGCCCCTGGTCCTGGGCCCGCCGCACCTCCTCTGGTTCAGCAGTCGGGGGAGGGGGAGGGTGTCGAGGCTGGGCGTAGGGCCTGTTTATCTCAGAGCTGACCTGCTTTGTTTCTGTGAATTCCTTCACTTTCACCTGCACTTGAGAACTTTGTCTTACCCCCAGTGGTCTCCCTGTTTAGAATCAAAACCTGGCCTTGGGGCAGATACCTGCTTTCCTTGCCTCTGGCTCAGGCCTGGATGGGATGCACCGAATGGACAGAGGGTGTGGTTGATGCAGACTTCTCCCCGCTCCCCCCCCAGCTCTGGTTACCCGGGGGACCCACCGCTGGGGCTGGTCGGAGAGTGGAGGCCTGGTGGGATGCCCAGCAGGGCTAAGGGCTTGCCAGGGTTCCTTCCAACTCAGAAATCCCAGGAATCCAGGTTTCTTGTAAAGGCTGTCTTTCTGCAAGAGATGAAAGGGAAAGAGGCCATGTGTCCTTGCGGCCTCACCTGGCATGACCTGGGACTTGTCCAAGGGCAGAATCTCAGGCCCCACCCTGCCCTGCAAGGAAAGAATCTGCCTTTAACACATCCTGTTGCTTCAGCGCCTTAAGGTTTGAGAGGCCCTGCCTTAGGCAGTACGCTGAGGTGGTCAGGAGCTTGGGCTCTGGGGCCAGACTGTCTGGGTTTGGATCCTGGCTCAGCCACTCACTGTGTGACCTCAAGCAATTTACTAAACCTCTCTGAGCATTATCTATAAAATGAGGATAATAATAGTACTTACGTCACAGGGTTGCCGTGAGGTTTCAATGAGATTACCCAGGTGAACAACTCTGAGCAGCACCTAGCACATGGTGAGCACAAATGTTATCTCTCTACTAGGTGTCAGGCGCTGGGCGAAGTGCGCATCTAACAACAAAGCCCTGACCGGAAGTAGTAGGATTATGCCCATTTTACAGATGAAGGCACTCATTTTTCAGACAAAGAAACAGGCTGGTGAGCTATCTTGCTCCAGGTGACAGAAGGAGCCAGCATTTAAAAGAAGAGCTGTCTTGCACTGCCGGGTAGAGTGGGAGGGGAGGCGGGGAGCCACCTTCTCCTCATGTAGGTCTGGGGATCTGGTCCCTGCAGGCCATAAGCAGGCTGCCGGTGTATTTATGGTTATTAAATTCTGCCAGTTAATTGCTCAGGATTAATTGTTGAGGATACGCACAAGGTGTTTCTCTCCCAGCAAGCTTTAAATTAAATGAGAAAAGGGGAGGCGGAGCCTTGTTGGAGGGTCAGCGAGAGAGCCCACAGAAGATGCCGGGCTTCAGGCCGGGGCCACACAGGTGGTTATGCCAGAGAGTGGGAGACAAGGTGTTGGAGTCCACTCAGCATCCTGCCTCTCAAGGAACTAACTGGTGGGCTCCCTAGGGAGCACGGGAGGACAGGGGCCCCAGAGGCACACAGGTGTGGATAGAAATGTCCAGAACTGAGTGTATCTGTGAGGCTTGGGGCACAAACTGGCCACAGCTGGGCTCTAGGTCTACACTCATTCATGTGTGTGTGCAGACAGGCTGTTCCATGGCCCTCCGGGGGGCTGACCCTAATCCAGGAGCCTAGTGTCCTGTCCGGGTACCCTGCTCCCCTCTACCTCTGGGCCACTTTCCCCCAGGTCTGCTCTTCGGCTGTGCTACAGAAGACCCTGCTCTAATTGCCCATTTACTTGTCTGTCTCCCCCACAGACTGTGTGTGCCTTGCGGACAAGAAACCATGTCTTATTTTCTTCTGTATTCTCACACCCTGCACAGGGCTTGGCCCAGAGTAGATTCTCTATACCTGCTGGACGGGTGGGTGGGTGGGATGAATGGATGGATGGATGGATGGAAGGAGGGAAGAAGAGTAGAGGTACCACTTCCACAGATGCACTCCCAGAAGGGACACTCATGAGATGGGGCGGGGGGTGGGGAGGGTGGGGAAAGAGGCCACAGTATCACAGGTAACCCAGCTCCCCTCGTGTTTATCACTGCTGTCTGATAGGGGTGCCTTGGGGTGCCCAGGCTGGATTCGAGAGAGCCCTTTCTTGATCAGAGGCAAGACTGGCCCCTCCCTAGTGGCCTTCTCCAGGTATTTATCTCTGATCCAAACATATTGACTCTGCAGACAGAATTGGAGCTGAAGAGCTAAACCGGCCCGCATGGCGCACGTGTTTGTTGGTAAATGGCGCAGGCGGGAACTTGGTGCACGCACAGGGCAAGGCCCCTGGAGGCCAGCTTGGCTCCCTGCATGAAGCTGCCCCACATGGTCTTCCCAGCAGTCATGGCTGCCCAGCCGCCTCCCTTCTGCCAGGCCCAGTGTGTGGCCAGATAGACTTGATCCTGCTCTTTTTCAGAGCATGTGGGATTCCTGTGTTAGGGAGCAAGGGTGTCCCACAGCTAGGCTTGAGGTGGGGTCCCGGGACAGCCCCAGAGCCCCTGCGGTCCCAAAACGGGCTTCTGGCACAATGTAGGTACTTAGCTGTGTCAGGGAATGAGCTCCATGCTTGTCCTGTGATCACTAGACTGGGAGTCAGGAGTGCAGGACCTAGGAATCTAGACTTTCCCTTGAATGCAGTGCAGGACTTTGGGGTAAGTCATTTTGTCGGGGTTTATAATTCCTTACCACGCATCCTGAGAGTCTCCTAGATGCAAGCTTCTAGAAGCGAGACCAGGAGGAGAGGGGGTACTGTTGTCCGACCACGGGCCACGTCACGCTCCAAAGACCCACGGTCAAGGAGCTGGTGCTGAGGAGACACGATGCCTCCTTTTGTTTCCTCCAGGGTAATCCCTCAGCAGTGTGGAGGCACTGTCAACCGGACCCCCCAGTCAGGACCATACGCTGGGGGCTCCACGGTCCACTTTGCCTTCCCTGATGAGAAGGAAGGTGATACTAAAACCAGCCTGGGCTTTGCCTGGGGTGCGGAGCTGATGTGGAGTGAACCGCAGCATCCCTCAGGATGCAGGTGGCCCTCCAGGCTTCCTGGTGATGCTGAGGTTTCCAGTGGCAGGCCCCGGGACTGAGTCTGGAGGCCCGCGGCCTCGGTGGGGAGGGGAGCCGGCCTGGCTTGGCCCTGAAGAGCACTGCCCCGGGTAGAGGAACCTGGGGATCCAGCTCCCCTAATTACCATGTGTTCTTTGGAAAGTCTCGAGCATTTTTGAGCTTCATTTTCCTTGTCTGTCAGTGGGAATAACACTGTATTCGTTAAGGTGACACAATCTGTTTTAATAGAAAAAAAAACAAATCTCAGCGGCTTAACATAATTTATTTCTTGCTCCTGGAGAAGGTGGTAGGCGGTGGGGCTCGGCTCCCCCTGGTCATCCAGGGAGCCAGACTAACCAGTGGTTCCCTGTGTTTAGCAATCTGCTCTCTCAACGTGGTACTGGATGTCAGCATCCAGAGGTGGATGGCAGAAGAGAGAGAAGGTGGAGGATGAAGTGGGAGGTTTTGGGAGGCCAGGTCCAGGCTCGGCATTCAGCGCTCCCGCACACATCCCATACACAGGTCCGGACTTCCCAGGGAGATGGAAGGACGTCTGGGAAAAGAAGCCCCCTCCCCCACTGCTGGGCAGCTTCTTCCAGCTACAAGTTCACTCTGTGGAAGGCGAGGCACAGATCTCTGAGGAACACACCCTCTCTGCTGAAAGCTTGCACTTCCAGGATTGTTGTGAATATCTATAATATATAAGAGCACAGAGAAAAGGCACCCAGCGCATAGTAGGTGCTGGGTGAATGGCCTTCTCCTTTCCCTTGCTGGGCATCTGCATCTGGACCAGGAGGCCCGCTGGGGGTGCCCGCAGTTGCCCAAGTGCTTGTCCCACACCCCTGGCTTCAGGCTGGCTGAGCCACACCCCACGGGCCGCTCCTCCCAGTGGAGCTCCAGGGGCTCCTCATCAGCATGCTCTCCGGGACAGGCCAGCATGCCCGCAGCAAATGCAGGGCTGTGATGATGGGCGGGCCTCGTTTCTTGAATGATAAGGACACACCCTCGGAGTCAGAGAGGCTCGGGAGGCCGGGAGGCTGGCCACAGTGAAGGCTTGCTGCTTTGAGACCAGGCTCGTTTTTTTCTCAACATTTCTTGGGTGGCTGGGATCAAGGGCAAGGTCAGGGAGCACGTGTGTCAGGAGTGAGCTTTTCCTGGGATACCCGGGCAGGGTGCAGCTGACAGGGGTTTTCAGTATCAGTAATGAGGTCCTTTGATTGGGGTTGGGGTTGCTGAATAGAGAGGGACTGAGAATGGGGTCCTGCTGACCCCAAAAAGGAAGACTCTTGGTGTTTTGGGTGATTCACTCATTCCAGTTTTTACCTGGGACTTTGCCGGTTTTAGCACCCGGACGTTCCATGTCCTAGGAATTGCCTCCTCACCCCTGTCACAGACAAGCTGGGAGAGTTGGTCACTGAGCGTTAGATGTGGGATGATAAAGGGGAAAGACTATGAACTTTGGAGTCAGGCCCCAGTCTAAATTCTGGCTCTGATATTTACTGGCTGCACAACCCAGGGCAAGTTCTCTATGCTTTCCATGCCTCAGTTTTCCTCATCAATAAAATGGGATTAACAGTGAACATACTTCCATGATTAGATTTAAAAAATATGTCCAAGGAGCCTGGTCCTCCCCTGTTATGGGTAATTGTTCAGCCCCTGCCTGACTCTTCCCCTCCCTCCTGAGGCAGCCTGTTCTCTCTTTGTCTCACTCTGGTTGCTAAAAACATCCCTTTTGGGAATCCTTACTCACTGGGTCTTCTAGATTGGTCCATATCACAGTCCCTAAACTCTAAAGGTGACAGTTGTGTGTGCAGGCTTCCTGAGCAGACAGATCAGTGTGGAGACTGAGATGTACCGTCACAGAGGGGGCTGGTACTGGGTCTGTGGTGAGGAGCCCAGGGACTCTAGAATTAGAACCAAATGGTTATAAGTATCTGAAGATGCTGGGTCCACCTCCTCAACCTGTTTCTGATCAGTCTCAGTCTTGTAGCCACCAAATGAGACCCATAAGCATGGCCACCACTAATGGCTGGGCAGCCCATCTCTGGGGGCACTGTTCCTTCTGAGTTGTGCAGTGCACAACCTGAATAACCATGCACAGAGTCCAGAGTATATACTGGAGGTTTTAGCGGGTAACTAAGGTTAATTTCAGTGAGAGGGCCCATGCTGTGTGCAGTTGAAGTAAGCAGCCACCACCTGCTCCCAGGCACTCCCTGTCGATACGCAGGCTTTGTGGGATTGAAGTCCTTTTATCTGTTTTACCTCATTAGCCGTCTCCACGTCCTAGGTCAGTGTTCTCAAACTTGTGTGCACATCTGAGTCAGCTGGAGGGCTTGTTAAAACATAGATGGCTGGATCCCACCCCCAGAGTTTCTGATTTAGTAGGTCTGGGATGGGGCCCGCAAGTTTGCCTTTCTAGTGATTTCTCAGGTGATACTGATCGCAGAGCACATTTGGGAACCAGTGTCCTGGGTTAATCTTTCATGGTAACCTGTGCAGTGGGAGACAGGAGGCCAGGGTTCGGGTCCCTTCTCTGCCTCTTGGTGACATTAGCTTAGGCATGTCACCTCAGCTCTCTGAACCTCCATTCTCCGTATCAGTCGGGAGTAGAAACACCTGCTTTTAGTACCTCGAGTCACTGTTTGGAGGGTCAGATGAGACGACATGTGTTTGAGGGCTACAAGCTGTCTGAAAATTGAACAGTGTGTTTTTAGTTGGTCATTTCTGCTCTGGGCTGCAGGTGTTTCTGTGTTCTGGGAGACTCTTCTAGTCTTCTCCTTTTAGGATATGACAATATAGCTCGCCATCTCTTAGCATAAAAAGGACCAAGATGCAGGAAGAGGGACTGCTGCAAGGTGACTCCTGACTGGGACCTGGTAGCCATCAGGGGCACCACTCCTCAAACCGAGATGCCCTTACACTGGTGCAGACCTCACTGGGGCTGCCAGCAAGTCGTGGAAGTTAGCCTAGGAGAGGCCTGTGCTAAACTCCTTCCCCGGTCACCAGGAAAATCCTTGCAGAGCCAGACAAGATGCTCAGACAACCCAAGGCTTTGGCCCCGGAAGACCGGCAGAACGGGCAGAAGGCTGATAGTCTGTATTTTTATGCATACATATGTGGGTGCTTTTTTTTATAGAGATGTAAGCAGTGTATGTGCGACCAAGTGTGCACCGGAAACCCATGTGCGCACCGTAGCAGGTGAGGATGAAGTGTGGTTGACATTGACATTGTGTGACTAATGCTGACGTCAGCCAGAGGGGTCTGGCTGAAGTCAGCATCCGAGGGAAGACTGGAGAAACAGGGAGCTAATTACTGCTGGGCCCACAAAATTCTTTGTAAGGAGGGAATGACCCAGAATGCAAAATAGGTTTCATTTTGTTTGGGAAACAGGGAGGATGTTAGCGAGAGAAGTCCCAAGAAGGTAGAAATGGCTGGGGTGCTGGCAGGAAGTGGGAAGGGGATGCAGTGTGTGTGGGTGGGGAAGCAATGAATAGGTGCGGCTTGAAACGGTTCTGTTCTAGAACAGGGCATACAGTGTCTCTGGGTATAGATGTACACTCACCCGCAGTCATTCAACAATAAGCTTCAATTGAGCTACCTACATGCGGCGGGTTCGGGCAGCCATCATCGTTCATGCCTGCAACCTGCAATTGCTTCCTAACTGATTTCAGTGCCTCCAATTTCTCTCCACCTCTATCTAAAATAGAGATCGGATCATATCACCGCCTGACTTTAAACCTTTCATGCCTCCTCACTGTGTAATAAACATCTGCACCCACTGGACTTCTCCTCATCCCCGGAGCCTACCACGCTGTCTCTCGCCTCCCTGGCTTTCCTCTCGCCCTTCCCATGGCCTGGCTCACCCTTCTCGACATGGGAAGCCCAAGTGATCCTCCATAGACCCCTCTCTGCCTGTGTCTCTCAGTGAAGCCTTCCCAGGTCCAGCAAATGAACCCGGCACGGTTGCTGGGTTGGAGGATGTCATTGATGCTGAGCTGGACTGCCATCTTTTTAATAAAAGTAAACGCTACCTTAAAAATATACCATGTATCCCAGGTCCAGGAGCTTCCACTGGAGGACCAGCACGCCTCTTAGAAGGACGGTTCTCTGCTCTGTAGGCCCGTAGCTGGCTGTGCCAGTCTTGTAGGGCAATATCCTGCAATCTGCTTTGGGTGTGGCTGGTAAGCATAATGCTTGGCACATAGGGCGCACTCAGTGCGTACTCGCTGACCAAGTGACCAAACTCTAGAGGGACATGAAATGCAACAGACACAGAATCTGTCTGCTACACTCAAACTTCAAATCCCGAAAAGCCTTTTGTATTTATTCTTTCTTTTTTATCATTGCGTTACTGGAAAGGATAAACTAGGGGAAATTGGTTTCTTCTAACTTATAATGGGGGGAGTTGCAGCCCAGGAAAATTTAGAGCCATTCCCCCAAAGCCAGGAACAGTGTTTGAGCTTCCTGATTCATCAGACAGGGTTGTTGCAGCTGGACGGCATCACCTGTAAACAGCGGATATGAAAGAAACAGTGGATTTCTGCCTGGAGCCTGATATCCATGCCAAACCAAGTGGTTTGTTGAGCTCCTACTCTGTGCCAGGTGCTTGGCATACATTGTCTCGTTTACCCCCCACAACAGCCCTGCAGGCTGGCTCTTATTTCCCCCATTTCCCAGATCGGGAACCTGAAGTAGGTTGAGAAAGGGCTTGCCCCTGTTGACAGCAGCTCGTAAGGGGTGGGCTGTGAATTCAGATCTGAGTGAGCCTGTGATTCCTGGTCGTTCTCCTCTACCCTTTTACAGATGTCTTCTGCATTCCTGCCAAAGCCACTTTCTCATCACATGCTCATGAGGGCACGGGGCCCATGGTTCCATGAGAAGAAATACTCCAGAGAAGCTTCTGGAAGTGTGTGGGGTGGAGAGAGAGTGAGGAAGGAGGGGAGGGACAGAGGGAGCTTCTGACATTTAGAGGGCAGGGCCAGGGATGCCACACTCGGTGAAGAATTGTCTCAACCAGAATGCTGCATCACGCTGTGGCAGCGCCTCCAAGATGGCCCTCACCGTCCCCACCCTCCCGTCGCGCCCTCCCACATCGTACCTGGGTTGGTCTGTGTGACCACTAGCAAATGAGAGAAGTGATGAGGTCACTTTAAAAGATTGTGGCTCTTGTCTTGGGCTCTCGCCCTTGGGTTACTGGCTCTGGGGAAAGCCCGTCACTCCATCATAAGTGGCCTTCGGGGGATGCCCACTTGGTGAGGGACTGGAGCCCCGAGCCGACAGCCAGAAGGAATCGGGGCCCTGATACACCCACGTGACAGGTAAGCTGGGGACAGCTTCTCCAGCCCTGGTCAACGGCTGGACAGTGTCATGTGAGATCCTGAGCTCGAACCTCCCCAGTCCCCGTCAGCCACTCCCGGTTCCTGACCTTCAGAAACTGTGCGGGGTTATAAATGATGGTCGTTTTAAGCTGCTCAATCGGGAGCGATTTGTTACGCAGCAGTAGATAACTGATACAGCCCCATTAGGAGCCGCTGCCAGTCTGATTTCTGGGAGAGCCCCGCGGAGCCCTGTGGATGGGGGCTGGGCTTGAGGAAGCGATCATACTGCTCCCGTAGGAGCGTGAGTCCCTGTTGGCTCCCGGGATGCACCACGGCTCTCGGTTTTTGCCCTGGGCATCTGGGCTCTGGGCCCCCTGTGTCCATCTGTCTGCACCTCTCCTACAGCCCCTGGGGTAAGCCTGGGTGCAAGAACAGCGTGGCCACTGTCTCCACGGTGGTGACAGTGACAGGACACGCTGGGCACAGCTCCACACCCAGCACAGTCTATGCTTTATTTTAGCCCCTCTTGTTTTTCAAAACCTCTTTCATTTTGTATGAGGAGACAGATGTGAGGGCCCCGCAGGCTCTCACAGGCTGCCGTTCTGGGAAAAGAAAAAGATATTTTGTGTTCCCCTCTCTTTCTGTGGAGGTCCAGCCTTCTCCTTGCTTGATTTTTCATGTGTCTTTTAAAGGGGTGATTGTTCCCCTCTTGGGGAACACATACACACAGCCTCTCCTCTCTCCAGGGCAGGTGTCTTGGATCTGCCTTTTTTAACCTGTGTGACCTTGAACTCAGTGTTGCATCTTCTCTGAGCCTTAGTTTCCTCATCTGTAAAATGAGGACAATGATGCGTTCCCTGTGAGATGTGGAATGAGGTGATGAAGGTGAGAGTCCTCTGTAAATGAAGCATCAGGGCTCTGCCGCTGGTGCTCGGTGTGACCTGGGACCCGGGGCTTTGCATCTCTGGGCGGAGATCCCCCTGTTTGCTCTCCTTCCTCCCTGACCTCAGTACCACAGTGGCTGTGAGCCCCTGGACAAGGAGACAGGATGGGACACTCAGAGCCCATCTCTCCCCTAGCCTCTGCCTCCCCAGAAGTGCTGTGAGGCTAGGGGATGAGGTCCCCATCCCTCAGGAGGGGGCCCGCCGTGTGGAGAGTGACCTGGAACCCCACTAAATAGCTCCCAGGCTTTCTCGTGGGAAGGTGACCAGCCACCTAGAGAGGAAAGCGACAGCAACTCCGCCTCCAGATTTCCAGGCTGTGTCTTGTGCTGAGCGTCACATGTCTGAGTCCTTGTCTCCAAAGCTCAGCCCTAGCCTTGCCTCCTAAGGCACTTCTCCCCTCTCTGCCCCCCACCTCATCTCTCCACCCATAGATCATGTGTTCAACAAATATTATGGAGTGAAACAGTCCTGTCCCTGCTCCCATGGAGCTTACAGAAAACGAGACAGATGTTCCCCAAACACAAATGCTAGGGAAGAGGAAGAGATCACCAGGAGAGCACAGGGGTAGGAGGGGTGGTGCCCCCGGAGACTTTTCCAAGGAACTGCCGATGAAGCAGAGACTTTAAATAGGAGTATGGGTTGTCCAGGCAGGGTTGGGGGGCATCCCAAGGTCACTTCCAACACCCTGTCCCCATTCCTCCACCCTAACTAGTGCTCCCTCCCGTGGCCTGTCGGGGGGCCCCCTGTCAGACTGCTTTCCTCTGCAGGGTGACTGACCTTTGGGCAGCCGAGTCTGGCAGGTTTCATCTGTGATCCTTTATTAGCCTGTTTTAAGTGCCTGTCTGAGTCTGCCACCTCGACGTTCATGGGGATGAAGCAGCCATTCCCAGGGAGAAAAGACCCACGAAGTCCAAGCCCTATCACTCAGCCTGCGCTTACTGAGCCCTGCCTCATGCCGGGCTTTCTAAGTTAGGACATGCACCACCAGTCGGCTTCTCTACCTGTCATTCACGATTTGCAGAGGGCCTCCTGTGTGCCGGGCTGCTCGAGGCCTAAATGGGGAGCATTTGTAAGCACTTTCAGGAAACGGGAGTTTCCCAGCAGAGAGCCAGATAGGGCTAGTTCTGGGCTTTGCAGGGCATGGAGCCATCCTCCCACCCATTTTGAGCTTCCCAGGGGCCAGGTCTCAGATGGCCTCTTGCGAATCCATTGCTCCCCCTGCCCGTTGCCTCTTACCACTGCCCCCTCTCCCACCCCCCGCCCCCCAGCTGTGACCACTCCTGTGCAGGGCCTGGCTGTCCCTGAACCTCTTGTTCCTCCTTCCTGCCTCCACCTCGTGCCACAGCCCTTTCTGTCCTCCTCTCTTGCCAGTTCACCCCCTGATGATGATATTCCTACTTAAAAATAAATCGCTGCGATCTTTAATTGCAGACTAAATAATTGCTTCATTTTATTTAAATGTGGCTCTTGGAGGCTCTGGGAACAATTAGAAGAAAACATAGGGCAGTGCTGGGTGCATGTTTTCAAGTATATAATTTTTTTTTTATTATTATCATACCGATGTTTGCAGGATCTGGAAAAAGAAAGCGTGCCCCTCCTCCTGAGTTAGTCATGCACAATTTACATGCAGTAATAACACTAATAATGATAATAATAATAATTCCTGGCTTTTTCTGGATTTCATGCTTAGCTTCCAGGGAAGCTGGGCAGTCACTGTGCACTTTCCAGAAGGAGAGAGGTGAGAGCTGTCCAGCCTGACAAGTGACCGACACCCTGGCCCTTCCTGTGTTGGGTGCTGGGTTTGATGGGGGCCCAGAGCTGACTTTCCATCTGTGTGTGTGTGTGTGTGTGTGTGTACTCTGAGAAGTACCAGGCAATCGTGCACACTCAGGGCCCCTGCCTGTGTCTAAAATTCCACCATTCACTCAACAACGTTAAGAGCTGGCTGGGACACTTACATGCCTCTTTCTATAATGGAGGGAGCTGGGGCCAGAGGAGTGATCTTCCCCCTCAGGGCACAAGGCTGATTAATAATGGATCCCAAAAGAGGGCTCTGGAAAATTTAGCAGTAATGATCCTTGCTTATTTTGAGGAATAAAGAATATAGGGAGAGCTCCAAGCACGGTACCTGCACACAGTGAATACTCAGTGGATGATTGTCCTCTTTTCTTTCCAATGCTCCTCGATCTTCAGAAGTCTGCTGATTCTACACAACTGTCTCTGGAAGGGGCAGCTGGAGGACAAAAAGGCCATTGAGCGTGGAGGGTACCTGCTAAGAGGAAGGGGAAGGAAGCCCACCCGAGGCACCGTCTTGTCCCCCCTGTCCTTGATGCTTGTCCTTCCTCGCTCCTGTGTGTCCCAGCTGGGGTTGCCCAGGTTCAGGCTGGGAAAATGGCCTGGTGGGCTGTTGAATCCACCTTATGGAGCACCTACTATGTGCCAGACGCTCTAGATACTGAGGCTGCAAAGAGAGTAAGAGTGGCTTCTGCCTGCAAGAAACTTAAAGCCCATGGTGCAAGAATCATGGAACAGTTACATTTATGGGAATGTGAGATGATAGGAAGACTTGTCTTCATGGAGCTGGGAAACCCGAGGAAGCATGGGAGAGGGCAAACTGCCCCACTTCTGGGGGCTCAGGGAGGCCACTTGGGGGGAGCCACACCTGAATGGGGTCTTGGAAGTCATATAAAAGTTGCAGAAAGGAGGTTTATAGGGAGAAGGGGCACCTCATGGTCCAGAATTACCACTGTATGCAGTGAGGCTAGAACAGTGGGAGACAAGGCTAGTGAGGGAAGCAGGGAATTTGTGGATAGTTTCCAGTGCCCACGTTGAGGATCTTGGGCCATAAGAAGACAACACCTCCCCCGACCTGGCATCACAACTCAGGTAAACCAGAGGGCTGCCTCTCTTTCTGCTGGACTTGGTTTGCTAAGGCAGCTTAATCATGCAAGGGCATGATTAACTACCTTCTTAGGGCAGGATGGGGCAGGCACTCTAGTTGTTTTTTAATAATATCTTTATTGAGATATAAATCATATATCACATGATTCACAATTTATGATTGTGAAGTGTATAGTTGAATGATTTTTAGTATATTCACAGAGTTATGCAATCTTCACCATAAGCAATTTTAGAATATTTTCATCACCCTAAAAAGAAAACCCACATCCATGAGCGGTCACCCCTACCCCTCCTCCTGGCCCACACCCTGACCAAGGCAGCTGCTAATCTGTGCCTGTATGGATTTGCCTATTCTGAACATTGCACGTAAATGGAATTATTCAATACATGGCTTTTGTGTCTGGCTTTTTTCATTGAGCATAATGTTTTTGAGGTTCGTCTGTGTAGTAGTGTGAATCCACATTTTATTTATCTGTTCATCCATGGATGGACATTTGATTTGTTTCCACTTTTTGGGTATTATGAAAAAATGCTGCTATGAACATGTGTCTGCAAGTTTCATGTGCTTATTGACTACTTGTGTATTTTCTTTGGAGAAATGTCTATTCAGATCTTTTACCATATTTCAATTAGATGGTCTTTTTATTATCCAGTTATAAGAATTCTTCATACATTCTAGATACAAGTCACTTAGCAGATACAGGATTTGCAAATATTGTCTCCCATTCTGTTGTTGTCTTTTCACTTTGATGGTGCCCTTTGAAGTGCAAAACATTTTAACTGTGATGAAATGTGATTTATCTATTTTTTTTCTTTTGTTGTTTGTGCTTTTGGTGTCATAGATATGAATCCATTGCCTAATCTGAGGTCCTGAAGATTTACCTGTGTGAAAACATAGTTTTATATTTTTAGCTCTTACATTTAGATCTTTAATTCATTTTGAGTTAATTTTTGTATATGGTGTGAGGTAGGGAGTCCAACTTTATTCTTTTGCATGTAGAAATCCAGTTGCCCTGGCACCATTTGTTGAAAAACTGTACTTGGGACCCTGGCTGGCATAGTCAGTTAAGCATCCGACTCTTGATTTCAGCTCCAAGTCATGATCTCAGGGTTGTGAGATTGAGCCCCATGTCGGGCTCTGCACTGGGCATGGAGTCTGCTTAAGATTCTCTCTCTCCCTCTCCCTCTGCCCCTTCCTACCTCTCTCTCCCTCTCTTAAAAAAAAAAAAAAAGGACCGTCCTTGTCAAAAATAAATTGACTCTGGGGTGCCTGGGTGACTCAGTCAGTTAAGCTTCTGACTCTTCATTTTGGCTCAGGTCATGATCTTGGGGTCGATAGATCAAGTCCCATGTGGGGCTCTGCCTCAGCATGGAGTCTGCTTGAAATTCCCTGTCTCCCTCTGCCCCATCCTTTCTCGCGCTTGCTTGTGCATACAGATGTGCTCTCTCTCACTCTAAAATAAATACATAAAATCTTTAAAAGAAATGAATTGACCCTAATTGTAAGAGTTTATTTCTTGTCTGCTATTTCTATTGCATTAATCGAAATGTTTATTCTAATGCCAGTACCACACTATTTTGTTTACTGTAGTTTTGAGGTAAGTTTTAAAGTTGGGAAATGTGAATCTTCCAGCTTTGTTCTTTTTCAGAACTGTTTTGGCTATTCTGCGTCCATTGCAATTTTTTATTAATTTTAAGATCAGTTTGTTAATTTCTATGAAGAAGTCAACGAGAATTCTGATAAGGACTGGGTTGAATCTGTAGATCAATTTGGGGAGTATTGCCATCTTTTTTTAAAAGATTTTATTTTTTTATTTGAGAGAGAGCGAGTGAGCACGAGCAGGGGGAGGGGCTGAGGGAGAAGCAGACTCCCCGCTGAGCAGGGAGCCCGATGCGGGACTCAATCCTGGGACTCTGAGATCATGACCTGAGCTGAAGGCAGACGCTTAACCAACTGAGTCACCCAGGCACCTGGAGTATTGCCATCTTAACAATATTAAGTTTTTCAGTCTATGAGCATGGACTGTCTTTTTATTATTTAAGCCTTCTTTAATTTCTTTCAATAATCTTTTATAATTTAAATCTTTAATAATTTAAGTACTTTTTTGTTAAATTTTTCCTAAGTGTTTTATTTTTCTGATGCTACTGTAAATGGAATTATTTCTTAATTTCATTGTTGGATTGTTCATTGCTAGTATGTAGAAATGCAGTCAATTTTTCTGTATTAATCTTGTATCCTATAATCTTGCTGTCTTTATTTATTGTAATAATTTTGAGTGGATTCCTTAGGATTTTATATATGTAGGATCATGTCATCTGCAAATAGAAGATAGTTTTACTTCTTCCCTTACAGTCTGAATGTCTTTTATCTTTTATTTCATTGTCTCATTTAATTTCCCTGCCTAGAACCTCCAGTACAATGTTGATAACCAAGTGGTAAGAGTTGACATCTTTCTCTTGTTCCCAATCTTAGGGAAAAGCCACCACTCTTTCACCATTAAATGATGTCAGTTGTAGGTTTTTTGTAGATGACCTTTATCAGATTGAGAAAGTTTCCTTATATTCCTAGTTTGTTGAGTGCTTTGTTCATGAAGGTGTTAAATTTTGTCAGATGCTTTTTCTGTGTCTATGGAGATGCATGTGTGCTTTTTGTCCCTTGTTTTATTGATGTGGTGTATTACATTAATTGATTTTCCAATATTAAACCACCCTTGCATTCCTAGGATAAATCCCACTTGGTCCTAACAGAATCTTTTCTTATGTGTTTCTGGATTCGGTTGGCTGGCATTAAGTAACTCTTCTGATGTCAGGATTCCCTGGGGCTAGCAAATCACTGCTCCCTCTTCCCAGACCACCCTACCAAATCATCTGAAAGGATCCTGCTTACTTCCCTTGGCTCCATCTTTCCCACATGAGCCCATGGACTGTTAGCTGATGACGGTGGGAATGATAATCCCCTGAACCCGCTGTGTTTAAGGCATGGCTCAGATGTCATCTTGGGTAGGAAGCCTTCCCCAGTGGCTCCCCTCCACCCACCCAAACAACACCCTCCCCATCTGAGCTCCCACTATCTTTTTTTTTTTAAGACTTTATTTATTTGAGAGAGAGAGAAAGCACATGAGAGGCGGGAGGGTCAGAGGGAGAAGCTGACTCCATGCCGAGCAGGGATCCCCATGTGGGCTCGATCCTGGGACTCCAGCATCATGACCTGAGCCCGAAGGCAGTCGCCCAACCAACTGAGCCACCCAGGCGCCCCTGAGCTCCCACTATCTTCGTTATTCCCATGTAACATGTGGCAGCACTTATCATTTTTTCCTATGGTTCACTAGTTAATTGTCTCCCCTGCTTGAATGCTAGCTCTTCAAGGACTGGGTCATTATCCTACTGGCCTGGCAAATTCTCAGTAAGTGTCTGTTAAATGATTTGTGTCTATCTGCCCAAGAAACTTTCTAGGAAGACAAGAGATTGGGAACTCTTAGAGATGATTCAGTATATTGGTATAGTATAAATGGTTTTTATAAATGGTTTTTAAACATTTCTTAAGGCAGCAAAATCCTTACACGAAATGGAATCTTATATAGAACCCTGATATTTAAAACCCATGAAAGAGGCAGTTGCTCAGATTGGAGCAGGGGTAGAAGCCCTGAGCCCCGCCCACCAGGCCTTGTCCTGGCCTCCCTTTCCTGCTCCCTGGCAGATCTTTATGTAGTTCCTCAAAAACCTTGTGACTTCACAGGACAGAGATGACAAACCACGATGGAGTGGAAGGAGCCCTGGGCAGTCTCCATCTTGGTGACCTTGGGTATTTGGCCTCACCTCCCTAGACCTCGTGTCTTCACCCTTAAGAGGAAGAGTTGCACCCAATCAGAACTGGCCCAACCGGGCATGAATGGCAGCACTCCTGCCTCCTGTACATCCCAGCTGATGTTGGAGCTTTTTTACAGAATCCAGAATCCTCCATACAGAGCTCTAAGGATCCTCAGTATATCAAGAGAGAGGAACTTGTGTACCATACCAGGATGAATTGACCCTCAAGGAGGCCTGCCCCAGACCTAACATTCTGGGGTACGGGTCATATCGACAGAGTCCCTTGCTCAGAAAAGGCAAGTCAGTTTGCAGCTATAACTGGCTTCAGGATTTATCTTGGTTCTGGAATACTTCCCAGGATCCTGAACTGAGTGGTTAACGACCAGCCTTGTCCCCTGCTGACCATGGGGGTGTCCATGGCAACCAGGCCACTCCATGATGGTATGGGGCAGGAGAGGTCCCAAGGCTTGGGAAGACCCCATCACAAGCAGAGGGTCGCTAGCCCAAGACATACTCTCATGGAGTCCCTCAGAGTTGTAGAGAGACCTAGAAATAAGAGACTGTGAATAATATTAGCAATGATCCTGACATTAGCATAGTCCACAAAGCCCTCTCCTATACATCATCCATTTCTGATTTTGCGTTGCCCAACAGCCATGCAAGGTGGGCAGAGCAAGGTTTTGTCCCTCCACTTCCATTTCAGGAAGCCGAGTGATTTAGCCAAGGTCTCACAGTGGGTTAGGACTGAACTAGAAGTTCTTTTCTGGCTTCTCAGCTCTTAACCAGTGTTTTCTTCATGCTGTGTGTCCCTACTTCACCTAGACTCCCCACCTGGACTCAGGAGATGGTTACGCCCTGGCACTGGGAGGTCTGATAGGCTTTAGAAGGTGACTGGCCAGCAAGGGCCTTCACCCTCAGGCCAGTAGCAATAGCTCAGGTCGCAGGGGTGCAGTGAGGACCGAGGATGACCCGGAAGTCAGCAACAATGACCACAAACCAAAGGCACCAGCAGTGGAGAGGCCAGGAAAGGAGGGGACCACCATTTTTGGAGAGAGCTGAGCCTATGGCAAACCCTAATCTCTGGCCCCTGTTTGTCTTAAAACCTCCGGGAAGTACCTGACCCCAGTCCCTCACCTGAGCTATGGATATGAGGGTTGCCTTCTGAAAGATGAGAACTCTGTGATTCTGACCCCACTTTGCCAGAAGCACTCCAACTTTTGTTGAGTGCCTTTGTATTGTCCAGAGATGACTTCCTTCCAAATTAGCATCTTCACAGAGTCAGAGAGAAAACACAAACAGTAAAATGGACCAGCCAAATCCTATGTGATGGGAGGAGGCCAGGATGAGCTTCTCCAAGCAGATTAGGCACTGCTTCTGACATGGGCTATGTCCAGACATGCATGAAGGGAATCTTGATCCCTACTGGTGTTCAATTGGCTATAGTCCCCCTCCTCTCTCAGCTCTGATATTCTACAATTAGAGGTTCATTCCTTTGACTTAAGAGTTCGTTTCAAATTGAGAGGCAAATACATCAGGAGAAGTAACGTGCTAAGTTCTGCAGTCACACTCAATCCATACTTTCTGGAGAAAGGGTTTTGCTTGGGGGAAGTGGAGAGTATGGATGCCTAGGGAGGTAAGGAGAGAAGGAAAAGAAAGCTAGGGTCATTGTCCTCTCTGGGCAGTGACCCTCTGTTTTCCCAAGGCTTGTCTGTAATCTATGGATCCTCCTAATCCCACAGTGTGTCAAAGGGTTAACATGGTCCTGATGGTTGAGGTGGGGGAAGATCTAGAACTTTCATCATCAACCATGGTAAGAGTGAATCTGGGTTCAAATCCTAGCTCTTCTACTTACTAGCTCTGTGACCTGGGGTGAATTACTTAACCTCTCTGTGCCTCCATACTTCATTTATAAAGTTGGGGGTAAGACTAGCACCTACTTAAGAGTATTTTGTTAGAATTAAATGAGTTACCGAATGTAAAAGGTATGAAACTCTCTGGCACATAGGGTGCACTCAAAGAATGTCAACCATCATCACTAATAGGAGCCAACATTTTTTGAATGCTGTGTGCCTGATATCCAGCTAAATGCCACCTGGGGTACAATATCTCATGCTATTGCTTTGGCTGCTATCCCAAGGTCTCCCATTCCTACAGGTTGCTTGCGCTGGTCCAGCTTCCTTACAAGGGCAGAAGTCCCCACACCTCGCATCCTGATGTCACCATCATTCCCTAAAGCCGTCTTGCTGCTGCTGGTTGGACATGTCACCAGCCCCGCTGCCCATTCCCCTTACTGCTAGTCTCCCTTTGGGCCCTTGGGGTCCTGTTCTCCATCAAACCTCCTTTAGTGCCACCCTAGCTTACTTAACAGATGCATTTACCTTCAGGCTTTGCAGAGACATGGTGGGAATTCTTGGCCCCCTCCCTCCTGAAAGGCCCTTGAGTTCCCCCAATACATGGCTTTACCTTCACGGAGTCTGTAGGCCTGGGGAGGGAGCAGCCTTTCTTTCTTTCTTTCTTTCTTTCTTTTTTTTTTTTTTTTTAAAGATTTTATTTATTTATTGACAGAGAGACACAGTGAGAGAGGGAACACAAGCAGGGGGGAGTGGGAGAGGGAGAAGCAGGCTTCCCGCCGAGCAGGGAGCCCGATGCGGGGCTCGATCCCAGGACCCTGGGATCATGACCTGAGCCGAAGGCAGACGCTTAACGACTGAGCCACCCAGGTGCCCGGGAGCAGCCTTTCTAAAACACAGAGAAAACATCCTGATGTACCCTTTGCTTGGGCCAGGAGCTTCCCAGGGGCCTTCTATTTATGTAAATAAACATAAAAATATAACATGAAATAAAAGTAAATCACCCAAGTGATTTTTTTTCCTATAGTCATAACAACAGCAAAAAATTGCACCAAGGTGGGGTCCCTCTTCTCCCTTCCCCCACACAGAAGAATCTGGCTTAATGGTTTAAATGCCACCTCCTGAAGCGTTCTAGTTACACACATGACCTCATGTAATCTTTGTACCAGTGGGTATTATTACCCTTCTAAGAGGTAAGGAAACTGAAGCCCAAAGAAGCCAAGCAGCTTGCCCAGGCTTTTGGCCCCAGCCCCAGTGCTCTGGACCCCCGCACTGTCGTGCCCTTCACAGGGTGGTGTCCTGCCGGCAGCAGGCCCCTCTGCGGATGGTGCATCCAGAGACGGTAGCCTGGCTGGGCTGAGGATGTCAGGCATGGGGAGGTTTTCTCTGTCCCTCAGCATGGGCCCGGGAGGCCCGGGGGGCAGGACAGGGACAGTGTGGGGCTGGAGGGTAAGGCCCAGCTGGGGCAGCTGCAGTCGTACAAGGCATAAGTGGGACAGGTGAGGGGGGACAGTGAGTAACACCCGGACTCCAGGCAGCCCTGGGGCTGTGGTGCCTCTTGCTGAGGCCTGCTGCCTTCTCCCACCTCTCCCCTCCCTCCTTTTTAAAACCTACCCACAGCCTGTTCCCTCTGCAGAGGCTCCCAGAACCGCCCACACTTCCCCTCCTGGTCCGGGGCCGGTCTCCAGGCTCCGGGAGGGTCTCCCCTCCGCGGGCAGGCCGCTCAGCCACGAGGCGGGGTGTGCTTTTTGGCTCCGCAGCGGCCGATCACAACGGATAATATGTTTTCACTCTGGTGTGTTCAATAGTGCGGGTCGGACAGGGAGCGGAAACGGGAAAGATAAGTGGGAAATAAATCACCCAACTTGATTTAGTCATAATAGTAAGGAGAGGGTGATTGCGGAGCCGCGATCAGAGTTGCAATCAGCGCTCTGGGGGCTGGAGAGACGAGCCGCCTGTTCTCCGCACCAGCCTTCCGAAGCCCCAGCAGAAGGAGGTGCTGCTGGGTCAGAGGGGCTGGGGGTGGGGGGGCTGTCAGGGGCACACTCTGAGCTGCTGGGAGCCCCATGGCACAGAGGCCTGCTCTGCCTGGGAAGCCTCTGCCCTCCAAAGGGGCAGACAAAGGGAATGCAGCCATGCAGCAGGCCCAGATCCAGCCTGCCTCCGATCCAGGGAGACCGTGCCCAGCTATGGCTGGAGAAGGCGCTCTGCCTGTTGAATTTCCAAGTGGGAGTCAGTCGGAGTTGGTGGGAGGGAAATGCTGGTGCGGTCTGATTCCTCCTATTTTTAATGCTCTCCAGAAAGCGTCTTAGCCTTCCCTTTCTAGGCAGGACTGGGCCCAGCGCTGCTGGCTGGCCTTTGAGGATGTCCGTAGAAGGAGAAGTCACAGGGTCTCTCTGCCCCCCACCCCAGTGTTCGCCCCTTGGAATGAATCCAGGTCTAACCTGGAGCCCCCCCTGCATTCCAAGCCCTTCCGCTCTGCAGGTGTGGGGTGGTGGATGGTGGTGGCCACATTCGGGGCAATGGGCTCCTCCACACTCCCCAGCAAGGGCTCTCAGGCGCCCGCCTTGGAGAAGCGCCGAGTGTCGTGGCGAGGTGGAAAAGGGCAGTGATTCTCAGAGGCCTGGGCATCAGGGAGAAGGCAGCTTAGGTGACGCAGGAATATCTATTCCAATTCATGAAGGGATATCTGCTCTGGCAAGTTATAAAATACCGTTTCCACTGAGGCTGTAGAATTACTTACAGGAGCCACAATGAAACCAGACAACCTTTCAATCAAACTGCCTGTTGTTCCCACTTCAGGGCTGGCGAAATAAATACTGAGCAAATAAAGTTAGTCGGCATCTGAGCATTTTAATGAATAAAGAGTAGCAGGAGGGCCCGGGGTGGGGAGCTGCGGCTCGTCCTGGTGGGCAGACTGGAGGCAGCCCGGGTGACAGCTCCTGCCTCCTGCCTCCACCCTCCCCCTTCCTGGGCGGGGGGCTTCCTCCTCTTGCTTCCTGCTCTGGCCCAGACTCCCTCCCCGGAACCCCACCCGGCAGCCGCAGGGGCCTGGGCACCGTGCCTCCAGCCCCCGAGGGAGTCACATTCTCACCAGACCTTCCGGAAGGAGCTTTGGGAGCCAGCTCACTGCACCCTGTAAGTCACGGGTCAGGACGGCTGAAGCCCAGATGAGGTCAGACAGAAGGCAAGAAAATGACGTTGAAATGTTGAAGCCTTAGGAAGGGACTTTTCAAGTTGTGTTTGTGGCAAGAACGGGAGGCGCGGGTTTGCTGTCAGGCACAGATGGTGTAGAGCTCGTGGGAGTTGGGGGGCAGGCGACAGAGGCACACTCAGAACAGTGGTGGGACTGGGGAAAGGGAACCGCAGGAGGGACCTCTGAAGGGCCTCGCTGGCGGGTGCCGGGAGCAGGTGCCGCAGGAGAGGGGGCTAGATCCCGGTGGGCCTCCCGGAACCGCGAGGAACTGCAGATAGGGCTGTAAGCGGAGAGACAGGTGTTTAGTGTGCAAGGGTGAGAGCAGGGGAATGCTGCAAATAGCCCACCATGCGCTCAGTGCCATCCCCCAGGCAGGCTTCTAGAACAGATGTGGAATGGATGACGTAGACACAGGGAAGTAAGGGGTGATCACCAAAAATCAGGATGGCTTCCTGATAGACCAACGTCTTGTTCTTTTGTGAAGTGCTGGTAGGTCAAAGCATGTTCTGGACATAGGATGAAGATTTCAGCATGGTATTTGTCATCATTGTTCATGGCATCCTTGTGGACAGGCTGCAGATTTGTAACCTGGACGGTATCCAATGAGTATTTCTCACAGGTCGAAGACCAGGGGAATGAATGTCTAATGGATTGAGATCAATCTGGAGGGAAAATTTCTCAGGACATGGGAATCCCTGTTCTTTCAGTGACAAATGATGTGAAGGACATACTAATAAGATTCATGAATGACCCAAAGCTGCAAGGGGATAATAAATACCTTGTGTAATAGTGATAAGAAAAATAAAAGCCAACACTGTATAGCACTTACCATGTGCCGGGCTCTGTTCTAAACACATTGTGTGTGTTAACATTCAATTTTTTCAGCATCCCAAGGAGGTAGGTAATATCATTATGCCCATTTTACATATTGGGAAACTGAGGACGAAAAGGTTAAGGTAACCAGCTGACGAACCAGGATTTAGTCCCAGCCCATCTGGCCCCAGAGCCTAGGCTCTTAACCCCTTTGCTATGAAAAAACCAAAATGATAGAAAGTGATTTCACTGGACTAGAATTATGGGCAGAACACATCTAATAGGAATACAAAGGGGGTGGTGCCTGGGTGGCTCAGTCAAGCATCTGCCTTCGGCTCAGGTTATGATCCCAGTGCCGCATTGGGCTCCCAGCTCGGCGGGGAGCCTGCTTTTCCCTCTCCTTCTGTCTGCTCCCCCTGCTCATGCTCAATCTCTCTCTGTGTCAGATAAATAAATAAAATCTTAAAAAAAAAAAATACAAGGGAACTACTGTTTCTAGAATCAAAAGGGTATTAGACAGGATGGGGTGCGGGATTTGTCAGCAGCATACCTGAAAAACTCTTAGGGTCATGGTTGGCTACATCTTGACCTGAATCAGTAGGGGGACAAGGCTCCCAGGATTGCTCCGGGACGGTGACAGGCCAATAGATTGATAGCTGCGGACTCCAGGCTCCATGTTTTCAAAAGGACATTGACTAAATGAAGCAGGTCCCTGCTGAAGGAAGGGGTCAGGAGGGTGGAGTCAGGAACCTCTGACTGTAATAACTAACTAACTGCATAATATGTCAACCATTGAGGAATGGTTGAAATAACTGGAGAACAGTTTGCGGGGCTGTGGGATGATTATTACCCTCAGCACCTGCAGGGCTGGCGCATCCACAGGGGCTGGACTCACTGCATGTCCAAAGGGAGGACCCAGGACCCACACGGGTAGACATTACAGGGAGGCACATTTTGGCTTAGCACAAAGACGCACGTTCTAGGTCTCTGACATTGGGCAAGTGCCTGGAGCTTTATTGGGGGAGATAGGTAATAACTTGCTCAGCACAGGGCTTGATGCATTATAATTGTGATTATGGGGATTCACTTTAGCATGTGAACCCAGAATCTACCACATGGCATTTCAGCTGAGGCTCCATGTCCTCATCTGTAAAATGGGGATTATAAGGCCTACCTTGGACAACGGTTGAGCCTTAAGGGCCTATGTGAGGGAGCTAACCTTATACCTAATGTATATTGTAGGTGCCAGTAAATGTTTCCTCAGAGGATAAGGGCCGTGCCCTGTCCCTGATGCAGGGTTTAGTTCAGCCTCAGGAGT
This sequence comes from Mirounga leonina, assembly GCF_011800145.1. NCBI lineage: Eukaryota > Metazoa > Chordata > Mammalia > Carnivora > Phocidae > Mirounga > Mirounga leonina. Next base: position 13,818,263 of record NW_023270387.1, on the reverse strand, counting down.
CCGTGGCTCACAGTGACCATGACCGCTGTCCTGGATTTCTTGAGTGTATACTATGTAGCAGGCACTCAGCACTTTGAAGGCATTCTTGCCTTTAATCCTCTCAGCACCCACTGGAGGTAAGTGAGGGACCTGGAATTAGGAGAATGGGAGAGCCCAGGTGGGAACCAGGTGTGGCCGATTCAAGTCCCTGCTGGAATGTCGCTCTACTACCTCTCAGGGACTCAGGATTGTTTGGGAAGTGAGGAGGAGGAGACAGAGCGGGGTTCGGGTTCAGGGTTCGAAGGTACAGGGGATCTGGTCCGATGTTTTCATCTTCATTCAGAGTTGCCCGTGGAGCCCTGGAGAGGGGAGCTGGCTCCCCTCGTGCGTGATCCAGCCCCGGCTCCTTCCTGCCGCCCCCAACCCCTTCCAGCAGCAGGCTCTCCTCTTTCAGCCTGTCTGACTCCATCTCGGCACTTTGTCCTGCTAATTCCCAGGCTGGGGGGCGTGTGCACTCTTTATGCCGTTCAGCCCTAATTAGGAGTTCCTGACAGCTTGTTTGGGGCCCTGTCAGGCTCTCTGACTCGCCTTGCACCAATAAGTAAAAAGGAAAATTGCTATCTGCTCCGTACCTGGATGCCTGGGTGTCATGATGAGCGGTGTGTGCGGGCGTTGGGTGCTCTCGGGCCGCTCCTATTCTGGGCCTACCCATGCTGACTTGGCACCGGTGGGGACCAGCGGGGGCTCGGTCCCTCCAGGGTCCACCAAGGGCTCCAGCGCCTGGGCTGGCAGGGACTAATTGATGGGCTGGGTGGAGGCTGCAGGGCGGGGAGCGGGGAGGTGGGGTGGCAGACCGCTGGGATTTCCTATCCAGATTTCAAGTCTTTTCTGCCTTGGAAACCCCGCATGTGTTCAGGGCCAGAAGGCCACAGGCACAGTGGGTTCTTTTTCTGGTGATCTGCAGGGACAGGAGGGCACGGTGGGAGGTGAGGTTGGATCTGGCATTTTTCCAGTGATAAGGGAATGATACAGCAGAGGCCTAAACCCCTGAGCCTTCTGCCCACTGAGGGCTCTAAAGACTGTCTTAAGAGTTAAGCAGTTAAGACACCAGAATGGTAAACGAGACCACCTGGGTTTGAATCGGTGCGTTTGAATCTCTCCTCTGCCGTTGGTAAACCATGTGCCCTTGGGCAAGTCATTTCACCCCTCTGGACTTAATTTCATCATCTGTAAAGTGGGCATAATAATAGAGTGGTAAAGATGAAGAAAGCCTCAGGGTAGTACCTGATTTCTAGTAAGCACTCTGCACATGTCCCCTAATAGGATTATCATTATTCCTGCGCCAAAATCAAGAGTCAGATGCTTCACCGACTGAGCCACCCAGGCGCCCCAAATCCAAGATTTATAACTAGAGCGATAGAGTTAAGTGGTGTGAAGTCCAGCTACACTGCATATTAATGTTATGGTCTTGGGCAAGGAGCCTACCCCTGACTCTGAGTTTCTTGATTCCAAAAAAGAGTGTCCTAACAGTGCCCATCTCCCAGGGTTATCGTGAAGATCAAGTAAGATTGCTTGTGTATAACACATAGCACCCTGCCTATAGAGGGGTCAGCAAACTGTAGCCCACAGGCCAAATCAGGCCCACCACCTGGTTTTGTAAAGAAACTTTTGTTTGAAGACATGTACATTTTCCCCCCTTTCCAAATTGTCCATGCCGTTTTGGGGCTATAACGGCAGAGTCGAGTCTGGCCTACTGAAAATATTTATTATCTGGCCCTTTACAGAAAAAGTTTTCTGCCTGCTGGCCTAGGACATAGAAAATGCTCATTAAATGCTAGCTGTCATTACTAACGAGTAATTGTAATTATAATCCCTCAGCTGCTTCATGGAAGAGTTTTGATCCCAAGCTGGTAGTAACAGGTAGCTTCTAAGACTTTCTAACCAGAGAGGGATTTTTAAAGGTCTGTTATGAGGGAGGGGAATGTTTTGAATGTTTATCTTGCTTGCGTGTATTTTCAGGGAGGAAAACTGGGAGTAATATTTAATAGGCTGTCCACCTTCGCCCTGAGCCCCGTATTTTCTGCCTTAAGGGATATCAGTGATTTGGGAGCCATTGGATTCATCAATCCCATTAATGAATTCTATCACTGAGCGAGCTTTCATTCCCCTCCCTTCCCCTCCAAGAAAGCCCTTGCTGGATTGCACATGTCCAGAGCTGTCCGGTTATTGGATAGAGGCCATGCAGCTCTGCTGGGAACAGAGCCTGTGGGCCCCTCAGCACACTGTATGTCCCCCCAAGATGGGGGCCTCGCGAAGGGTCTGGGAACCTCTTTGGGGTCCTGGAGGCCCGAGAACCCCGGCTGCTGGCGACAGCCCCACAGACAGCCCCGCGGTTTGCAGGCCTTGTGGGCCCAGGCCAGGGGAGGGCCCGTGGGGTGTGTGTGGCCGGGAAGAGCCTGGAGCCTGCACCTGCCATGCCCCACTGACCGCGCATCCAGCCGGGCTATTATCACTCCATTTTTATGCTGCATTCTGGACACCGCTCCGCCTGCGAGAGACGTGCAGCCGTTAAAATATTAATGTCTGGCATGTGGCAAACATTTAAAATATGCTGAGACATGGGAGCTGTTGAGTCGGGCCTTGTTGACACGCTGCCTCATCTGGGTATTGTTTGCTATGCAAATGCCAAGGATTCCTCCCAAAAGTCGGAACCATCTCTTATTTCCTCTTGTGACCGGTGGGTGAAGCGGGGGGTGTTCCATGTCCTCGCGGTGCCAGGCCGTGCGGTCCTTTGAGAACAAGCCGAATAGGTGTGTTTTTGCTCCAGGTGCCAGGAAACATCTGAAAGGACTGGTTTGGGGGCATCATCAGTAACAGCCACCCTCCTTGCCCTGAGACCAGCCCTGGGCCAGGCACAGCGTGGAGCATGGGACTGCAGCGTGAGCCACCATCACATGCCACCTTAGACAGCTGACCCTCAAACAACACGGGTTTGAACTGCACAGGTCCACTATATGCGGATTTTTAAAAATAAATACAGCCCAGTGCTGTAAATGTATTTTCTCTTCCTTATGATCTTCTTAATATTTTCTTTCTTCTAGCTCAAGTTATTGTAAGAACACGGTATAGAATACAGACAATATACAAAATACGTGGTAATCTCCTGTTTATGGTATTGGTAAGGTTTCGGGTCAACAGTAAGTTTTGGGGAGGGGGAGTCAATTCTATGTGGATTTTCGATGGCACGAGGCTTGGCACCCCTAGTCCCCATGTTGTTCAGGAGTCAACTGTAGTTCACAAGGGAGTTGATGCTGTTCCCTGTTGCCCAGTGTAGAGCGGGGAAGGCTAGAACCCAGGGGAGGCCCTAAGCCCCCTCCCACGTCCACAGCAACCCTTGCTGGTGGATCAGGATAGTCTTTGCTGAGCTCCCAAGCAGCTTCACGCTCCTTATCAACACAGGAAGCCACCCCCAGTCACTTGGAACTGGGCTGAGATGAAACCAATTTGTTGTCCTCTGTGGAGGAAGTGATGACTGGGGTCGGAGAAGTGCTAATGGATGCTGAGGGGGCTCTGAGGGGGGATGGAACCCTTCCAGCTGGGGAGAAGTAAGGAAGGCTTCATGGAGGAGGCGACCTTTGAGGGGTGGGGAGGATGGAACCTGTGGGTAGGGAAGAAGAACGGTGCGGGTGGAGGGTACAGTATGGGCAAAGGCCTGGAGGCATGAGCAGTGTCCTTGGCTTCTCTCGCTCTACCAGGTGGCAGGACCCAGCCTGATCAACCCTCCCAGTGATGGAGGCTCAAAGCTGCCTCTCATCTCTGGCTTCCCCTTATAGGGGGGTTGGTGTTCCCTAGCGGATAAAAATCTCCAGAGATCCTTTCCTCCTCGTAGAAGAGTCTCCATGCCAAACTCAGCAGAAAACAAATGCCACAAGCCTAGTCTCAGATGCTCCAGTCATCTAGCCGAGGTTGGGCAGGCTTTTTCTGTAAAGGACCACAGAGGAAATATCTTGGGCTTTGTGGGCTGTAAGGTTTCTTGCTTCTACACTACTCTGTCTTGTAGGGCGAAAGCGGCTGTGGACCACATGTGAACTAGCAGGTGTGGGTGTGTTCCAGAATACCTTTGTCTGTGGATGCTGGGCTCTGAATTTCATAGGATATTCGTGTGTCATGTAATCTTCTTCTGATTTTTTTTCTCCAAGTGTGTTAACCAGTAAAAGCCATTCTTAGCTCTCAGGTTGTACAGAACAGACAGCGGGTCGGACTTGGACTTCTGATCCAGTCGGATCATGTCTCACACTTGGTTGGCACTTCTTTTTTTTTTTTTTTAAGATTTTATTTATTTATGAGAGAGAGAGTGCATGAGCATAAGCAGGGGGAGAGCAGAGGGAGGGGGAGGAGCAGAGGGAGAAGCGGGCTTCCTGCTGAGTGTGGAGTCCGTTGCAGGCTCGATCCCAGGACCCCAGGATCATGACCTGAGCCGAAGGCAGACACTTAACTGACAGAGCCACCCAGGCGCCCTCAGTTGGCACGTCTGACTTCCTGCTCTCCACTCTTGCTCAGCGCACTCACCTGTTCCCACAGGGTAGGCTCACGCCAGAGCTCATGGCTCTAATGAGGCCGTGGTCTGTCTCAGAACAGGGAGGTGGCAGTAGATTTGGCCAGGTTAAGCTCTTAAAAGCCAAAAGCCAAAGCTCTTGTCTCAGGACAGCTCTCCAAGCTGCCTCGGCTCTTTGCTGAGACCTCAGTGGTCAGAGAAGGTCAAAGATGAGGAGATGGAGACCAAGGGGAGGAGGCGATCCGCTCACATTGCTCATCTGGTTAACAGCCCAGCTGGGACCAAGACCCCTGGCATCCGGGCCTGGAGTCTTTCTGCTGTGCGTGAGATAAAAGAGTCTCCAGGTTAAAGCATCTTCTTGTCCCTCTGCTCCAGGCTGTCAAGGAGCAACCCTGGCCTCTGCTACCGTCATTGCTCATACCCACTTGCTGCCGCACCTGCCTGAGAAGAGAAGAACACAGCCAATAGGCGCGGGCGTCGGGTAGTAAAGAGAGAAGGAAACCAGGATAGATTGCTGCTAATGCTGCCGGGGGACGGAGATAAAGCCTCGATTGTTTGGGCAGCATAAATCAACACCCTGAGCTGGACGGGAAATAAAGCAATAATTTAAATCTATTTTCAGGGTCTTGTGGGCCGAGTGACCAACTAGGAATTGATATCCAAGGATGGAATAATGGATGGGGGAAGGTTATATATGGTTAAACCACACCAAGTGGATATCTCTGTACTCCCCCAGGCTTGTCGGAAGCCCTGTGTGTGGGCTGTGGGCAGAACCATAACTCCCGCCCCTGCTCTGTAAAGAGGGCCCAATAATCCACCTGCCTGCTGGTCTTCCTCAGCCAGCCCACCCACTGGCCGCCTCTGCCCCTCCCCCGAGTACCCCAGCCACTTCTGCATCACGCTTCATGGAGGGACTGTTCCGTTAGGCCCTTGGTGGGCGCGGAGGAGTCAAAGATGTACAAGATGAAATTAGCGTCACTAGATGGTAAGTTCCATGAGGTCAAGAACTATGGCTCTCTAGTTCACCACCATATTCCCAGTGCTGAGGACAGTGCCTGACCTGGAGCAGGTGCTCCGTATATTTTTTGGTGAATGAGAAAACGACCAAGCCCCAAAACGGGTCACAATGAAGCATTAGTTGCTACACTGACAATGGACTGTGGCGTGGCAGGTGGGCAGCAGAGAAGAGGTGAGGGTGCCGATATTTCTAGGACATCTCAGACAGTTAAGAGAAGCTGAAGAAGAGGGAGAACCTCAGCTGGGTCTTGAGGTGGGAATGGGGTTAGTCAAAGGAACAAGAAGGGGAGGAGGGCATTTCAGGGGGCAGGAGCAAAGACCTGGAGAAGGTAGGACTGTTGCTTCGGAAACCAAAAAGCATTGGGTACCTGAAGAATGGTGATGCCAAGCCAGAGGATTATGGTTTCTGGTTTCAATTCATATTTTCTCGCACTGCTTTCTTTTCCTCCTGGCGTGGTTTTTTTGGTTTGTGATAAACCAGAAGATGGGCACTACTGCATGCAAGGGAGGGTGGACGGAAGGACACCTGGACCGGTCAGGGGCCCAGGGGGCTAGTTCCAGCTTCCTTGGGCAAGTCCCTTCAAACCTTTCTTGTTCTTCCGCTCCCCCTGTGGAAAATGGCCAGGTGGGAAGAATGCCGTTAGATGACCTTCTGGGCTTTTGGGGGTGCTTTAAGTCATTTCTGGACATACGCTGCCTGCAGAAGCTGAGGTGCTCTTTCAGGCCTTAACCAAGGGCTAGGCACTCAGTTGATTTTAGTACTTAGGGAGGGCTTATGTCAGGGCAGATTTCCCTGTTTTTCACAAAAGGGAAAAAGATGAAGCTCCCCAAGAAATACTGGAGCTGTAGATGGTTTCCAGTCTTTATTCAAACTGTATTAACAATAAGGACCAAAGAAACACAGGTGACGTAGTATGTACCATGGACCAGGTGACAGTCTGGGTACCTTAGATGCATTAACTCCGTGAATCCAACAACCACCCCAGGGGATAGGTGCTAGGAATATTTCCCTTTCACGGATGCAGAGATGAGGACCCAGAAAGATGGACTGACTTGCCCAATGGCATATAGTTAGTAAGTGGCGAAGTCAGGATTTGGCCCAGGTAGTCAGGCCCGAGCTGCTACCCGTGACAATGTGACCATTGGGCTAACCTGCACTGTCACAACGTGCACATGGATGGCAGGAGGGACGGTGGTTCCGGATTGATTCTTTCCTCAGCAGCAGGGTCCGGGGTCCCAGGGTAATTCCACCTCTAGCACCCACCACCCACCACCTTCCACAGGGCCACACGGCCACAGGCTGTTGATCCTACAAAATGTTGAGATGGATGGACTCTGCAGAATCTGTCAGGGCCTGACAAGGGGACACATCTGAGCCGGTGACGGAGGTCGTAAATTTTTATGTTCATTATGTTTGTTTTGTTTGGTGTAATTAATGGATCTATTAAGCTTAATCAAGCTCTGACCTCTTTTATAACCATTATAAATCAGCTCCAATAGCTCTGGGAAGGGGGGGTTGGTGTCATATTGCAGGCCTCCCTGGGAGAGAGTGGTCATTCCATGGAGTAAGTTCTCAGAAATGGGGGATGGAGGGAGAAGACCCCTCAGTCCCATGAGACCGATCAGGGATGAGATTGAAAGCTATCAACAAGGGCCTTGGGAATGGAGGGAGCCATGGGGAAACTGAGGCAGGGAACCTTGTTATGTGAGCCCCATTCCAGTGACAATCACTCATGTTTCTGAGTCCTGTGTGGTTGGGGGGTGGGGGTTTCCTACAGAAAGGGGAGTGGGGAGCGAGGAAATAAGAGAATCCCACATACCTTATACCTCTTAGCCCTAAAATTGGCTTCCCTTGAGGAGCAAAACACCACTCAGCCCCAAGAAAGGCGGCTGGCATGGAGGAGAGGCAAAGGCGGGGGGTGGGGAAGGGGGAGAAAACGGGAGACCCTGGGGGAGGAATTGGAGGTGCAGAGCTGCCAGCCCAGAGCCTGGAGCCAGGCTGAGGATGGTCATGTCTTTTGCATCTCTGCTCTCTCTGGTTTGGTGAGCAGAGTGATTGAGTGTGATTGAGCAGGAGCAAAGACGCTCGTTCTCAGCTATTAGGATGAATGGATCCCCGGGATGCCAGCAAGGATGCGGTCGCCTGTGTGTGCTTTAATACTAATAAAAAAAAAAAGAAACTAACAAAACACCATTCCCCATCATTAAAATGCAGAAGCAGATAAAGAGCAGCTCCTGTGTAATTACCAAAAATTTTTATTTCCATAAGAAACCAGCACTTCATAAATGCTCCAACCAGAGCCTTTCTCTCCAGGGAAACTGGATTTCTATGAATATAGAAATTCGGTAATTGCCCCTGAAACCTTGCTTTTCTGTGCTAATGAGTAGCAGGAGCTTGCTTTTGCTTACAGCCCTAAACAGAACAGTCTCCTTCCCCATCACAGGGTCAGTGAGCACCCAGCCCACCCCCACCCCCACCCCCACCCCCACCATCCACACACATTAGACCCATTAGGGCCTCAGGGTTTGGGTATCAGGAGGAGTGATTTCTTCTCCTGGGAAGAAGGGAGTGGAAGAAGGTCTGCCAGTCAGGAGCCTGGTTCTGCATCTCCCCAGTTGCATTTGTATTCCTCCTTACCACAGGCATGCATTTTTTATTTCAGGGCAACGTGCTTTAAAAAAAAAAAAAATACATGCACTATTAGATTAAAAAATGTACAGCATTATATAACTTATAATGCCATGGTAGATTTTAAACCTCTAAAAGCATATGCATTAAAGCAATTTTCTAAACTAATATAGCAAGAGGTCCACAAAAGCACTGCAACATTTGATAATAGTTGCCATCTTCAGTTGAGGATAATGATGTTAACAAATGTAATGGGAGTAATGAGTGGAGATTCAAAACGCTGCTTTTGTTTAATTTTTTTGTAATGCAAATTCAGTTTGGGAATGAGAGAGGGGGGAATGAGGGGAAAAAAAACCCCTCTTATTTGAAATGAATCTTAATCCTAGCTGATGATAGGCCAGTTATAAGCAGAAGTGGCTTCATTGTGGAATTAAACAATCCAGAGATGCAATTATTAAGGTGATGAGGACGAAATTGGAAAGAAAAAAAAAAAAAAGGAAAGCTGCAGAATCGAATCTTCTTTCTTGAGGCTGGAATTGCAGATGTTTGAGTAAAGAAGTCACAGTATGCCAGGGGTGTCGTCCCTGGGGTTGTCTGTGCCCGGGATTGGACACCTCTGCCCGCTGGGCAGAGAGGGTGGGTCGGGGGGTGGGGGGAAGGATAATGAGGGAAGGAAGTACCTGGATCCTCATCCAGGCCAGGTTGCCCTATGGGACCCTGAGTTATTTTATCGAGCCCCACAACTGGTTCTACTCAGGGACTTCTGCAAGCTATTCCGCCCCTCAGTTTTCCTCTTCTGTAAAATGGGAACAGCAACGCTTTCTCATAGTTAGTGCATTTTTGAGGGTGGTGGGGTTCGCATCTTGACTCCTCAAAAGAAAGGAGGGTGGTACGAAGCAGAGCCATAACTTCTCCCAACCTCATTTTTCTTTGCTCTTACTGGGCTCAAACTGCCCCGCGAAGCAGGAATCATAACCACAACTTTTAAGCACAAAGGAAAAAGGCTGTTCAAGAACGCCATCCTGGAAGGCTCCGCTAGGGTCACTCAGGAGTGCACTCAATTTTCTTGGTTTTCTCTGGAGAAGGCAGGAGCAGCAAAGCTTGAACTGCTGGACTTGCTTCTCCAGCAGTCTGCCAGTGGTGGTGGGGGGGGGGGTGTAGATGGAGAACAGCGCTCGCTGAGTGCAGCTGTGTGACCTTGAAGGGATCCAACTCCAATTGTATTGATGACAGGTACCATGTGGCTCCGGGCTCCGTATGCTTTCTTTGGAGTCCGTCCCATTTCCCCGGTTAGAGTGTCAGCTTGCAGAGGGCACTGTAGCTACCGTGTCATCCAAAGGGCCATCCAGATGCTGGGGACAGCAGACACTGCCTACCACTGACATTCACTGGGCACTCTGCTTTTCTAGGAGCTTTACAGAGCATTTTCCATTTAATACTAACAGCAACCTACCAGGTAGACACTGTGGTAGTCTCCATTTCGGAGACAGAGAAACTGAGTCACAGATGGGTTAAGTCACACAGCCACGCAGAACGGGGGTCGAATCAGGAGTCTGTTTCCCCAGTTCTAGTCCCGAAGCGTCGTGCTGGATACATGTGTGGGATGCTAAAATTGGGGAGGCGGCTCTTTGCCCAGAATGTGTGTCAGATCCCACTGTCCACAGGCAGGAAGCCATGACTGGAGGATAGCCCAGCCCAAGGAAGGCTGCCTGCTGGCTAAAGATAGGTTTGGGGGGTAAAATTAGTCTTAGGAAGAGTATCATAAAATGATAAGATTTTGAGAGGTGCAGAGAAGTGGGGAATATGACTTATAGTCACTAGCTTCCCCAGCTTACAGCTTTAATTAATCTGAAATTGCAACACAGATTTTTATGATTAGCGGAGACATCTCAGTGAGCAGAGAAGGAACCTTTAACCATGATCCCAAGATGAATCTGGGAAATGAAATATCCAAGCAATAAATAAGGCCATGTTAGAGGAAGCGAAGTAAAATACAAATCCCCGGCCATCAGAATAGTAATCTGTCAGCAGGACAAGGCCTTCTAGGACCTGTTCCTTGCAGAGGGGAAAGCCATTCTTGCAGCAAGGGCAGCACTATGCTGAGGCTGGGTGGAGTCCAGCGATTTATTCTTTGCATGTGTTACTGAGGAGCCCAGCCCTGGGCAGGGAGGCTGAGCTGCCTTTCTGCTCCTTGCTCCTTTGGTCTGGGTCTGTCCCATTGTCAGTGTCACCTTTAGAGATTGGATCTTCAGGGACCTGGGCCTGGACCAGCTCTCTGGGATCTCATCTTTCTTACCAGCTGCTGCTGAGGCTGATGGACACTCGCCTGGTGCCCAGAATATGCTGACCAATTGGCTTCTGTCTTGTGAAACCTGACCCCAAGGCTAGTGAACCCAGAAGGAGGTTGGGGATGGCGAGGGGAAAACTGTGGTCCTGTAACCATCTGCCTCCCCATGAAATTTATTGAAATAGCCACTTACAAACCCCCGTTGGCTACTTTTATGGACTGAATATTTGTTTACCACCCACCCCCCCCGCCGACACCAAATTCATGAGACTGTATTTGAAGACAGCACCAATAGGATCAGTGTCCTTCTATGAAGAGGCACCAGAGAGTGTGCTTTCTCCCCTCTCCACCATGTGAGCACATGGCAAGGAGGCAGCTGCCGTCTACAACCCAAGGAGAGCATCTTCACCGGAGACTGAGCCTGCTGATACCTTGATCTTGGGTTTCCAGTCTCCAGAGCTGTGAGAGAAGAAATTTCTGAGATTTAAGTCACTTAGCTGTGCTATTTTGTTACTGCAGCCCAAGCTGACGGAGACGGCTGCCATCTTGTTTCACGAGGCTAACGGCTGACCGGCCCACCGATTGGTACCAGGCGGTATCTGAAGTCCTATAGTAACGTACCAACTTTGGCACAAGTCAGGTACCTCATTTCAGTTTATTCCAAAATGAGAAGTCCCCGAGGTGGGATCAGTATTCCCATTTCACAGATGAGGAACCTGTACCTCAGAGATCTTAAATTTCTTGTCTTAGTCAAAAAGCAACTGGGTATGCTTGAAGTTTCTCCAACGCGGACAGGCTATGATTGTGGGATTGGACTCTGCCTTGGATGAAATCAGGATGGTTTATGGGGTGCCATATAATGGGAGACTGTACCTCAATCCACCGCCGACCTCCAGCAGGACCCAGGTTGTCTTGGGCCTTGAGGGGATGGTGTGATTTCACTTGTGTGCACTGTGCGGGCTCTGACCTATAGCCCCTGCCCGTGTCTCCAGAGCAGCTGAGAACTCTCGCTCTCAGGACTGCGTGTGTCCCTTCTGGAATGCCTGAGGTGCAAAGGAATATATATCAGTTCCTCAAAATCAAAATATTAGCCACTAACCCTTCCTGAGGGCTCACGATGTGCCCAGCACTATTTACTATTTCACATGATTCACAGAGCAGTCCTTTGAGTTAGGTATTATTATCATCCCCATGTTATGAAAAAGGAAATTAAGACTTAGAGAGGTTAAGAAACTTGCCCAAAGTTAAACAGAATTTAATTGGTTTGGGAAGAGCAGGAGGGCCTTGAGTAACTAAGGTAGTTGGAGATTTGATATCAAGCCCACTTTATGGCAGGACTGTCCAGAGACATTTGGACAGGTAGTGAATCTCTTGTCACTACAGATGGCCAGCAGAAAGGGAGACACTCCCCTCATGGGGATGGGGATAATGTGACAGAGCTGTAGCTTTGGATACTGGGGTTACACTAGGCAGGTCTGAAGCCCCTGCTGACCCAAGTCTTCTTGACTGCCCATAATTAGTGTGGGAAACTGAGTGTCACACTGTCATGCTGGTGGGAGTGGGCAGTGTAGGGCACAGAGTGGGAGTGGTATGTCGGAGACATGGTTTGTCCTTTGCAACGGACAGTTCTCAAATTCACCATTGCCCTAACCCCGTCTGTGTCTTCACCCCTTGGTGAGTCTACACTGGGGGGTCCAGTCTCTGCTTCAACCTCTCAGGAATGGAGAGGGGTGCTCACCCATGCTCCCCAAGACTAGAAAGATAGCCTCCTGATACCGCGTTAGAAGCATCTGATCTACCCGCCGTTGGGCAGCTCCGATGTCTACTTCCACCAGCATTTTGGCATGCCTGCAAGTGGGCATTTGGAAGACTGGCTTAGGAGGCACTCCCTTTGGGAGGAGGATGAAGATGCAGAGGAGAGAAATAGCCTAGAGAACCTCCGAGATCATTCACTCTTCTCTTCTTTTCCTTTTCTCTGGCAGCCAGGATATGGATGCCACCATTTTTTCTAGCTTTCAAAAGGTAGTATTTATTTAATTGCCTGAAATTTCAGCTGACTCTCTGGGCAGGGAAGCGGCCGCCCCTAAATAATGTTCCCTGTCACAGGGGTCCTCTTTGCTCAGGACCACTCACCTGCTGGGCCGAGGGTCAGTCATGTCAGGGACTTGGAACACTAGCTCCCAGAAAGTACAGACTGTGTGGGTAACTTAAAACCCCTTCAGTCACCACCAGAAGCCCCTCCAAAGCTAAGCAAGCCTCCAGGCTGAAGCAAGAAGAGAACTCAATTCGGTTTGCACCCACGCATGTGCATACCAATGCATACGGGAATCGGGGCCCATTTGCAATGATGTGATTTCAGACGTGACTTGGTCCCAGAGGCACGTGACTTCAGGCTGGAACACAGGCCTCAGGATACTGCCGCAGAAGGCCTTCGATCAATCCCTTTTATTTTGCAGAGGAAAGAACAAAGGTCTAACATCAGGGCTCTCAACCTGTGGTTCTCGAGCTTCTCGAGATTCTATGCAATTGGATTCCTCTAAGGCAGTAGTTCTGTGAAGACTGTAAGAACCTGCACTTGAATATAAGGGCCCCAGGTGGTATTTATAATTGAGCAAGTTTAGGAAAACCAAATTTAGGGACTGGCTCAAGATATTAGTGGCAGACTCGGGGCCCGAACCGTAGGCCTCCTGCCTCCCGCTCGCGCTACTTGTGCGTGCGCGGATGAGGGAGTTTGCCTGGACACACGAGTGTTTGCGCAGATGTGTCTGCCTGTCTCCTGGCTTGTAGTTCACCAGAAGAGTCAATCTGGCTCAGATCACGGGTGCTGAAGGGATTCCCCATACAGAGGGCCTTCCAGTCACACCTCTGCCTTCTAGCCCTTAATCCTGTTGGATTATCTAAACTAAACACTGGGTTCTGATTGCTGTCCTCCCTGGGAACAGGACAGCATGGAGTCATGGAAAAATTAGAGGTTATCCAAACTCTAATCTCTACCTGCCTGTAGGCTTCGGGTTCTCCCACTGTAACATGGAGAGGCCGAAACCAACCAACAAACCCACCAACCAACTCCAAATCTAGGCAAGACCTCCCACGAGCAGAGACTGCTCATGTAAGTTGGAGAAGGGGAGCCTGGTGGAGGGGGCCGCCATAAGCATGTACATACCAATGCATATGGGAATTGGGGCCCATTTGCAGTGATCTGTTTTCACATGTGACTTGGTCCCAGGGGCCAAGGTTTTGGTATGGGTAGCTACCACTCTGGTTCTTTGAGGACCCTTTATTCCCACTGGTCTCCCCAAATAAAGCTCACTGGGGTGAGTCACCCTCACCTTTTCAAATGTATCAGAGAGGAGCGGGTTAGACCGAGGAGCTGGACATCCATGCTGAAGACGCTCTGCCTGCCCGAGTTCACTGTTAACAGAGGTTGGGAGCGAGGCCCACTTAGAATTTTTCTGTGCCTGGCAGGGAAGTAGGCATATCACGGGCCATGGTACGTATTCTGTCCCCATTGGACAAGTGAGAAGATTGAGGCTCAAAGAGGTTAAGCCCTGGCTTATGGTCACACTTCCTGTCTCCCCCACCATTGAACATGCGGGAATTTAGAATTCCAAACGTCACTACCAAAGAGACAAAACATTCTGAGACTCTGGGAGGTGGGTGGGAGTCTAAGAAGACATTCGCCTGCTTAGGCGTATGTAGTCATCGTTCTGCTTAGAGGCAAGTGGATGGACAAGATCTGTGGGTGAGTGATTTGGACCCTTATCAGGCTCTCTTTCTGAGCATCCATTTTCCCACTCCTGACTGGAGATAATTCTGGACCACTCCCATGGTGGTTTTGAGCCTCAGAGTCCTGTGTTTATCACAGAGAGTATCTACTGTACCGAACATATGTTAATCATGGTAGCTGGTGGGTGAGAACAAGTGGAATTTTTAGCAGGGGAAGAAAATCTTTCTCCTTCATGACTGGCGGGTGGAAGTGTCTTGTCTCTAACAAAAGAAAAAAAATGTAGTATGATCTTCAAAGGAAAACAATATTCATACTTAGAGTTAACTGCCTCTGAATTAGGATTGTCCAAGACAAATGTGAACTCCCAGGTTGGGTTTCCGTGCCACCTAGCCCTCGCCTGGCTTCCACAGCCATCCCAGTGTTTTCTGAGAATACAAATTCATTTTACTAACAGCCTAAGCAAAATAAAATCAGAAAGGTGATTGTGCTGGGAGGGAAATCGTTTATTGCCAGTCAAAGGCAAATGCACACTATTTTTAGGTTATGCATTGTAGGGGGTTATCTTCACGCCCCACCCCTCCCAGCCCCGAGACGTGCCTCCCCTGGCGTGGGTAGGAGGTACTTCCACGCCACACACACGCACTGGGGCACACAGGCAGACCTCGACAGTCTCTACATAACTCACTGCCTCACTGCCCACCGAGTGCGCACAGGAGAAATGGAAATGCCTTTCCACCGTTCCCCTGAATGAAGTGTTCTCTATTAGTCACCACCAGCCCGACTGGGCCCCCAGTGGATAGTACGGTCCCTGCCATGAGGTACCCAAATAAATGGCTTTGGAGGCACTGTGGGGAGGTACGCTGAGACTCTCATATAATTAAAACAGTTATTAATACTTGCATTGTTCCTGGGGTGTGGGTGTGTATGACATCTACCTTTTCCCTTTGGCTGGAGCGAAACAAGAGAACATATGTTCTGGTTGCCGGGGCTCCCAGCCCAGTCACCGGTTGGGGGGGGCGGGGCGAAGGCCAA
This sequence comes from Mirounga leonina, assembly GCF_011800145.1. Lineage (NCBI taxonomy): Eukaryota > Metazoa > Chordata > Mammalia > Carnivora > Phocidae > Mirounga > Mirounga leonina. The sequence continues at coordinate 13,803,037 of NW_023270387.1, read as the reverse complement.
GTGTAAGGAGGAGGCTCAGCCCCTGGCCCTCCCCGCCAGCGTGCCTGGTGTGGCCCGTGGTGTCTGTGTCAGGGAGCTGGCTGTATGAGTTTTAACCGTGAGATTCTTCCAGACTTCAATTTTGCCATCTGTCTAGAAAAATTCTTTAAGAGTGTGTCCGGGAATGGGCAGGGGTGGAGGTGGGACGGTGGACAGGGGAGGATGAAAGGGACAGAGGCCCCCAGACACCCTGGCCCGCCTTGCTGGGCTGTAGGAAGAAAAAGGCACAGAGGTGAGAGCACTTGGAGCTTTTCAGGGAATAAGTCTGAGGCGTGATCATGAAGGCCTTCTTTCTTTCTCTTTCTTTCTTTTTTTTCCTTTCCTTTCTTTCTCTTTTCTTTTCTTTTCTTTTCTTCTTTCATCTCTGGAGTAAATGTCACTATCTTCACCTTCCCTGCTTTGCTGGAGGTCAGTCTGTCTTGTCTTCTTCTTCTCACACTTCTTTTTCCCTCTTCTCTTCTTTCCTCCTTTCTTCACAGTGGACTTTGTCCATTGTGTGATCCTAGACAAGTTATTTAATCTCTGAAACTTCAGTCTTCCCGTCTGTGAAATGGGCACAGTCCTGCTGGTGAGAATTGACCTAGATGATACCAGTGAGGGGTCAGCCCAGGCCCAGCACACAGCAGGCACTGTAAAATGGGGGTGGGGTGGGGCTGGCCAGGGTGGGGTTGTGATAATTGACATGATTAAGATCATCATTGTCATTGTTACTTCCAGCTTTTATTGGGCTGCCTCTACGCATGAGGTTCTGGGCCAAGCTCTGGACAGGGGAGACAGAAGTCCAGTAGAAGTCCCTGTGCTCAGGGCACCCATCCCATGTTTTGGGGGGTGACACACTTGCACCCACTTCCACTCTCCTTAGGCGTGAGATTTTGCGTGGGGTATGGCTGAACGCTGAAGAAACCACGATTTCCAGCTGCTGGACAAGGTCAGGAGTGGAGCAGAGGGTTAGATTTAGTGTTTTTTTTTTTTTTTTCTTAAAGATTTTATTTATTTATTAGAGAGCATGAGCAGGAGGAGTGGGAGAGGGAGAAGCAGGATCCCCGCCGAGCAGGGAGCCCGATGCGGGGCTCGATCCCAGGACTCTGGGATCATGACCCGAGCCGAAGGCAGATGCTTACCCGACTGAGCCACCCAGGCGCCCCTGAGATTTGGTGTTTCGATGACAGGCTGGCTAATGGGCCTAAAATCCATTTGACGCTTGGGAACCGGGGTTTCCTGGGACCAGCAAACTAGCAGGTGCAGAAGCAGTTGGTTTTAGTGTCAATATTGTCAATATTTGCCACATGTGGTAGGAAAACTCTCCCAGGTCAGGATCCGGTGTCTGGGAAGGGGCCGCGGTATGGATCAGGCAGCTGAGTGGCAGACCAAAGGATTCCAGATGGGACCAGGGACTATCTTTCCAGTTCCTCCTTAGAGCATTAGGTGGGTGGTAAAGACAGCCGGATAATCTCAAGAGGGAATAGCCCTGGGGTAACTGAGAGTCTGAGGCCTGAGCTCCAAGCAGTATTCCTTCAAAATCACTGGTTTGCATAATGGAGTCGCCAAGCAGCCCTGAAATTCTCCGTGGGCTTCTATCTCCTTTGCCCCACGGTTCCCACATTCTCCAATGGGCTCTGCCCCTTTATCTGAATCTTTATGGGACGAGCCACCCCTGAGGTCACATTTTCAGAGAAACTGCACGTGTGCTCCGCTAATTTAAAGAAACCTCCAAATTCAAACTTATGAAGTACCTTAATTAGGAGGTGGTTATTCGCACTCCAGAAAGTCTTTTATTTTACAACAAGTCTTAACCACAAGAATCCTTTAACTTTCAGCTTCTACTAGATCATTTTGTGGTTGAGTTCTACCTGGCAGAGGCTTTGGGGGAAGATATGGAAAGTTAGAGAATTAGAACCACCACGGATATCTTAACAGTTGGAAACGAGGGTGAAGCACCTCTGATATTATAACAAAGCTCACTGGGAAATACTGTCTGATTCACAGACACTTGGTGATTACACAGTTTTTATAAAGCTGCATTAGATTTTCATCCATTCATGCAACGAACATATATTGAATACCTACTACGTGCCAGGAAATGTGATGTGAATAAAGACGTAGTTCTTGTTGTCAAGGAAACCTCGAGGAACAAGAAATCGACATTGATGGTGTGGAATGGAAACCGCTTTGAGGAAGGTAAGCAGCAGACACAGTGGACCCATAGAGGAGGATCTAAACCAAACTGGAGGAGGAGCAGTCAGGGAAGGCTTCTTGGAGGAGGCAAAGCTTAAGCTATGGAGAATGAGTGTTTGCTATTGGAAGAGGAGGAGAAAGGGCTTTCCCAGCAGAGGGAACATCCCACAGGAAGAGGACTGCATGTTCTAGGGGACTGCAGGGGGCAGCATGTGGAGGGTGCGTGTGTCTGTGTGTGTACGTGCACCACCCCTGGAGAAGTGGGCTCCAGTACCAGGCAAGGTGTAACTGGAGGATGTGCATGGGAGCGAGGGGGGGCCTCTAAAGGGACACGAAGACCATGATCACAGCTGTCGTGCATGTCGTGCATGGTCTGTCCTGCAGAGCACCTGCTGTTTGCCTTCCATACATTTGGCCTGGGGTGAATGGCCTGGGAGTTACGAGGCTGGGTGTTCAGCGTGACATCCCCAGGACGTGCAGGCCACCAGGCCTGAGGGTAGGAGGATGAGCACTGGGCCAGGCACTGGAGGCACAGGATGGGCAGAGGGGCTGTGCCCAAATGGCAGGGCTGAGTTCCTAAGCGGCATTGTGCTAGAAGGTGCGGGAAGAACCATTTGGAAGGTGGGAGTGGGGATAGAGAAGCAGGCCTCCTCCCACCCCCAGCCCCCTGCTGCTCTTGCTGAGGGGAGATCTTTTCCACAGCCTTCCAGGTCTTCCTCCCCTGAAGGTGGTCTCGTCCCCCGCGTCCCCCGCCACCAGATGTATCTCATCCTGAGTTCAGTGACAAATACTGAACTATTTTTCAGGAGTGTTAATTGGGATTTTTAATTGACCATAAGCAGGTTATCAAAGCCTGTTTGTCTCCAGTGGTTGTTTATTCTCCAGGGGACAGACACACCCAGGGTGGTGTCATCACTCATGAAGCACGTGTTCCCCTGCCCCCCCCCCCCGCCCCCAGTTGCTTCTCTTGCTTTAGTTTTGCTTCATTTAAAAATAAGAGAAAAGAGAGCCCACTCTGTTCTGTCTTCCAAGGTGGGGACCCAAAGCCGTTTGTTTAAGCGCTGGTGGGGAACGGCTCCATCCCTAGCGGCGATCGGGTGGAGCACAGTGTGCTTAGGACGTTGAAGAAGGGGCTGCCAGGCTTCTGGCTGGTGGAGGGGAGCCCCTGGGCCGCATTGGAACTTGTGCTCCCGGGACCCCGCAGGGCACTGCTCATGTGGGTCAAGCTGGGCATATAGATTCGCCTCTTCCTGCTGATCTGTGCTCCTTATTAGATACATCCTAGGCACCTGGTTGGTCACGATTGAGGTATTAGGTATTGATAGTGTGAAGTAGGTCAGTCAATAGCTAGTTGGCCTCCCGCGTCTATTTGGGGCCTGATTCTGGCCTCGTACTCTGAGCTGCGGCTTCTCTGGGCTTGGGTTGGAACTGGCCGGGATGCCCTCGTGGTCACAAGGGGGGTGGGGAGCAAGGGCCACGCACTGCTGTCCAGGGGGCTCTAGACGAAAGGGTTTTATTGGCCTGAGCCTGAGGCTGCAGCTGACTTCCTCAACCTCTGTGGGCCTCATGTCAGCATCTTTGAGACCATCTCTGCCCAGCTCACTTGATAGGGTCACGGGGAAAATGAAGTGAGTGTTTACGCTTAAAAAACTGGGGGAAATTTTTGAGTACTATTATGATGAATACAACCATTCATTCTTTAAATATCCATAGAACAGATGCCAGGCACTATTCAGGGCCCTGTGGTTTCAGAGTTCAATATGGCCAGGTCTTCGAATGACTGCCACCTAATCCGTGAGCTTCCAAAAGGAGAAGGACATCACACAGGTGTGAGGTCTCCTATCCACCCAAAATATGAACACATATGTCAGTGTATGCCTTTGTGCCATACTTTTGGTTGTGAACACTCTACCGTTCATAAACTTAGGCTGCCCCTCTCTTGATTACCATTCAGCCTCTAGAAGTGATGGGGAGGCCAACTAGGGAGGGAGGGAAGTGGGCTTTCATGGAAGGCTGGATGGGGCAGTGGGGGCGAGGAGGCAGCGGTATTGGGCTGTCTTCCACGTCAGTTTGGGCCAGATGTCAGATGGGATTAGATGTGCAGCTGACTTAGAGAAAGTTCTGTGGAGTACAAAGAGGCGAGGAGAGGAGAGGGGGCAGAAGTGGGTGAGGGGAGCCTTCCGTCCTGCTGGGGTGTGACAGACAGCAGGGAGAGGAGAGAAGGAAGAAAGGGGCCCAGGCAGGACGGGCCTCACACCGCAGTACAGCTCCAAGAGGAGTCCCTGTTGGGGGAGGCCCAGCCCTTGCCTTTGTGCCATCGCCGTGGCTGGCTCAGAGCTGTCCCGAGAGCCCGGTCCCGGCATGAGAACTTGGTAGAGGCCCAGGGTGCCACGGCTGGAGGCTGGTGGCCGACCACGCAGCACGTTCCTGTGGCTGCCACGTCCTGCTGTCCCCCATCACTGTCCTCTGGCCTCCAGCATTTCTCTTTGTGTTGCAACTCTCACCCCAGGCTCTGGGGTGGCCTTGTAAAGTCACACGTCCCTGTCCATTCACCTGAACCTAAAATCTCTTCCCCTCAGCCCCTCCTCACCTTCTTCCTCCCATCGAAGAGCCGTGTTCCTGGCCCCTTTCCTGTACCATAACCCCTCTGCACTCTGCTCACCAAGGCAAGGGCTTTCCACGCAGGTCTGCCTCCCGGCCGCTTTGGCCAGTTTGCTCATTCACTTTCCACCTGGTCCCCTCTGTTCCCTTCATGGCTAGATTCCATCAGGGCCTGCCTTCGCCCTGTCAGGACTTGCCTGTTCCATGGCCCTTTCCTTGATGGATGGCCAGATAGCAACACAGGTTAAGGAATCCAAGCTAGAGTGTTAATGAGTCCTAGTGACTTGATGAATTACCTCTTCCGGGTAGCACTTCCTCGCTGACAGAAGTTTTTAGTGCCTTAGCCCAAACGCGTATGGTGTTGTGCCTAAATGTTCTGTGCTGGCCAAACCTCGTAGGATGGGGTGGGCAAAGGAATTCCTTTTGTTTCCTCAGAACCCTGCCAATGAATTGTCCTAGGAGTACGTGTGGAGGTACAGAGGGCAGAGGGTCAGGATTTTTTTTTTTTTAAATCATGGCTTGAAACCAGATTTAAAAATGGGTTGAATGGACATTTCTCCAAAGGAGAAATAAAAATTGTCCACAAGCACATGAAAAGATGCTCAGCATTATTAATCATTAAGGAAATGCAAATGAAAACCACATGGGAAACCCCTCACACCCATTAAGATGAATGCTATAAAAAAAAAAAAAAACAAGCGTTGGTGAGGATGGGGAGAAATGGAAGCCCTTGTGCAATGTTGGTGGGAACGTGAAATGGTGCAGCCGCTGTGGAAAACAGCATGGTGGTTCCTCAAAAAATTAAAAATACCATTACCATCTGATGTACCAACTCCCCTTCTGGGTATGTGCCCCTCCAAAGTTGAGAGCAGGAGTGCAGGGAGAGATCATTATAGACAAGAGCCAAAAGGTAAAAGCAACCCAATTGTGCTTCCATAGCACATGATAGCTATACAGAATGTGGTCTAGACATACAGTGGAATATTATTCAGCCCTAGAAGTGAAGGACGTTCTGACACCTGCGACAATATGGAGGAACCTGAGGGACATGTTACTAAGTGAAATAAGCCAGGCACAAAAAGGCAAATACTATATGATTCCACTTATGTAAGTACCTGGAGCAGTCAGCTTCATAAAGATGGAAAGTTCAATGCTGATTGTCTGGAGCTAAGGGGAGGGGGAAAGGGGGAGTCAGTGTTTAATGGATGTGGACTTTCAGTTTGGGAAGATGAAAAAGTTCTAGAGATGGATGGTGGTGATGGTTGCCTAACAATGTGAATATGCTTAATACTGCTGCACTATACATTGAAACAGTTAAGATGGTAAATTTTCTGTGTATTTTACCACAATAAAAAAAATCAGGGTGGGGGGAAGCATGGTTTTACCATAAGAGAAGAAGGAGACAAATAGATTGACCTCAGGTTTGCCTGAGAATCTCTCCTTCACGTCTTCCACCCAGGGTATGTCGCAAGGCAGGACCAAGGTTGCAAACAGAGGTTGGACACCCACCAGGAGGGACTGCCAAAGGGGATCCCTGCAGACACGGAGCTCCATGAAGGCAGGCAGCCGGGTTCGGGGGACTGAGTGCAGGAATGGGAGTCAGCCAAGCCAGGGCTTGATCCCAGTGCTGCCAACTCAGTGCTGTGTGACTCTGGACAAATGAGCTAACCTCTCTGAGCCTTTGGTTCCTTCTTGATAAAATAGGCTCACAATACTAGCAACACCAGAGGTGCCGTGAAGCTGCACACTGCGGTGTGCATGAGGAGTTTCCTGGCAAATAGAAGGGCCTTGTTAGATATTAGCTCCTGTATTAGACCCTGAAGTTTGTGTGGAGGAGGTGGGGTTTTTCAGCTGTTTAAATGCCGGCGGCTGCCTCGGGTGACAAGGGAGGTTGTACTATTAATGGGCGAGCATGTGAGCTGTCCTTTTCCCGGGTGTTGAGCAGGAATTTAACATGCTGAGAGTGAGCTGAATAGTGAGTATGAGCTGGTGGTGTACCTCCGAGAGATTAGCGTTTCGAGCCCCCACGTGAGGCCAGATCACTTCGAAAGGGAAGTCACTGAGGAAGTGGGCACGTCTGCTCCATGCTGTGTGCTGGGGTACTGGCTTGGGGGGTTGGGAGCCCAGAGAGCAGGAGGTGGGGTCTGCCCCCTCGCTGCTCCCCGGCTAGGCAGTGAGGGGAGCGGGAGGTGGAGAAGCCGCCAGCCCACCCTGGGGGGCAGTCTCTGCTGGGCAGGCGGTGCCATGTTGGCAGGCGACCAGAAGCGGGACAAGCAGAACTCCTTACCTTCTATTTCTCCGCAGCAAGTGATCCTCAGATAACACGCCGCGAGTGTCTCATCTCCAGCCTGAGCTGTGACACCAGGGCTCCTTGCAGTTCTGCCCTTCGATCCCGGCTTTCTTCTTCCCAGCCCCAGTCCAGGCCTTTCCCTGTCTCCAGAGCCCAGGCCAGCTGAGCCCCTCTCGGCAGAAGCATGCCACCACCGAGAGGGGAAAGCCCGCCAGATGCGGACCAGCTCAGTCTCCCGTCTGTGGGCTCCAGACTTGCCTGCCGTTGGTCTGGAAAATGTGGCCGTTGTACCCTGGGCCAGGTTTCTTGCTTCCATCTCCCCTATTTCTTCCAGAACTTCCCTTTATCGTGAGAGAGCCCTCATCCTTGGACTTAGTCCAAACCGCCCGTGCGGCCCTTCCCACATCACACTATGGTGAGTCGTTCGATTGTGCGTGTCCCGGGCCAGACAGGGCAGGCACCTGGCTTTCCTCTGCTGTGGCTCCTCAGGGAAAGGACATGGCATGAGCACCCCACAAATGTTTTGATACAGCAGGTGCCAGGAGCCTTATAGGTGGAAACGTATCCGAATTTGCAAAAAAAAAAAAAGTGGGAAAAGACAGACCAGAAGTGACAGGCTAGGGAACCACACTGCATTTCTGTGGTCATGAGGAACTAGCTTGTGTTCGTTCGAAACAGGTCATGTCCCAAAACTCGTCTCCTGTTGCCAGGACACCGGACTGGTGGGAGAAGAGAACATTATAGTCTTGGGTTGTCTTGACTTGAATGAGGCTTTTGACAAAGTCTCTCGCTGCAGCCCTGTGGGCAGGGCTGGGCAGCGTGGTTTGCAGGGTGGTGGCTGATCCGTCCAGGTACCGAGCTAGGAGAGGACTTGGGCCATGTGGTCTAGCCTCCTCCCATATAGGCGAAGACACCGAGGCTCTAGAAGCTCAGTTTTCTAAAGAAACGCAGTTATTGGCAGCATAACAAGGCCCGGGTCTACTCTCCAGTTCCAGATCCGCCACTGACAAGGCTTTTCCTAGAGTCCATGGTGTGTAGCCCACTAAGCAATTGTGCTGAAAAGAGAGGTTTTTACCCGGCTGCCATCCGCCTGCGAGGAGATGTCAGATGATGTGCTATGGGGCTGGAGCCATGACCTGCCCACTCAGGAGTGTATCAAGCTTTGGAGTAAAGCCCGGCAGGTGTGTTTTTCAATGATAGGAGTGACACGGTTGCAGAAGGGATGGCTGATCTGGGGGAGTCCAGAATCAGAATCCGGAATACCTTGCATCCTACAACGACGGGCCGAGGGCACGGGGATGAAACTAACAGGAATAAGTGAAAAGTCTTGCACTGAGCTTTCAAAAAAATCAATTCCATAAGTGCAGGCTGGGGACACTTGACTTGATGTAGGTTCAGGTGGTAAAAGCTTATGTGTCTGAGTTGATAGCAGGAGGATCTTTGGGTGTCTTGGCCGCTAAACTAGCCATAGTGAGATGCTGAAGACAGTCTGGATCTGAATCCGTAAAACCGAGATTCCAGAGCAGAGGATGTGATGCTTCTCCCGTATTCTGTGCGGCTCAGACCACGTCAGAACCCCGGTCCTGAGCATCACACTTTGCCAAACTGAACCTGTCGGAGGCAGGCACTCAGGACAGTGAGGAGTCTAGAAGTTCTGTCAAATGAGACAGACTTGGAACAATGAGAGCCGTGAGTCTGAGGAAAAGACAGCAGATTGTTTTTACGAGGCTCCATGAGCTCCCGTGGTCAGAACCGGGGACTGTAGGTCACCAGATTTGGGTCCCGTGCAGGGAAAACATTTCCGTCGTGTCTCCTCAGCCAGCAACACATCTGTGCAAACCCTGAGCTCCATGTAGCTGACCGTGTGCTAGTCGGGCCTGGATGACCCCCTGTCAGGGAAGCAGGGAGGGAGGTGCTCTTGGGGCAAAGGCTGATTTTGGTGATCATGAGGGTCCCTTCCAATTATTAGTGGCCATGATTCTATGATCCTGCATTCTTTTATAAAACTGGTCTTGAGGGGCACCTGGGTGGCTCGTTCAATTAAGTATCTGACTCTTGGTTTCGGCTCAGAACATGACCTCAGGGTCCTGAGATTGAGCCCCCATTGGGCTCCATGCTCAGAGTGGAGTCTGCTTTAGATTCTCTCTCCCTCTCCCTCCTGCGCTCTCTCGCTCTCTCTCAAATTCTCAAATAAATAAAATCTTTTTTAAAAACCCAAAAAACTGGTCTTGAAAAAAAACCAACTCCCTTTTTTTGACCCAATACCATTCTCACGCTAAGTGGTCATTTTAGTTTAAAATCCCCAAATCCCAAAGAACCTTTAGATCTTTGAGCACCTACTATGGACAGAATCCTATCCTAGGTGTCTTTTGGTTTTTTTTAAGCTGAATAAAATCAGTTTATTAGATGACTGAGAAATGAGGAAAGGGGGCGCCTGGGTGGCTCAGTTGGTTAAGCGACTGCCTTCGGCTCAGGTCATGATCCTGGAGTCCCGGGATCGAGTCCCGCATCGGGCTCCCTGCTCGGCAGGGAGTCTGCTTCTCCCTCTGACCCTCCTCCTTCTCATGCTGTCTCTCATTCTCTCTCTCTCTCAAATAAATAAATAAATAAAATCTTAAAAAAAAAAAAAGAAATGAGGAAAGGAAATATGGTTATTGTAAACTTAGAATATAATTCATATTCTGGGCACGCTACACAACCTATACCTATAATTTTATCCTTATGGTGATCCTTTTTTTAAAAACCATTTTATCGAGGTGTGATTGACATAGAGAAAGCTGCAGTATTTAATGTATACAACTTAATGAGTTTAGAGATAAGCGTTCACGCGTGAAACCATCTCCACAGTCTGTGCTACCCAAGCATTCACCCCCTGCACTGCCCTCCCATAAGAGCCTTATATTTAGGGGGAGGGAAATACAAAAGAAAAGGCCTACACCCTTCTGTACCTCAGGACCCCGCCAAGTGGGATGGGGTGGGGGCAGGGGATGTGCAGGCACAGGCGAACGTCACCTCTCTTCTGGGCCACAGTAGGCAAGAGCCAGACCAAAGGGGCTGGTTTGACCAAGTGAAAAGCAGGCTGGAAATGGGGAACAGGGGCTCAGATGAGGAGGAGGGAGAACCACGGAGCTTGGCCAGGGGAGCTATACCCAAGGACTGTGTTACCGGGAACCTTGCCTTAGGGAAGGGAAACCTGCACCTGTCCCTCCGCAACGCAGCTTAAATGCTTCATACTCCCTTAGGCCCGGCTCTCCAGCCCAAATGGACTTATTTATTTTTAATAGAACCCATTTGAGGTAGTTGTGTTTTCAAAGGCTGATGGACTCGTAAGTACTTTTCATTCTCACAGTTTATAAAAAATCCTTTCATCGCAGAAATGCCAAACTAGGGGCTGGGTGGAGGCTGGGGAGGCTGGGACAGGAAGCCCCCTGGGAAAGGAGGTGGAGGAGGGGAGAGGACAGCCCCCCACCCCGGCCCACCCCTCCCCCACTCCCTCTCTTGAACACGGAGTGTCGATGTAGTCATGGCTTTTAAACAACATTACACACACTTGTCGTCCAAGATAAAATGTTATTAAGATTAAATGCCGAGCAGGGAACGGGATCCGACTTCCCACTGTCATATTTCAGCTATCGTGAGTGATTGCCTTTCTGTAGTCCCAGCTCCTAAGCAGGGAAACTGCATTATTATCATTAATAAGCCCATAATGGGGAAGAGAAATTATAAACATTTCTGCAACAAGCGGCCCTCCAATGTTAATATTTTATGAGCACACAGAGAAGCCGGCAACTGAATGTAAATGACAGAATTATATGTAACTGTAATGTAAACACGCATAATTGGGTTGAGTTGGTGGGAGGGGGATGGGCAGACGGTGGCACCCGGGATGCTGGGTGGATCCCCAAAGGCAGAAAGTCAGAAGCCTGGGTGCCCCTGTGGCCAGTCTGTGTGTTTGAAGGGAGTCCCGTTTCTCTGGGAGCCCCTCGGGCTTCTGCATCCTACACATCAGCCTGTGGCCGTGGGTCACTTTAGACTTCACGTACTCTGGGGATGGGCAGTTAATACTAAATGCTGTTCCTGCAGCTCTCGAGTCTGTTCATGTGCATGCTTCCTCCTCCTTAATGTAGCAGGTGCATCCACAGGACAGAGAACCTTTCTTCTCTTCCTGCGTAATTGCCAAGTACACGATATTCGTACTGCAGGAACTCTAGGGAAATTTCTTGGAGTAGTTGTTTTGGTTTGGGTTTTCAGCCATGGAAACTTTAGTTCAAACGGACTGTTTCATGGGAGCCCACTGAGCAAGAGAGCCGCTCTGACGGAAGCAGGGTGGGCGCCCAGCACCCCACTGGCCAGGCCCCCACCTCTCCCATGGGTCCCCGAGGCTCAGCTGTAGAGCCCAGCGTGAGAACTACTGAAAGGTACCCCCTCTGTGTTTCCAGCAACGAGGCTGAGATCCAGAGAGATGTGACTTGCCTGCCCCTGGAGCTAGAGCGAGGTCCCCTGCCTTCTAGGGAGGTGTGCAACGTGGTCGAAGGGGGGAGCTGGGTCCTTACTTCAGCTCTGCTGCTAACTGGCTGGGGGCCTTGGACGAAGCTCACTGCCTCTCTGAACCTCACTTTCCTGTTTGTGAAATGAATAGAGACAGCAAGGTGATCTCCGGTATCCCTTCCAGCTCTGAAAGCAAAGGCATGCACAGTCCTCAGGAAATTACATGGTCCAGGGACCAGGGCAGTAGATGTGAAAGGCTCGGAAGGGGGATCCTGGACACCCTTGGACACCTGCATGCCTTTACTTGCTTCCCCAGTTGCCTGGCTCTGCACGTGGGCTTTAAACTTCCCGGGCAGAGGCCTCGACAGGGTCCCCTGCTCCGAATTGCTGGGTTTGCCCACGGGAGGCTCAGCCCAGGGCTTGACCTGGCCACGAGGGCAGAGAGCACAGTGCCCCAGCGCTGGGCCTGACCCTAGTAGGTACACAATAGAATCTGTTGAACAAATGAATCGTTGGGTTAATGAATTGTTTAATAGATTAGTTAGATGGTGAACTGGTGCAGTTTCTCCCTTTAGCTTTACTTCGTTGTTTTTTTAAATAGTCTGTGGCTTTTGAAAACCACTGAGGACCTACTATGTGTTGGCGCCTCGCTAGTATATGTATCAAAAGCCCAGAACACCTCTGGCAGGAAGCCCATCTCTCTGCCTTCCCCCCTCCCCCCCCTCCTTGATTTTCCCTTTCCCTCCGCTCCTATTCATTATTTCTGTCTGCAGTTATATTATTATTGGCCTTGGCAAAGAGTTTCAGGGGTGTCATTTGTCTGAGCAACATTATGCAGAATTAAGTTCCAGGGTAATTTCTGATGCAAATACCTATCCTCCAGGAGAATGTGAATTAAGCCTACTGGTCTCAGCTCGACAGAGGTGGCTGCATTTGAATCCAAGTCTCTAGCAAACAGGGAAACTCCAGGGGCATGTGGGACCCCCTTGGGCTCCTTCTCAGGAGACCCCAGAAGGGCCTAGGACATGGCTCCCAGGCAGGAGGGAGCCTTGAGCAATCATCTTGTTCACCAGCGCCCCCCCCCCCCATATCCCATCTGAGCATCCCAGAAACCTGAGGATCTCTGCCTGGACCTCCTCCCTTTCCTCCATGAGCATATTTTATAACCAGCTGGTAGGAATTTTTTCTTTAGAGCTAACCCAATCTTTCTTGCTATGTGCCACTCTCTTTTAGATCCACACTTTTCACATTTCAATGTGTCTCATACTTACCCAAAGATCTTCCTAAAAAACAGATTCTGGGGCAGGGCCCGAGATTCTGCATTTCTAAGCAGTGCCTAGGCAATGCTCTTCCACAAAGCACACCCGAAGTAGTGAGGTTTTAGAAAACAGATGGGTAAAAACTACATGGCGAAAGTGAAACAGACGTAGAAACAAAAAATAAGTAGCCCTACTTCTCTGAGTTAATTTCTATGGTCCCTTCAACATTTCTGTCTCTGCTGAAACTACTCTTTGTCTGCAAATTCCTTAGCCTCTCTGAGTCTTGGCTTCCTCATCAGTGAAACAGGAAAACAGCTCTCTCTGGAGCTGTGTGAGGGTGAAAATCACCATGCCTGGCACCGAGGGGAGACTCGGCACCTGCTGCGTTACCTGCTAGAACAGACGCCCTGGAAAGGGAGGAGGATGGGGCCACATCTCTTCCTGGCACTATCGAATAGGGAAGCTATCCGTGCGACTCTGGAGTCTGATCCTTCTGTAGGACCGGTGTCCTCAGTGGTACCCGGCGGCCAAGTGGGTAGTTTGGAGGTTGCCAGCAGGGGAGAGCCAGTCCCAGCCCAGTTACTCCCTGTACTCCTGACCTGGGTTTAAAAGGAAAAAGAAGACTATTTGTGTAACTCGGGGTATTATTCAGCACTTAACAGTTTTAAAGAAGAGATGCTGGTGATTAGATTGTACATTCATTTAGAGCTTTTCTTCTCTTCGAGATATTTTCCCGGAGCTTCTCTTCACAGCCCTTTGAGGCAAGTAAGGTGGGCGTTCATCATCCGTGTGAAGCAGATACAAGGCGCAGAGGGGTCTGGGACTTGCCCAAGGTCACACAGGTTGTCCTTGATGGACCCCAGCCCAGAAGCCTGTCACTTGCCTCCTGGCCCTGTGTTCTTCTTGCTGCCCTTAAAGGTGGGGGCTGCAGGGATGTGATGGGATGGCTCTCAGCCCCCCTTGGCTGAGGTTGGGCTGAGGAGGCAGGAAGGAAGAAGCTCCTCTCCCCACTCTTCCCAACTGTCGTCCTGCTGAGACTCAGGACCCTTGTCAGGGAGTAGCAGGCCAGGCCTGGGCCCAGCTCGGAGCACAGACTTCCCACACTCCCTCTGCCTGGAGGGGAGAACGGCTCGTGAACCCACCCACGTGCCACCCTGGATGGTTCACGGGCACAGCCAACCGTGTTCCTGCCTGTGGTGCCTCTTGGGGTTGGCACCTCGGTCACAGACTCCAAACTCTCTGGGCCGTTGTCTTCCCGGACACCGTTCTGTTTTTCTCTGTTGCTGTTGCTGCCATTCCTCCCTCCCTTCTCCCAGCGCAGGGGCCCCGGAGGAGCTTCTCCTTCCTCCGACGGCGGCTGTCAGGAGAAGGGGAGTGGCCCAGCCTCGTTCCAGGCCCACAGAAAGGGCTGCCTGGGTTCCGTCTCAGCGCCAGTTGCCCCCCTTGTGACTCGGACTGGCCAGGAGGACACTGGTGCTTGGATCCGCGGTCTCAGCCACCCTGCCTTCTTTGTTCTGAGCCCCCTGGGGGCGCTTGTGTGGGAATGCAGGACACCTGCTGTCTATGAAGCTGCCCATAATGGTTTTAATTTGTCAGAATTGTGATTTCTCCCCTTACAGCCCAGAGAGATGACTCTTCTAAGCTTTGATTTCCTCACTTTTCAAAGGAAATGGTAATGTGAGCCTCCCTGGGTCTGAGGGAGCTTGGCATACCGAACGCAGCTGGGTGCTCAGTAGATGCTCCGTCCCTGGCGACAGGAGCAAAGCACTGCAGAACTGGGGACTGGGATGCAGGTCGGCTCCCAAATCCAAAACGCCCGTGGACTTGTTCCTCCTCCTTCAGTTCCCTTGACCATGAACTCTTCTGCCTTCCTCCTTCCCTTCTTATCCTTGGCCTCTTCTCCTTGGCCTTCTTTCTCTCTTCCCCTGTACATCTTTCCCCACCTGTGGTCCTCACCTTCTCACTGGTCCACATCTCCCACCCCGGCTATATGCCTGCCCCTTCCTCAAGACTCTGGATCCTCTTTATACTCCAGTGCCCTCGGGAAAGGATGCTTAAAGTGTTTATAGTCATATACCCCTGACCATGAGTGTGTCGGCCACCACCAGTGGTAAGAGGACTTTGCTCAGGAAGGAGACACCGGGTCTTCGAGGCTCTCATAGAGGGAGCTCCGCAGAGCAGGACGAGGACCCAGGGTGGGGAGGCTGGGAGGCTGATGGAAAGACACCAGCTCTAGACCAGCAGTGAGAAGACTAGGTTCTGCTCTGCCAGCAGCATGATCGGGCCTAAGCTAGCACTGGGCCAAACTAGTCCCTCACTGTCACATGCTCTGGAAGCTCCTCACACCTGGTCCTCAGGAGGGCAGGATAAGCACTTTACTGCACCCCTGCCAACGTGCAGGGCAGCTCAGTATTGGAGATATACTCATCACTGAACTCTCAGCCAAGGGGTGACCCAGCCGAGCCCAGCTCCCACCTCCCCCTGCCCTCCTCCAGACTGCTGTCCACAGTCAAGCTCAGCTCTGCCTGCCTGCATTTTTGGCCCGGAGCTGGTGCCCCTGGGTGGGGAGGGAGCCTGGGACCTTGGCTCCTCTCCTCTCCAGCTCCGCCCCAGCAGGCAGTTGCCTCTGGGCTAAATCTGGGAATGCACATTGACCAGGAGGACAGGTGCAGCAGCAGATAGAGGATGGACCTGTGAAAAACTCCCTCCCTACCTCACGGAAGGAGGGATCAGAGCACATGTTCAGGGCCCAGGATTTCCCCAGGTTCTGCTTTCCAAAAGTAAGGTTGAAAGGCGGATCTAGGGGTCCATTGTTACAGCCTTTGGGGTGGTGGTCGTACCGCCATGAGCAATCATCATTGGCCTTCACAGGGACGGGACTGTACAACTTTCAAGGCTTTCCAAGCCACACCTTATTCTCCCCATGCCTGTCCGAGAAGTGGGGTTGCTGCCCAGAGCCAGCCAGAAGTAAGAGTGCTTTCCATCTCTTCTTGCAGAGCTCAGAACTCACAGCAGGTCAGGGGTAGAAAGCCAAGCTTTGGGCTTTTCCAGAACATCCCTACATGCCATTTGGAAGCCTCATCCCCTCCACCCGCAGGCCTTGCATCCTACCACAGGTCTGTTAGCTGGAGGCGATGGGGCCTCAGAACTGCCCTTGGGGTCGTGTGTGCCCCGTCACTCTGCCTGGGTCCACTTTGCATGCCCTGCCCATGACCCTGGTGTCCTTCCTCATGCTGACCTGACCAGACAAGGTGAGGAAAGGGGGTGGGGATGAGGGGAAGATGGGGGGAGAATAGCATCTGCCCGGAAACCGGGAGCCATTAATTTTCTGTGTGACCTTGGATCAGTCACACAACCTCTCTGAGCTTCACTTTCCTCCTCTGCAAAAGTAAGGGCCTGACTGGGTGATCTCTAAGAGTCCTTCCAGCTCTGAAGTCCTGACCCCTACAAGTTCCCCCACAATTCTATTGCCCACTATGTGATCCAATGCCAGTATATGTTGACAGACCTGAAGGAAGCCAGCCAGGGATCCCTAGCTACCCCCCTTTCGATGGGGGACCTCCTCTTTTGCCATGTTTTCCCATGACGGGCTCTGAGTGCTGACCGCTGGCATTGCCCTCCACTGGGGCCCACCTTGGCTTCTTCATGAGGGAACTTGGGAGCCTTTTCCCCCTGAGTCGCAATTAGGCACACAAATTCAATCCCCCCCTTTGGCTAAAGATCTGAAGGGTGGCAAGCCCCAGCAATGTAGGAAGAGGGGGCTAGACTCTGCTCAACGTCTGCTTTTCCATTCTCAGGCACACACACAGATCCCCCTCAATGTTACTCGTTGATGAAAAGTGCTGAACTCTCAGCAATACCTTTGAAAGGACACAGACGCATCTCGTCAGCACAGAAAAACTAGCACAAAGACAGAACAGGTCACCTCCTTCCAAACTGCTCTTTTTTTTTTTTTTTTAATGAAACTCCATCCCCCCTCCCCCCTCTGCTGCTTCTTACCTCCAAGTCTCTGTATATAATTTAGTTAAATGGTTTTTGATATGCTAGCATCTTCACCCCATATACCCCCTTTCTCTCTCTCTCGCTCTCCTTTTTTTTTTGGTTCATGAAATGTGTGAACAGTTTGTTCCCAGCTAAAAACAAGTGCTGATGGGTTTCCTACCTTTCCTTGTGGGAGGGAGAGGTAGGTTCTGAACGATGCACTGGTTGGCTGTGGGGAGGCCGCTGTCGGGAGGTGAGATGGGGAGGAAGAAGGAGGCTGGAAAGATCAGTACAAAACTTCATGTGTGATCTGTTCCTTTTTCATTCTCTCTGGGTGCCAACCCTACCATGGTCTTTTTGATCGATGCATGGGCACAGGGACTTGGGGAGGCCCCACCCCTTTCAGAAGTGAATCAGTACATCCGAGGGTTAGGAGAAAGGGATTGATGCTCGGGATGGCCTTAATAGGAGGGAAAATCCTCCTATGGGTTTATTCCTTCGTATCCATTCCCAGGGAGGAAAGGCAGGGTACAGAGAGGCAAATGGCTATGGCAGATGCCATCAGGATATAATCTGTGTGCGTTTGTGTCCGTCCTTCTCTGTCCTTCCTTAAATCCAGTATTGGGACTTTGATGGGGGTAATGGGCAGGAGACAGCCAGCTGTGTGATAAAATTGTATTAGCTCACATTTATTTGATACCTGCACATGAGCCGGGAGTTTGGCGTGTAGTACTCACAAGATACACACAGTACTGTATTTCTCCCATTTTCTATGCGGGCCACCTGAGATTTTGAGATGTTGAGTAACTTGCCCAGAGTTGCACAGCCTGGAAGCAGTGGATCCAGGCCATGAACCCAGGCAGTTTGGCTCCGGAATCTGCATGCCTAACTCTTGTGCTCCACAGGCAGGGACCTGGAGGCAGAGGCCTCTTTCACTTGTCGGCTGTGTGGCCTTCGGCTGGGCACTCACCTCTCTGAGCTCCCATTTTCTCACTGAATTATTAGGAGACTCAAAGCGGGAAACGCACGCCAGGATGCTTTGCAAACTTGGAAGTGATGTTTACTGACAACCTTTAGGAGTGCTACAGGCCCGTAAGCCCGGATGTCCTGGGGACCAGCCATGCTCTGGCCTCGTGTAATTTTCCTGGTTGTTCCAATGTCGGCCCTTTCTTGTTCCATCCCTCACCCCGCATTTCATCGTATTTCATGATACTGTGGGTGTCTTTGTAAGCCTCCTCTAAGTTCTCTGTTGAAGCAGGGTAAGATACAAATTAGTCAAGCAAATAAACACAGTGGGTATTGAACACGTACTTCTCAACTGAAGGAATGAAGCGATAACTACGGGGGGATGAATGAATGGAGCAGTGAGTGGACCAACCAGGAAAGGGGCATACCCTCTCCAGAGGAGTGGAAGGATATTGTGGCTTGGTGGGAAGTGGGGCAGATCTGGGTCTGACTTCTTTTTCAGCCAGTTAATAACAATGGGGGCTTGGACAAGTCACACATTCTCTTAGGCCTTCGGTTTCCTTGTCTGTAGAATGGGGCGGGGGTGGGGACAGTTGTGGAAGAGTGGAGACACCTGCTCAGGGTAGCTCGCTCCCCTGCTACGTCCCTCTGTGGCCCCTCCAGCCAGCCCCTGGCCTTCATCCTCTTCCCCAGGAGGGTCACATACTTGTCTCTGTCACCACCACTGCCTCCCCGGCCCCATCTCAGGGACATGAGTCACATTCCCTCCAGAACTCTCTGCAGTCCACGGTGGCTGTGGGTGAGGGTCTAGGTTCTCTGTTGCCCCCATGGGCAAGGAAGACACGAATGTTCTCTCTACCAGGCACCACTCTCTCATGAGAATGTGGGAGCTTTTGTCACCTGTGGTGCTCAGAGTTTGGCTTGAAATGAAATTCAGAGACGCATCCAAAGGTCCCATTTAACTTCCTTGGTGGACGGGGCACGAGAGGGGCAGCATTCCTACTGGAGCTTAAACAGGAGCCGGAACTCATCAGGCTGAGGCGGGCAGGGCGCACGGAGGAAGCTCTCAGGCAGGAGAGTGGTTCACGTGAGCCCCTGTTCCGTGCACGTTCATGGATGGAGCAGGCGCAGGTGCAAAGAGGGATGACAGCGGTGTTGGGGGGTGGGGCACACAGAGGTCACAGGGAGACAGGACTAGAAAGGTAGAGAAGGACATACTGAGGCCACGACCTTATTCTCGCATGTTTCACAACAAGGGGCTGCTAGCGCTCAGGGTGGGGTGGGAAGAATTCTCTAGCCCTCAGACACCTCACCTTTGTGACACCCCCAATTTGCAAACACCACCTAGGAGGGGAGGGTCTTAGCCCCACTGGGAACCGCTCTGCAGGTGATGGGAGGCCACAGAAGGGGGACGCCAGTACCTCCGAAAGCTCACAGTGGGGCTGAGTGGGGGTGGTGCAGAGACGGGGCGGCGCGGCCAGTTCAGAGCTTAAATAATCATATTAATTTGCAGTGATATTAATAGAAGAGGCTCCTGTGAGCCAGAGGATTTTATGTGGGTGTTTGCGATTCTTCCCAGTACCTTAGGAGGGACTCCCAAGGAAGCAGTGAAGAAAAAGTCCAAGGATTAATTTATTAAATTAATTGAAGAAGCTGTATCCACTAACGACGTCCTCACGCAGGGTTTCTGTTTTCTGTGTAGAGGAGGGGGCGGGTGCTGGCGCTGGGCGAGGCGGGCAAGACAGGGGTCGGGTGGCAGTGGAGGAGAACCCAGTCTCCGACCAGCCATCACAGCTCTGCAACTTGAACACGGAAATTCAATAAAGGCCTGGCACGTCGAGGGACTTTTATTTTTCCAACTTGAACTCCTGCCTGTCTTGGAATGGCCTGCAAAAGGGGAGGGTTGCTTTGGCGTTCCCGGGTGCAGTGGGACTTTGCTGCCCTGTGGTCCAGCCAGGGGGCGTTCGAGTCGGGGGCAGCCCATGTGTCCAAAGCAGCGCACCAAGGAGTGTCCAGACTTCAGTGCACGTGGGAGTCACTCAGGGCACTTGCTGAAAATGTAGATTCGGATTCCTTGGGCCCAGCAGGGGTCTGAGGTTCTGCATTTCTCATGAGCTTCCAGGTGATGCTGAGGCTGCTGGTCCAGGGACCACAACTGATGAGTGACAACAGCCAAAAGCCTGGTTGATCCCAGGGCCATCCATTTGCAGAGGGGTTTGTGGGGTGCTGGCAAAGTTTGGAGGGCATGGGATGGAGAGGGAAGGGTGAGTCTAAGTGGTTTTTGATCACTGGTCTGAAACCTGCAGGGTGAGAATCTGGGATCGGAGGAGGACGGAAGAGAGGAGAGGGTGGACGGTGATCCCTCCACAATGCTCAGGTCTGGGGTAGCCCTCCCCCCACCACACACACACACACACACACACACACACTTTGAATAACGTGCCACATTAGGGGTTTCCTCCTCCTTACCCCTGTGCTCCCAGAGCTGGCCTGTCCCTGAGGAGGCTGTCCCCGCGGATGCATGGAGGACTGCCCTGGTGATCCCACTGTTCCACCAAGAGCGCCTCAGCAGTTAACCAGAAAGTCCCTTCCAGCCCTGGATCTCTGCTTCTGTGCTTCCTACCTCTGTGGGAAGGCCCCTAAAGCTCCCTGAACCACCTCCCTGTACCTTCTGCTTATTGGCCTGGTAGGACATGAGGGGCCCCAGTGCAGGTAGGTGGGATTCCCTGTGCAGGGTCGGTCCTTCAGGGCTGGGGGAGACTCTGGGCCCATCAGGCTCAGGGGTTGGAAGGCCTGGTTCTGGTTCTTGCTGTGCAGTCTGGGACAAGTCCCTTGGGTTTTCTGGGCCTTGGGGTCCCATCTGCATAATAGAAAAAAAAATCCTTGCTCCATTTGAATTCAGGAAGATGGAGAAAGGAAAGCTGAATGGTAGAGCCCCAGAGCTCAGGGGTTGGGTTCCTGCCTTTGGCTTTAAGAGGGCATCGTCTTCACCTGCCCGCTGAGCAACTAAGCGGGGGGCCAGACAGGTCCCCCAGGGTGCTGAGAGTGCAGATTGTGGGAGTCCAGACACCAGGAGCTTGTGGGTGAGGACCTGTCTGCACCCAGGGGATTATGAGACATATCTTGTGAGCCCAACTGTTCCTTTACATCTGGCTCGTGGTCTTGTATCCAGCTCCAGAATTCTATACATCCATTGCTGAGGGGCTGGTCTTCATGGTGGGCATGTGCTATCCATCCTTAGAGGAAAAGGCCGCTAAGCTTGGTTTCCCCCTTTGAAGACTGAGCTGAACCAAATCTGCCTGGTGAGTTTGTAGGCCTCCCACTGGTGTTCTGGAATCCAGGGGAACTTGGGCAGGCTTTTGGTGGATCACATTAGAACAGGCTTTGGCTCAGACAGCAAGGAAGGTGGAAGTGTCAGGCACAGAGTCCCAAAGCTCCTCCCTACCCTCACCTCTGCCCAGAGAGCCAGAAACTATCCTAGAAAGGGAGGAGAGGCTGGGGGCAGACAGGAATCGGGGCAGGTTATGGGGGGTGGGGTCCACAACCAAAGTCAGGGGGACGTGACGGCTCACCAAGGAGAAGAGAAAACACCCACCCCCCACCAGCAGCCAGATTTCAGAATAGCCGTTGGGTAGAGTTACCATCTGTCTCAAGGCCTTCTCGAGTGCCCCTCCTTCTGGAAGTTCTCCCTGATCCTCAAGGTGGGGCACGGGAGGTGGCTGCCCCCTTCCTGCTGCCCACTGCTGATGCTTCTTCGGCCGCTCTGACCCCCACCGCCTTGCTCTCTGCTGACAGCAGTTGTTGGAGGCCAGGGGCCTGACTCCTGCCAGACTTGGGGATCTGATACCCCCCACTGCTCTCCCTCTGCTCTGGCTTAGCAATGATTGCCCAATGGTAGCCAGGCCCAGAGTCTGCATCTGCGGTGGCAGTGAGGTCCTGGGCCAACCCAAAGAGGCCCTTGCATCCAGAGGAGGCAATGCAGCCACTGAGCCTGGGAGCCCCTCCGGCTGTGTGCTCTCCTAGCTTAGCTTTGGCCGCAGAAGCCCTCGGCTTGAGTCCTTCTCTCTCCAAGGCTCACTCTGCTCATCCATAAAATGGGGGAAGTGTCCCCCACCTCAGAGTATTATGAGGATTAAATGAGACAGTACATTTAAATACTTAATACCGCGCTTGGTATGATGAAGTGCTCAGTAAAGATTTGCTAAAAAGCCTTCTCAGAAATGCATAAATCAGCGGTGATGTCTCTCTGTTATTGAATAGGCTGGACTCATAAGTGTAATCAGGAAATAGCTTGATTTTCCCCTGCCTCTACCCCTTCCAACCTGCTCTGTTGGGGTTTCCTTCTTGGCCCCTGACCGATATCTCACGCAATCCTGTGGCATTTCTGCTCTCTGACTTTCTAGTATTAAAAACTCTACTTACTTGCCCACTCAGAGCCTTCTCATGGTTCCCATGTCACTCAGAGTCAAAGCCAAAGTTCTTGCCTGCAGGACCCTGGCCCCTGCTATCTCTCAGACCTTACTCATCTCCTACCACTCCCTGCACCCCTGCCCAGGTACAGTGGCCCCTTGCCTGCCCCAGACTCACCTCTCGTGCTGGCTTTCCACTTGCCATTCCCTTCTAGAATGCCCTTCCAGCAGATACCCATGTGGCTCACCCTCCTCACCTTCACTGCTGTCAGGACAGTCTGAACTACCGGGAATTGTTAGAAATGCCTTCCCTGACCGCTCTATAAAATAACAACACGTCTGCACGTGCCCTTGCTTTGCTGAGCACTTACGCACACCGTAATACTGAATACCATCTGACATACCAAGTGTTTACTGGTTCATTTATTGTTTGCACTCCCTCCCCTGGATTGTAAACCCCAAGAGGACAGAGATTTTTTGTCCATTTTCTTTATTGCTATATCCTCATGTCCTGCCCATAGAAGATGCTCAATAAACATTTGTTCCTGAATCTCCATCAAAGCTTCAATCTCTCCTCCATCAAGACTTCTCCTCTCCTCCTCCCCCTCGTGTGGGCCTCACCTAGGCTGGGCGACCTGCAAGGAGAGCGGAGGGGTGATCTATTTTTGCACAGGGATGAGAGGGAAAGGGCCAGGAGGTCATTTACTTTGCCACTGCTGCTGTAGCTCGCTCTGGATCGGCTGCCGCCGCTCCCCCATGAATGGTTTGGTGGGGTCTTTGGAAGCAGCTCTCTGGCACCATTAACACCGCACCATTCCCAGATGCAGGCAGTGACCTTTTTGCTTGATGTCTCCTGAGGCCCCATTGGCGCCTGCTCGAGAATACAGCACATGGCCTGGTTCTTTGGCCTTGGCAGGCCAGCCTCGGGACAGGTTTCCTTTAAGACCGCTCTAGCAGAGGGCAGTAGAGCCGGGTGGGTAGGAGCAGGGTTCTGGTACTCTGTAGCTCTGACCTCAGGCAAGTCCCTTTACCTCTCTGGGCCTCAGTTACCTTCTCTATAAAATGGGCTTAATAGTAGTATTTTGTTAGTGGGATGTTGAAATGAGCTGACATGTGTAAGGTCCTTAAAGACGAGTCTGGCCCATAGAAAGTGCTCGGTAAAAGGGAGGCATGCTTAGTGTTGCTTCTGCCCTCCATGGCGTCTCCTCACCCCTTGGTAAGCAGAGGGCCCCCCGTGCTCCCACCGCAACCTTCTGGAGCCCTTTCCGCCGCCTCTGCCAGGCCCCAGAACACACGTCTCGCTCTCTGAGGATTTTCTCGAACCTTCTCAAGTTGCCACGGCTTCCCTGGGTTCACCAAGCCCCCTCCCTTGGACCTTGGGGGGACACATGCAGGGACCCCACAGAGTGCCCACTCTCTTTAGAGAGACCTTCACACTATGGTCTCTTCAAACGTCTGTGCTGCTTTGGCTCAGGCTGTAGCTGGTGGTGGACTCGGACCTCAGGGCCAGCGCCCCTCTCCCCTTAGCCAGCCCCGCATGGAGAGTCCAGTGCCTCCTCTGAGAACGGGGAGCTCCTTGTCCCCGTGACTCTCACCCTTTGAAATTCTGAGACCATGGGGAACATCTTGTTTTATACCCAGTTGTAATAAATGTAGGGTGTTTGAAATTCCTAGGGGATTTAATGATCTGGTTCAAACCTTCGTGTATTTGTGAAGAAACCAAGATCTGGAAAGATGATTGACCCAGAAGTCCACCTCTAGTCAGGGATGTCCCCACCAGTACTTCGTACCCTGCTTCTCAGGGAGAAAGGTGCAATCCTGGCCCTAGGCAAGACCTCCCTTTACTTAACTGAGTCTCCAGGGCCTGCCCATGCCCCTCGGGAGTGCACACCTAGCAGGGGACTAACTGGAGGCTGGGCAGCGCTCATAGCACCCCCCCCCCCCCCCCCCCCCCCCCCCCGCCGCCAGGCCTGTTTCCCAGTGACTGTGGCCCTGGGCCCTCTGGAGGCCTGTGGTTCTGGGGGCTGCCCCATGGGGACCCGACTAGGGCCCTCCCTGCCATCTGGCCCTGTGAGGTGAGGCTCCAACTCACAATGCTTGCTTGGGAAGATGTCTGCTGAGCAGCTCCCTGTCCTTCCCGACAGCCCCAGACCTTCCCAGGCCGCCTGTGATGGAGGCTGATTTGGTGGGGGAGGCAGAAGAGAAGGTCTGGTCTTGGGAACATCCCCTGGCTGTGCAGTTGTGGAGATGGAAACCTCAGACATTTCTGGGAAAGAGGGTCATAGACTGTAAGGGGAAGATCTTTGGCCTGTTCTCATGATGGGGGACCCAGGACTGGAAAGAGAGACCAAGGTGCCCTCCCCATTGTCCAGAGGGGCTTACATTCAAAATGCAGGGTTAAGATGTTAACAGAAAGGTTTTCCTCTGACCCTAATCCAACCTCTTCCCTTTTGTAAGGAGGAGAGATCTAGAACTTGTCAGAACCATGTCCACTGTCTCTTGTCCCGAGGAGGGTCTGCTCCTTCCCTGCCTGTGATTTATAAGAAATATACTATCTCCTTCCTTCCTCCCTTATGATTGCTTTTTTTGGTAATCAAAACTGTCAATGATTTTTTTCTGCCAATTTGTGATACGATTGCCAGTCCTTTAATTGTCTGTCTGCTCTATTTTATTGTTTCCATCATAATGAACTTTTTTTTTTATAATGAACTTTTTTATGAGAGAATCTGGTGGCTTTGGAACCTGTTAGCAGACTCCCAGCTCGAAAGCCCTGTTTCCTCTGCTTCCTGCTCTCCCCTTCACGCCCCCCAGCCCTCCACTCATGAACGCCAGTCCCCAGAGTGGGCATCACTCAGAATGGAGACAGTAGCATTATCCAAAGAGTGAACCGTTCGATGCAGTTTGCATTTTACCAGCTGCAGGCTGAAGTGGCCAGCTGAGGGTCTGCGGGCTAGTTTCGGGGCTGCTCGTGGATGAGGGATGGGAGCAGATGTGCAGAGGTCCAGAGCTGACCTTTACACCAGACCAGGAGCTCTGTCCATGGTGCTGCAGCTTTGACCTCTGCCCGGGAGCCAGGGCGACTGGCGCTGAGAAAACCAGCCTCGCAGCCAGGCCCAACCTTATAGTGACCATATTGCGGACATGTTTCTTCCCACAAGTCCAGCTGCAGACTGGGACCCAGGCCCAGAGAAAAAGAAGGCCCCTGCCCAGCTGAGGGGAGGTTTTAATCATGGTGTTCGGAGCCATGTTGTTGTGTGTGTGTGTGTGTGTGTGTGCGCGTGCACGTGCATGTGTGCATGGAGAGAGCAACACGGGAAGGTGATAGGCCGTCCATCCGCATCTGTGATTATAAAAGGCAACCTGTTCTAAGTCCTTCACATATATCGACTCTTTAAATCTGTGTGACAACCCCGTGAGGGAGTGGCTGTTGTTATCCTCATTTGGTAAATGAGAACCCGAGGCACAGAATGGGCAATAACTTACCCAAGGTCACACAGCGAGGCAATGACACAGGCAGGATTTGAGCCGAGGCCGCTGACTCTGGCATCTGTCATTTTAACTGCTCCCCTGGCTGCCCGAGGAGATTCTGGTCCATGCCACAAATCTGTACACACCTCATCCCCAAAGGGCAAGCGGCCAGAGCAGATTGGCCCCTTTTTTATATATGCAGAAATACAGGCTCAGAGAGGTCATCCGATCTGCCCGGAGTCACACGGGAGGTAGAGGCAGAGAGACTTGGAACACGCAGGCAGGGGGGATGTAAAGCACCGTTTCTCGGAGTGCTTTACGAGGGTCCTCTTTCTCTTGGTCAATCACCCAGCGCTCTGTAAGTGTGATGGTCTGTCTTCGTACAGAAGAAGCGGGGAGCTGGCTGGGTGCCTTGTGGAGGAATGGGGGTCCCGAATCTGTAGTGGGATATCTGGGGTGAGGTGACGTGCAGGGGAACTACCCACGTAGGGTGCTTGGCACAAAGCAACCTACCAGGACACAGCGTGCATGCCACGAGGGCGGGGGGTGGGGGGGCTGTGCGTGGAGAGGAACGGGACAGGTCCATCTGGTCCATCCGAAATGACTGTACCTAGAACCCCCTTACCTTGTCATGGAATGGGGCTACTGCTTCAGCCTCGCCCCCCACCAAGAACCCCAAATGTCCAGGAGTGGCTGCACCCCAGTGCCCCCCCTGCAGGCCACCAGTCCCTGGAGAAAGGCGCACCAGCTCTGTGCCGGGTACACCTGGCATCCTCACGAAAATATGGTGAGGTACGCAGAAGACCTGGACAAGTATTGACACAGTAAATTGATCTGGATGCAAGGGCTGCTCTCACTTCTCCTGCAGAGATGCTTCTATTTAGGGCTTGCAAGTTTTGGTGGGGTGGGGGAGAGGGGGGATTGCGGGAAGCCCACCTCCCAGGGGAGACCGAAGGAAAGGTGGGACTTTGAGGGAAGAAAGTGGAGGATGTGCTTCTAATTGAATCCATTTCCTGGCCCCGTCTTCCCCGTGCAGGGCTAACCTGCACATGCTCACAGAAATAAGGAGATAAATAAATGGAAACACCAAGTTCCAGGGCAGCCTAAAAGGTTGGGGAATGAATCGATGTTCTCCCCAGGCAGCTGTCCGGAATGAAGTGTAATAGTTAATAAAGCCTGATTGTGCACACACAGCTGGGGCCAGCAAACAGAGCAAGCCAAGGCCCGGGAGGCTCATCCTTTTCCTGAACCACCCCCTCCCCACCCCAGTCGTGATCACAGGCTGATTAAATCAGACTTCTCGGCAGCGGATCCAATTAGGGGGGTGCAGGAGGCTTGGCTGTTACCAATGACTGCACAGAGCATGTCAAGTAATCCTTAATCTCTCCGATTTGCTTCCCTGGGCACGGGGTGCTGGGTGGGGGTGGGGTGAGAACAGGGGACAGACTCCAGAGGAAAGTAGAGCATCGGGCCATGAGCGCTTAGGATCAGCCCTGGGGGGAAGCGCTCTCGGGCATCATGGGAGGAAGGGAGAGAAAGAGTTGACCCATTACTGGCTGCAGTCCATACACGGGATGGCTCCGGAAGGTGCTTAACATAAACAGAAACACCAGCACAGATCTTATAAAAGCAGAGGATAATTCAGAAATCATTGATATTTGGCTTCAGAATGCATTGATTTTCATCCCAGAAGATCTACCTACCTAATTCCGCTCAGCTTAAGCAAGTAATAAAAATGTGTTTGCCTTTCTTGATCACATTTAGGCTGGCAGCAAGGGGCAACGGGGCTCCGAATCCTGCTGACCAGCTGGAGGAAGGGACTTGGGGTTTTTAACTGTCTACAGAGAGCCTCAGGAACAGGTGTTGAAACTGTCCCAGGGGAGGGTCGAGCCCCGCAGAGCACAAATGGTCCAGAGAGACTAGACTCGGGCAGGCAGTCGGGGGTGGCTTCCTGGAGGAGTTGCCACCTAATTTGGGGGAAAAAGTATGAAAACTTAGAACCCACCCAAGTGTTTCCCCCCTTTCCAGTTCCCACCTCCACACGCAGGGAAGCCCAAACAGCATTTGTCTTCTTATGTGGCATCAGACGCAACCCATCCTACACAGACGGTTGCCCTTGGTGGTCCTATCACATCTCAGGTCTTTGCATCAGTTCAGCAGATGCATCAGGCCTAGAGTGATGCTCAAGTTAAGGGCCACAGGAGAAGCATCAGACAGAGCGGAGAATGGTAAAGACATGGACTGTACAAGAAACAGGCCCTTGACAAACAGAGCAGCGCAGGTATGTCTCTGCGACATGTAGGTCCGCTCCTGGCATCACCTGGAAGCCCATGGGCTTGTTCTGAAGCTGCTGCACTTCCTTCTCCAGGAGCTGTTCCGTGTGCCTGTGCTCAAGGTGCGATTTCCCGAGTGACAGCAAATCTTCCTCCTTAGAGCGGTTTTCCTGCCAACGTGGCCAAAAGAAGGGCAGTGATGTAGAAGGCGTCTCCATGAATCTCTGTGTTAATGGACAAGCCCTGTGTGGGGGGGTGAGGGGAAACGGCCCCCGGGGACCCTAGTGAGTGCCCTGAGGGAAAAGCTGCTGGCAAAGCATCAGTGATGTTGCTACTTCTCCCCCAAACTGTACAACAGGGACTGCCTGCCCTTTCTCTTAAAGGGCACTGGGCCGGGAGGCAAGAGGCCTGGAGGTAATCCTTGCTTTGACACTAACCCGCTGGTTTCCTTGGGCCAGTCCCTCAACCTCTGGGAGTCCTCACTAAAATGAGGGAGCCAAACTGGATGACCCTCAGAGTTTCTTTTGACCC
Source organism: Mirounga leonina (assembly GCF_011800145.1). Lineage (NCBI taxonomy): Eukaryota > Metazoa > Chordata > Mammalia > Carnivora > Phocidae > Mirounga > Mirounga leonina. Next base: position 13,774,557 of record NW_023270387.1, on the reverse strand, counting down.
TAAAGACCTGTGATACTGTAAGATGCCTCTCCCTCTTTCTCCTCTCCCTCTCCTCCCTCTCTCCCTCTCCTCTCTTTTCTCTCCCTCTCCTCTCCTCCCTCTCTTCCTCTCTCTCTCCCTCTCTCTCTTTTTCCTCTCCTTCCTCTTTCCCTCTCTCCCCTTTCTCTCTCTCCTCTCTCTCCCTCCCTCCCCTCTTTCTCCCTCCCTTTCCTCTCTCTCCTCCCTCTTTCTCCCTCCCTCTCCCCCTCTATCTCTCCCCCCTCCTCTCTCTCCCTCCCTCTCCTTTCTTTCTCCCTCTCTCTCTCTCCCCCCGCCCCCCTCTTCTTTCTCTCCTCTCTCTCTCTGACTCTAAGACTGTGGCCACAGGGCTTCTATTTTTATTTCCTTTCATGTTCCGGGATCTGAGCATTGCTTTTGACTGACTATAGGTGTAATACAATTTGTACTTGCCCAAAATTTAATTACTAGCAGTAAATGATCAATCAATCCATTGATTAACTACTTATTGATTCCCCCTGACATGGCTCTGAGACAGTTAGGCTGCGTTTGGAACACAATCCTTTGGTAATTGGCTTATCCTGCTGGGCGTATAGCCTCTGTTAAAAGGCATTTGGGTCTTGGTAAATGGCTTTTTATCTAAGTATTTATTTCTCAGATCTCAGGACTGCTGTTGGGAGACATTTTATTTGTGTGCTAGGGTTAGCAGGTAAGCCCTGAGATGTAAATATAGATTCTGCATGGCCCCCTGACATCCAGTGCAAGAGCTGCAGCCCTTTAACTGAGGGTCCCATGGTAAGTCATTAACTGAGGTTTCCTGGATGAGTCCTTTCACCTCGGTGCGCCTCTGGTAGCTGTTCTATAAAAGGACGGCATGAGGCTCCAGGATCTCTAAGGGCTCAAACTCCTTAGCTCTGATTCTAACTCTCTGTTTCACAGTCTAGCTTAAAGAGATGGGAGATTTGCATATCAAACACTGCCGCAGGTACAGTTGCCCAGGCTGTGTCCCTCTCTGGGGAAGATGTGGACTGGGTTGGGGCTTTGAAGTCTAGTGTTAAGTGCATTCCTTATGCCAGGTACTGGCCTCACAGTTTCCAAATGTGCACCTCTTTCAAGTGCAGCCAGCTCTCAGTTATCCACGTGGATGTGAGCACAGAAGAGGCATTCTGGTCCCACTTCCTCTGCCACCCAGGCCCTCTGGGATCCTTCCCTTCTGTCTAGTTATTGCGTGCCCAGGAATGCAAATTCATTTCATTGTCAACAACAGCCAAACGACACCAGGGGATAGGTCTGTTCCTTCCTTCCCTGTGCATCTGCTCAAACCCTTAATGATTCTAAAGTCAAGAAGAAAGGACCTTTGCAGTATCTGGTGGTTTTCAAGATTAGGGCGTCTAAGTTAACTGGAACACACTAGAAATAGGAACAAAATGGCACTCAAGCACAGAGGCGTGAAGCTTTGTTGTGTCCTGGGGAGTAGGCAGATGCCCCAAGGAGGGGTCACTGCTTCTCACTGGATGATCCCAGTGGCTTCTGACCGCAGCCTCGGGGGAGACCTCTCTCTGGTCCCCTCCACACTGCAGCCAGAACTACCGTGTGCAGTGAGACTCTGAGTCTATCACTCCTGTTTCAAAACCTTTGTTCAAAGGGTCTCCAGACTCCAAAATCAAGTCCAAACTCCCTGCCGGGACATACAAAGCCCATCCTGATCCAGCCAAACTTGCCACTTGCCTCCTGCCCACCTCCTTCCTGCCGTGCACTTAGTAGGTAATCAATACTTTCTGGCGTGAATAAATCGATAAATGGGTGGGTTTGGTCTTGAGTAATAGGAAGGGGTGGCACTCAGAGCACGCTGAAAATTAGGGGGAGTGAAAAGTATCAGAACTGCTGTCTTAATTTTTTCCCTGTCCTCCCTGGAAGGCAGACAAAGGTCCCTGAAGACCTAGAGCCAGAAGGGCTCCCTCCTTTCAAGAGAAGCTAGCATCATAGACTTGGCTGGGCCATCCGCCAGAGCCTCGGGTTTCCATTGTTAACTCCAGATGCCACACCATGGTCTGACCCTTGACACTGTCTGACCCCATTTCATGCCACAGTCCCCTTGCTCTTTGAGCTAGAGCCACAGCGATCTCAATTTCTCAGATAAACCAGGGTCTTTCGAGACCACCTTCACCCCTGTGCTGTTCTGCCTGGAAAGCCCTTCCCCCACACCCTGCACGTTTGCCTCCATCTCATTCCTCTGGTCCCAGTATAAACGTGTCTTTCCCGTAGCCCTTGGCCATTGCCTCCTGTCTCTCTCCCTTCCTGGTTTCTGCCCTAAAACTCCCACCTTTGCTGTTTTTTTTTTTTTTTTTAAGATTTTATTTATTTGCGTAAGAGAGAATGAGAGACAGAGAGCATGAGAGGGAGGAGGGTCAGAGGGAGAAGCAGACTCCCTGCCGAGCAGGGAGCCCGATGCGGGACTCGATCCCGGGACTCCAGGATCATGACCTGAGCCGAAGGCAGTCGCTTAACCAACTGAGCCACCCAGGCGCCCTTTTTTTTTTTTTTTTTTTGATGTCTCTGATTAGGCCACAAACTCCCTTAGCATAGCATGTCTGTCTGTCTGTCTGTCTGTCTGTCTTGGGCACTGGTATTTCCCTAGGTATTTCCCTAGGGCCTAAAACAGTGCTTGGCATAAAGAACGTGCTTTAAATAGCTGTTGAATGAATGAGCCAACATAGGAGGCTTGGACTGGGAGAAGCCACGTCAGCCCGGGCCTCCTCTGTCTCTCCCCGTCACTCAGCTCAGGCAGATGGGGACCTGAAAGGTCTCCCGAGGGTGGGATGCCACAGCCAGCCACGTGAGGCAGAGCTTTCTCAGAGCCAGCCTGAGGGCCTGGCCCCGGCCATCTGCCCACGCTGGTGCCCACCCCAGCCAGGCCAGTGCTGCCAGGCCCCTTGAAGTGGCCCTTCAGCAGAGGGCTCGTCTTTTAGGGCCGCACTTCCCATCAGGGAGCCCTTTGGCTTTCTTCTTCTATGGGGAGTTTTTGCTGCCGGATTGACTGTAATTGTCGGATTTGCATTTGGTGCACCTGCAGCTAGGGGCCCCGGGGGCACCTAGGCCTTTGGAAATCAATAGGAATAAACAAACAAATATATTCACAAGAGGGAGACCTGGAGAGGGGGGGCGGCTTGAAAGGGAGGGAGAAAACAGATCAAAGTGCCAGCCTCATCCGTCTGCAGCCCCTTCCGCCTCCCCCCTCCCTCCGCCGCCGCCCCCACCACACCGACACCACGCTCCCTGCCAAAGTGCCCGCCTCCTATCGCCAGAATGAAACGGAAACTGTAATTTCAGTGCTAGCCTGAATGGATTCATTTCTTTTTATGAACCCCAGCCTTGGGGTTTTAGGCAAGTTGGCTATTGTTCCAGCCACGCGGCTCTCCTCTCTGCTCCCCACACCTCGAAACCACAGGATCAGCCGGAAGGAGATGGCATGGAGCTGGTGGCAGAGGTGGCTGGTGTCAGACCAGGTCACGTTGCAGTCAGATGGAAGCCAGGGCTGGAGCAGTGGAGGGAGGGCTGGGGAGGGCCATCTCTCCCTGCCTGGAACCCGGTCTGCACAGGGACGGGTCCAGGAGTCTTCCTGGGTGCACCTGCTGGGGTCCCACAGTCAGACGGGGACCTGGCTGACCTCCTAGGTAGCCCCTGGGCTCTAGATCATGAGGCAGAAGACACCCAGCGATACAGCATGCTCTACAGTTTAAAGGGAGCCCTCACACATCCGCACGTGTCAGCCAGTCCCTGCTGAGAGCTTGCCCCATGCTCCTGAGCCGTCCAGCGGCTGGGGGGCGGGCGGTGGGGGTGGGGTGAACAGGTCCCCTGGGATCTGTAGATCGTAAAGCACCCAGCCGAGAGGTACGAAGCATGAGGGCAGGAGGCGTTCTGTATCAGACTGAATCGAGGAGGGGCTGGGGGAGGAAGGTAAAAGAAAAAAAAAAAAACTAACCTCTTTGGGTAACTAACTAGCCTCTTTGGTTAACTAACCTCTTTGGTTAACTAACTAACCTCTTTGGTTAACTAACTTCTTTGGGTCTCCGTTTCCTCATCTGGATTATCAGCTCCCATGAGGACACCTGTCATATTCATCGCTGTCTTCCTTCTGCCATGTGTGGCAGGTAGTAGAAGTGGTAAAATATTTTCAAAGAGATGATTAAATGACACATGAAAGAAGGAAAGTAGAGATCATAATGTGTAGCCCCCAGGGTTGTTGTAGGGGTAAAGGAGACAATGTGTATAATACCCTTAGTGCGGAATGGATGCTGATGGTGTTTGGTTGTTACTCTCAGAGTACTTGCTCCAGGGTCACACACCCAGACCAGTAGTAGATCTTCTGCCACTAGATCTCATCGCCCTTCTTCTCCAGGAAAGGAATTATAAAAACAAATAGGACTTTAATGTGTTTGGATCCAAGGTCGCTCGTGGACAGGAAGAAGCGCTGGAAAACAAGTCGGTGGGAAGCAGTGTGTCCTGCAAACGAGAGGGCCAACAGCAAAGGCAGAAAAGGGTGCCACGCTGGGGGTGAGGGGTGGGGGCAGTCCCTAGCTCATGGGGCGATCATGGCAGGCATTGGTAGATGCAACTCTGAAGGCGCCCAGCAGACCTGTGGCCAGGAACGGATGTGGTCGCTGCTGGCTCGGCTAAAGCAAAGCCAGGATGAATGGGGATATGGAGCTCTGCTGTCATGGGTCCGTGGGCTTGTTCTTTCCAAGAGAGCTGGAGGCCTTTGAGAATGTCAGGTCTCCCTTACTGCACCATGTATTCTCATTAGCATGTACACCAGGCCACTGGGAAACAGTTCTGCAAAGCCTGTGAGTACTCATAATGCTTGCCAACGGAAAACGGACCAAGTCACCTTTATGGAATATCCATTAAGGGCTAGGCATTGTGCTAGGCACTTCATTTTTATAATTGAGATGAAATTCACTTAAAGTGCTAGGTACTTGTCACACATGACCTTAATGCTCCAAAATAGCAGTGCAAGGTGGATGTTGGTATCCCTGTTCTGCAGAAAGGGAAGATGAGCCTCAGACTATATGACTTACTCTAAGTCACACAGCAGAGATGTGTCATAAGGGACATCGAAACAGATTTCTCTGAATCCGAAGTCCATTCACCCAATTAATAAGTGTACTTATTTATATAAACTGGAATAAATGAACCTATCTGTTCATAAAACCTGTCACCAGCCAAGTGCGTCCTTGAGCATCACTGTTGCAGATCTGGCCGCTGGTGGGTCCCGGCCTCTGGTTCTCTGCAAGGCTGGCTTCATGTAGGCCCCTTAGCTGTTTGCCTAGAGAACCCTGCTTTCCTGTCCGCAGCCTGGCTCCTTTCCCTCTGTCCTCTCCCCCTGCATCCTGGAGCCACACCCTCTCTCTCCCCAGGCCCAGCCCCGCTGTCCTGGTCTCCTCCTGGCCACTGGGAGCCATAGCATTTTCCAGGGCGCACTGTTGTGTATCAAATGTTTGGTGTTCGTGCTGAGCGCAGGCTCACTCTACTTGTTACAGCTCAGTGGAAACACGGGTGCTCTTTGGAAGAGCAGGGGAGGAATAAATGTTTCAGTCATGCTATAAATAATGTAGCGGGGAAAGATGTTGCAAAAGTGGTGCTCTGGGTTTTGCCAGGAGGTATGTTTTCCTTCTTCCTTTCTTTTTCTTTCTTTTTTTTTCTTTTACCTTCCTCTCCCAGCCCCTCCTTGATTCAGTCCGATTCGGAACGCCTCCCACCAGGGATCAGAGGAAACAGCTCCTCTCCTGGGGAAGGAGATTAAACTGTTGAAACTAAACAAATCAATCCCTGTAGGAAAAGGGAGAGGGGAGGGGAGAGTCTGACCAGAAGGGGCGCTTGGCAGTGATTTGGGGACTGAAAGAGAGAACATTCTGGAAGAGCCAGGTTTCATTCATTCTGATGTGGTGGGAGTGGAGCAGAAGCACGGAGGACAGGGAGAGCTGCCTGGAAAAGGAGGGCTGGGATGAAAGTCTAGCCCCTTCTTTATTTCCCCCCCGCTCAGCGAGTGAGAGAGCTCACAGGAGGAGGCTAGCTGCTGGCAGGCCTGGAGCACAGAGTCAGAGGAAATGTCAGGGGACAGGCCTGAGGGGGAGGGTCCTGGGAACCAGGCTGGGTAGCCCGAGGCAGTGGAGCCAGAAACAGAGCCCTAATCATGGGCAAGGTGGGAGCCAAAGACTGAACCTAGGTAGGAGGACCAGGGTGGAGCCATTACCAGGAAGGGAAATTGCAAGCCCAAAGGCATGGAGGACGTGGGCCAGCTCCCAGGACTGAGTCTGTGGTCGCAGGGGTTCCAGAGACCAGCTTTGCCGTGGCATGGAGTGTATTGCCTGGTGATGGGGCTTGGGCCTAAAGTTGCCTTTGTTTTCTTCCCGCCACTCTGGGCCTCAGAGTTTTCTGGGGTTCAGCTAGATGAGATGGAGGTCTCTTCCATTTCCAGGGCCAAATGGATATGGAAAGTCAAAGGCAGGGGCAGCTCTGATGGGGCTGATTATCAAGAAGAACCTACAGCTTCCTATCACAGGTCTACATTTCTTAAAGTGTGTCCTGATGATTCCAGGCATAGGAATGATCTGGAGCTATTTTATTTTATTTATTTGTTTTTTTGAGAGGGAGGGGGGGTGGGAGGAGAGGGTGAGAGAGAATCTTAAGCCGGCTCCATGCCCAGCACAGAGCCTGACATGGGGCTCGATCTCACGCCCCTGAGATCATGACCTGAGCTGAAATCAAGAGTTGGACGCTTACCCGACTGAGCCACCCAGACGCCCCAAGGGAGCTTATTTTAAAATACAGATTTTTTGTCCCTGTTCTAGAGGTACAGAATCCAAATTTTGGGTGGGGCCCAAGAATCTGCACTTTATTTTATTTTATTTTTTTAAAAGATTTTATTTATTTGAGAGAGAGAGAATGAGAGAGAGCAAGCACATGAGAGGGGGGAGGGTCAGAGGGAGAAGCAGACTCCCCGCCGAGCAGGGAGCCCGATGCGGGACTCAATCCCGGGACTCCAGGATCACGACCTGAGCCGAAGGCAGTCGCCTAACCAACTGAGCCACCCAGGCACCCAAGAATCTGCACTTTAAATAAGCACCATGGGCATCTCCCAATGAATTTTGATAACCCCTAGGAGGAGTTACATTTGGTGCCTTTGGTTGGGAAAAGGTTCACAGGAGAAGGTCTCTACCACCTACTTGAAAGCTGATTTCCCTGTGTAACTTTTAAAAAAGATTTATTTGTTCAAGAGAGAGAGAGAGCATGCACACACACGAGCTGGGGGGTGCAGAGAGAGAGGGAGAGAGAGAATCTCCTGTAGACTCCCGCCGAGGGCAGAGCCCAACGCAGGGCTCAATCCCACAACCCAGAGATCATGATCCGAGCTGAAATCAAGAGTCGGATGCTCAACCGACAAGCTGCCCAGGCACCCCACCCCTGTGTAATTTCATATTGTCCTCTCAACAACCTGAAAACATCAATTGGGCATCACTGGGTGCAAGGTGCGATGCCAGGGGCTGTTGCCTGGAGTCACAGAGTCTTAGAGTAGAAGGGACATCAGAGCCCATCTGCCAGGCAGAGAGCAAGCCTCTTCTGTGGCTTCCTTGACCAATTGTCATCCATGAACTCACTACTTTGTGAGATGGCCAAGTCCATGGCTGGCTGGGTTGCAGATCCTGATTCTGCCTCCAGGCACACGGGCCAAATCTGCTTCCTCTTCTACATGACAGCCCTTCAGATTTTGAAGCTGGCTGTCATGTTCCTTTGAAGTCTCTTTTCTAGGCTAAAAAATACCAGTTCCATGAAAGGAAGAGCTTGCCCAGACCTCTCATCCTTCTGGTTTCCTGTTTCTGGGTACTGAGGTTTCTGATTGTCCTCTTTAAAAGTGGTACCTTATTCCTGGAAGGAGGTTGACCAGCAGAAGGAGGGACTAAGATAAACTCCCTCTCCTTTTCTGGATATAGACCAGCCTTTCCCCTGAAAACAGCCTTTACCAGGAAGGAGGTTGCCCTCCACCCCGCCCCGCCCCGGACAGCCTCTGGGGAGAAAAGGACTTCCAAGAAAGGCAAGACACAGGTGTATCTAGGCCACCCCAAGCCTTTCCCACTCCCTGCTGCTGAGGCCTCACTCTCCCAGAGTTTGTGGACCAGTATCTGTTTGCCTGGCCCTAGCCAGCAGGTGGGTCCCAACCACAGACTGTGCTGGAAGGCGCTAAGCTGGTTCACATCCTGCCACTCTTCTTTATAGGCCCTGTCTCCACAACCCTCCGACATCCTTAGCTCTTCCCCTCCACCAAGGCAGCCCCAGGAGAAAGCTGCCCATTGGAGAAAGAAAGGGGAGAAAAATACCCTCAATGCAGACAAGCCACAGAGGGACTACGCCCTGGTTCGTGCTCTGTCGCCTTGGCCGTGGGAAGGGATGCAGGAGAGGCGACCCGGGAGGACCAGGTGGCAGGCGAGGAAGATGATTTGAGCAGTGGCATTTGGGCTGATTGGAGGGGAAAGAGTCTGGGGCTAGGGCGGCTTCATTATAATAATTGTATCCTTCCCCTGTAGTTACGACCTTGCAAAATGTAACTTGATGTTTGTAATGAGCCATAATTAGACAATCACCAAAAGTTGTAGTGAGTAGAGTGAATGCAAAACCTAGCCCGCGATGGTATTCGCTGTTGGTGTGCACCTGTTGTATGCTCATTTTCCTCTGCCCTTGTAGTAGAAGCCCCAGGGAAGGGCCTTCCATTACCATGGCTACCTCCTGAGCTGCTCTGTTGTGGCTTAGCCAGGGTCTGGGGTCCTGTGAGACACCTGTCTCTGGTTCCCAGTCCTTAGGTTTCCTCCTGCTATTTTTGGGTCGAGTCCCAGGATCTTCAGCCCTAAGAAGATTGAGCATAATTCTAGGATTCTGGGTCCCCAAGAAGAAAGTCCAGGGGCCAGGCCACTGCAGCACCCCTCATCCCTGAAAAAGTGGCCAAACATTTTTGTCACTGTTTCTAAGAAAGAACAAGACTGGTGCCCAAGACAGCACAGCTAGGAAGTGACTGTTAACAAAATATATTATCTCTTGTGTGCTGTTTGCCTGCTTATAGGAGCATGATCCCTAACTCAGAGGGACCCCCAGTGATGGGATTTTATATAACATGTGTACGTAAAATATGAATATGGTGTGTGTATATAATAGGAGGGGGAGATCTTGGGGGCCAGGGCTCTTTCTCAACATCAAGCCACAAGACCACCTCTAGATAGAACCCACTTGAGGACACCCATCTCCTCTTGCACAGGTGTTCCATGTGAACGAGATCCCCTAATAGAATTTTGCATCGGCACATATCCAGGGCACCTGCTAACACTAATGATGGTGAATGGTCCCCTGACCTCTCTCGGCAGCTGGGCCCCAGCTCCCAGGGTGGAGTGAGTTTGAATGTTTACAACATTTACATTTTAATTAAAATCCTTTTTGGACTCTCCAGAGCTTCCATGAATCTATTAATGCCTGCTCCAGCCGCCCCTTTTATGGCAAAGTCATTTCAGAGGATGGGATCTATACGTAGGCTTTGCTGCTTATTCAATGAATCCTCAGAGTCTCTGAGAGCAGCAAGGAACTCAGAGGTCACAGAATCTAACTCGTCCTTTTTCAGATGAGGAAACTGAGGCCTGGATGAGAAAAGCTATGTGCCCGAGGACGCAAGGACTGTGGCTGCCCTGGGCCTTCAGTTCATATCAGGCTCCTTGGTGGTGCTTTTCACATTAGACCATGATACCAGCTCCTTCCCAAAGCGGAGGGGCTGGGGAGGGGGAGGCGCTGGGTGGTTTCCATCTCCCCTCCCTGGAGCTTTGAATTCTGAGCTGCCTCTCCAGGACTGGGGCCCTGGGCGGGGACTTGGACCCTGAAGTAGGGGACTCTGCTTATGCGGTCAGACCACTTCCTACAGCCTGTGTCGGGAGGAGAGTTAGAGTAAGAGCAGGAGGCAGGAAAGGAGGACAGGAAAAGAGAGGACTGATTCTGGTAAGGTAGGGACGTGGGCATGGGCCAGAAGACGGAATGTCAGCTGAGTGGGCGAACTCAGTAGTTGAGATGCTCTGGCCCAGAGCAGCCCTGAATGCCCCCGCAGAGTGGAGCCCAGCAGCCTCCTCCACGGCCCCTAAGCCAGGTGCTTAGGGAAGCCAGCAAGTTCCACAGACTGGTGCCTTTGGACTTCTAAAGGGTCTGTGTTGAAATAATAACGATGTCTTGGCCAGGGGCTAGATCAGCCGTTCTGAAAGACAGTCTCATTTCACTAAGAAGGCGGGAAACCGAATTTCTGGTCTCAACTTATTCATTAACTAGCTGGCCTCGATTAAGGCCCTTAACCTCTTGTGGCCTCGGTTTCCTATTATTAAGTGAGAATATTATGATTGGCTTCGTAGTCGGTGGTAAGGCTTACATTCGATCCATCTGAAAATACTCCATAAGCTAAATGCGTAATAATAATATCCCAGTGCTGGGTGTGATCACCACCACCAGGGAGCCTCTTTCCTTACATTTACCTCTGGGTGCCAGGAAAAGTAAGCTAGGCACAAAGGAAAGACAGTCAAATACTAGCTCCATGTTCCTGCAGAACTACATTGAACTAAGCTCGCCTTAAATCCCACCCACTCTCTCCTCCAGAAACTCTGAGATAGCAGCGAGGCTTGCCTAGACTAGGAGGTGTGAGGAGGGCCTGTCACCGAGCAGGCTGCCTGGGGGTCACAGTGGCCTCCTGGATCAGCAGGGGAGGGGAGCATCTCCATTTACTACTGTGATCACAGGCCAGTGCATCCAGACGTCAGGTCTACACCCAGACTGGAGGTAGGGACAGATGGGCTGGCTGGAGAAGCTAGGGGTCCCCTCTTCGCCCTAATGACCTGGGAGCACCGACTCAACCAGTGTTTTGCTTAAACAACACAAAGAGAGGAGTATCTGGACACTGGGGAGCTGGGGGAAAGGTACAGGCTGTTTCATTGACACTTTTGTGCATGGGGCTGGTTCATGGCTAAGCAATCCAGTTTACCTAAGGAGAGTCTTTGCCACTCGAAAATGTGTTTATCCTAATCCTGAGCTGTTAATTGCCTCTTCCTCAGGCTGGAATGAATTGTCTGGGGGCTGACTCCAGCTTCTGTCACTCTCCTTTGACATGTTAACCCTTCATCGGTCCAGGTCATGGCTGTTAACTTGGGCCCTGGGATGAGGGTCCAGCCTTCCACGAGCCCTGTCATAAACTCTACCTTCTTCCTAAAGATAACATCCCAGCCAATCTCAGCTCTCCCTCTGAAGATGTGAGTTATAGTTCTGGCTCTGCCAGTAAGCTGGCCAGTCATCATATTCCCAGCTTCGGTGTGCCAGTCTGTAAGGCAAGGGAGTTGAACTTCATCACCCTAAAGAAGCGGATCAGGAAAGTCTCCTTGACATCAGAACACGAGATAGAGGTGAGCAGGCCCACAACCGGGGCTTGGGATTGGCAGACCACTCAAGCTCAGATGGATGTGGAGCCCAGCTTGAGCTCCGAAGACTCTAGGGCTGCAGAAGGGACACCGTGGGTAGCTCCTGTGTTTGCTTAGACATGCGCCCAGAAAGAGGTCCGTGTTCCGTTCTGTGCCTGTCGTAAAGGCAGCCTCATGACTTCACAGTCCCTGCTGAGCCTTTGTGGTCAATGAGCAGGCAGTTGCACCGTGGAAGGGCCATTGTTCTCGAGCAGTCGGCTTACTGTGCCTCCGTACTGGCTGGCATCCTGTGACCAAGCCAGGCTCCAGCAACAAAAGGGGACGCCGGCAAGAAGCAGCTCTGAGCTGACTGTGCTGAACCTGTGTGCGCTGGAGTCAGTCACTCCTTGACATTCCAGAAGCAAAACACCCTTTTCCAGGAGATAGGGAGGAGGCTTGGCTTTTTTTTTTTTTTTTTTTTTTTTGTGGAGGAAGAGCATGCAGACTGTTTATTGGTCACTGTCCTAGAAACACAGGGTTAAAAGGGAGCCTTAAAAGGTCACTAATCCTGCTCCCCCGTTAATGCTAAAATCTCCCTCTGTAATCCAGCGGCCAGCTATAATGTGTGCCGTACGGCCTTCTGAAAAGGAGAAGGGGGACCCTTGACAGTTACAAATCAAGTCAGAGAAGTAGATCCCAGATAGATGAGGGGGTGGCATGAGGAGGAGTTCCTTCCGCCAGGGACCTGAGATTAGACGCTTACTAACAGTGCGCATTAAATTCAACTCTGAGCCTTTTTGGCAGCAAAGGCAAAAGTGGAAATAGGATTGTTATATGGGTGTTTGACAAAAGGACTATGGCAGGAGAGGGGCTCTTTCCCTGGGTACTAAATTTTAAAGCGGGCCACATTCATTTACTGGCCAGGGCATGTGACCCTGGAGGTTGTGACTTGTTTCCAGATCCCTTTTCCTACTGCGATGCCCTTATGTTCCAAGTTTCTACACGACTTCTCAAGGCTTTCTCTGCTTGGTTCCTTTCTCTCTGTTTCTTCTTTCAGGGGCGTATTGAATTATGTGTGTGCCTGAGGTCCTTGGGATCCAGGCCCTTTTGGAGATCCAAAGGCTTTTGGGAATCTGGAAGGAAAGCACTTGACCCGGGGTGTGGATGTTGATGGACGGGGCAGGGGCATGGCCCACAGGGACTGGCTTCCACGAAGGCAGGAAGTGGGAGGCCTGGATGGCATGCGGTGTTTCTGCCCCTGCGAGCCCCACAGCCCACACACAGCCACCTTGTTGCTGGCGGGTTCTACCAGCCTCCAGTAGATGAACAGAAGACCCCCTTCTGGATTCAACAAAGAAGCTCTTCTTTATTTTTCTTCTCTCCCAGCAATGGGTACATTTCTAGTTCTCTGTTTCATGAGTCAATGATTAGATCCAGGTGGCATAACCTGGTACTTCCTAATAAGCTGCTGGTTCCCCTGGGCAGCCTGGGACATGTGATGAGCACAGCGGCCATGGATGTGTCCCTACCCCCCAGCAGGTGCAGCACTGTGCCCCATCTGGCCACCACTGCTGGACCCTCGTGTGTGTGCATAGAGGCTGCGTGGTGTGCAATGAAGGCCACGACTCGAGTCAGACCACATAGGGCCCAGAACCCAGCACCCCCACTAACTCGGTCTTGTGTCCTGGGGCCTAGTTCTCATCCTTCTGAGCCTTGATTTTTTTTTTCATCTATAAAAGGGGAATAATAGTCGTATCTATCTTAGTAGGTAGTTGAAAATATGAGGTAGATGATAGATAGTCGAGCAGATGTCTAGGCAGATATTTAGAACAGACGTCCTTGGCACACAGTAAATGGGACAGAATCCTTTACTGTCGTCACCAGCCCTCTCAGAACATCTCAGGGGTGTAGACACTGTAGTCCCATTTCATAGCCGACTCCAAATTGAGGCTCCGAAGATGTGTTTCTTGTCATAGGTGACGATGCTGTTAAGTGGTGGAGCCCAAGTTAGGATGCAGTTCTGTCTGACTCGAGACCCTGCACCCACTTCTGAAGAGTTGAGTAGTCACCCTTTTTGTTCCACCTTGACATGATGGGCACCCCCTCCCTGAATCTCAGCCACACGGCACACGGCCAGCCCCGGGCCAGTGGCACTGACCAGGAGCCACTTCTCTTGGGGGCAGGGGGGTGCACAGAGGGGACGTTGGTCTCAGCAGCTGTGGCCAGGCCCCTTCTGTACCCACCTTTGCTTTTTAGGCTAAGAGCTTCAAAATGTGCCTCTTCTCCCCAGCATCTCCATCAAGAGATTAAACAAAGACCCCTTGTGGCACCTGACATAAATGTGATATTTGGGGCTGGACCCAATTCCCACAGGGGCTGGCGGTTCCTGAGATTACCCTTTGACAGAGCAATCATTTTCCGGATGCTTGGGTGGCTCTTGGCTCTCTGGCTCCTGGCAGAAGGCTTGAGGGGGGGTGGTGTATGGATTATGCTTTCTAGTGACTTTTGCATCAGACAGACCTAGTTTTAAACCCTACATTTATTGTTTACTAGCTGTGTGACCTTGGGCAAGGTACTTAACCTCTCTGAGCCTTAGTGTCCAGATCTATAAAATGAAGATGATAATATGTGCTCCATCGGATTGTTGTGGCTACTGATTCATAATACCTGCAAAGTCTATGCCCATAATAAAGTGGAAGCTACTTACTCATATTATTGTTTTTATTAGTAGGATGAGCATAATCAGTATTGTATCAGTATCCAGTACTGCTCCAGAATTCAAAGTCCCCAAAGAGCCAGCCTTCTTCTGCCTGCACGTTGAACGTGTCCTGAACTTGGGCACACCCAGACCCCCTTGACACACAGACCCCAGCCAGGCCAGTGCCTGCCGGTGTGGATCCCCCTGCGGATGGACCGCGGTATCAGGATGGCAGGATGGCAGACAGGACGGCAGGCCCGAGTGTGCGCCAGAGCCATGCCCCGGGGTAGTTGCAAGGCTTGCCGCCGTGGTCAGCCTTGGGCTGTATACTCAGGGTTTGGAAAGAGGGAATGTGCTAGCAGCTGCCACAGCATCTGGACACCTGGCAGTGGGGGCTGGGAGGCAAACGTGGGAGGAGGGTTTTCTGTTTCAGACAGATTTCAGAGAGATTGCGTCTGATTGTGTGTTTTACATCCAGGGGATAGAGACGAGAGGGAATGCCGTGGCAGGTGGCCGTTCCCACCAGGGTACCCTAAGTAAAGCATTGCCATTCCTTCCTGCTGTTTCTCCATCAGCTCAGTGCCCTCCGTGCCTCTGATAAACATTTGGGGATGGGGGCGGGGCACACGTACCTGGCCAGGAACAGCCACCATCCTACCTGTGTTCTTGTTTGCTCTCTAAGGTCCCCTGTGACTTAACATTCTACGGGGCTGTAACTCAAGGACATCGCAACTTCCCAGAGCGGTGACATCTCGACAGTAAATCTTGCGCATTTAAATAATGCCTCTGTTCCTATTACACTTGCCAAGGTACCTTCCATCCCCTCTTCCTCCCAGCACTCCTCAGAGGCAGGCCGTGGTGTCTCTCCCCCGCTCACGGAGGGGCCGGTGGGGGCGCAGAGAAGGAAGCGGCCTCTCCCATGTCACAGAGCATACTAGTGGCGTATCCTGAAGGTCAGTCCGCATCACTCAGTTCCAGTTTGCTGTTCTCTTTTCAAAATTCTTTATAATGCTTTACTGAAATGTAATTCACATACCACACAATTCATCCATTGAAAACATACAGTGGTTTTGGGGGCGCCTGGGTGGCTCGGTCGGTTGAGCATCTGCCTTCGGCTCAGGTCACGATCCCAGGGTCCTGGGATCAAGCCCCATGGCAGGCTCCCTGCTCAGCGGAGAGCCTGCTTCTCCCTCTGCCCCACCCCCCTACTCGTGCTCTCCATCTCTCTCTCTCTCTCTCTCGCTCAAATAAATAAAATCTTTAAAATATATGATATTTTAAATATACGTATATTTAAAATATATAATATACATATATTTAAAATTCACACACACACACAGTGGTTTTTTAGTGTTTTCCCAGATGTTTGCAAGCACCACTGCAATTTTAGGACATTTGCATCACATCAGAAAGAAATCCCCTACCCTTTATGTGGTGCCCCCTAAAGACCTCCCCACCATCTCCCCCAAGCCCTAAGCAACCAATAGTCTACTTTCTGTCCCTATAGGTTTGCCTAGTTTGGACATTTCCTATAAATGGGATCCTTCAACACGTGGCTTTTTGTGTCTGGCTTGTTCACTTGGTGTAATGTTTTCGAGCTTTACCCGTGTTGTAGTGTATATTAGTATCTCCTTCCATTTTATTCCTGAATAATATTTCCTGGTATGGATAGGCCTCATTTTCTTTATCCACTTATTAGTTAATGGACATTTGGGCTGTTTCCTTCTTTCGACTAATATGAATAATGTTGCTAGTTTTCATGGGGATATATGTTTTCTTTTCTTTTTTTTAAAGATTTTATTTATTTATTTGAGAGAGAGAGAATGAGAGAGAGCACGAGAGGGAAGAGGGTCAGAGGGAGAAGCAGACTCCCCGCTGAGCAGGGAACCCGACGCGGGACTCGATCCAGGGACTCCAGGATCTTGACCTGAGCTGAAGGCAGTCGCTTAACCAACTGAACCACCCAGGCGCCCACATGGGGATATATGTTTTCATTTTTCTTGGGCATATGCCTAGGAGTGGACATGCCAGGCCAGTGGTAACTCTGTGTTTAACCGTTTGAGAACAGGCAATGTACTTGGGATTCATTCCACCAGTGTTGCGTCTTCCATAAAGGAGACCTTGCAGAGGCCAGGTAGTGGTTTCAGTGTCTGGGCCTCCCCTGCTAAGAGGCCTCCCAGGGCAGCAGGATCCATCCATCGTGGTCCAGGGGTTGGCTTTCAGCCTTGTAATCTGAGAGCCCTGATAAGGATGGTGCTATGAGGAGGAGCCCCAAGGCCAAAAGCGCTAGGCCTTGCTGGTTTAGGGGAACCACTCTGAAGACAGAGAGAAGCCAGCCTGGGCCACCCTGGGAGCCCAGACTCACAGATATGGATGGTGGTAACCACACTGGTCTTGGAGTGGGGGCACTGGCATCCCCATAGCTCCTTGGGCTGCAGGAGGGAACGAGGACCTCTGCCTTGAAGGGATACTGTGACTTTCAAACCAGATAATGTCAAGAAAATACTTTGAAACTCTGAAGGACAACAAATTGTTATGGGTCTGATTATTCCTACTTTGCTAGAAATGCAACACAGGGCTCAGAGAGCCGAGCAGAGCTCCAGGGAGCATTGGCGTGGGGAGGATGGGGTCCACGGGACAGGAGTGCCCCACTGCAGCCCCTACCAGCGTGGCCTCTGGGGTCTTATCCATTTCTCTCCCTTGTCCCATCCCCAGGCTGAGACCAGGGCAAGGGGACACTGGTCCAGCGGCTGTGGACAGAGGCAGCAGCTGGGACAGGCTGTAGGAGCAAAGCAGTCTGGACTGAGGTTTTGGTCAAAGTGTGGCCTTAGTCTTTGCGCTATGCTTGGGGGAAATGCCTCACGAACCAAGCCATTTCTGTGTGCCCCATGGTCACAGGGCCGACCTCCCGGGTCCCTCACCATCACCCACCCACCAGCGACATTCCTGCATGGTTCCTGGGGAGTCCTCACTGCCTGGACTCTCCGGGGCTCACTGGACTGTTCTGGAGAACCCACTCAGATCCTGGCCCTGCATGCTCCCTCTGGGCTCGAGCCCCTGACCACAGCCACAGGGGGAAGCTGGGCAATTAGCTGCCTGGTCCTAAGAGCCTTTAGCTGTCTCCAGTAATCTTGGTAATCCTAGCAAGCCACCCCCCTCCAACCCTGCCCTACACACACACACACACACACACACATGCACACACACACACACTCTCTCTCTCTCTCTCTCTCGGTTTCTCTCTGTCTTACATGCGTGCACATGCCTCATTATCACCCCGCATCCTGATGTAACAAAATATTGAAATTAATCACTGTTTTTAAGTGGGTGGTGTATCCCCTTACTGGAAATGAATCCCATGCATTTGAGGCTTCTGTAAAAAAAATAAAATTAACGGCATATGCATAGGTACCAATGCAGAATTTTGGATTATGTTCAAATAGCATCTGAGCACAGGTGTGCCTGCCTTTAAGTGTTTACGTTTACCTGTACACTTGAATGTTGGCCTGGGCGGCTGTGTTTGTTCTCACTTTGGTGTGCATAAGCTACAACTACTTCCCTTCAGGGCCTTCATTCATTCACTCATTCACTCATTCACTCAACTGTCATTTGTTAAGCATCTTCTGAATGTCACAACTGAGGCCTTGTGAACCTGCAAAAAAGACCAGGTCCCTTGAAATCTGTACTCTGCAAAAGCCTTCAACATTAGGCCAATCTATAGGTTCTCCAGTCCAGGGCCTCCCCAAATGGGCAGTGGGTCCAAATCATCTGAGGAGTGTCCCCAAACAGATTCCCAGGCCCCATACTGCAGATCCAGACTCAGAAGGCCCAGGGTGGGGCCTAGGAATCCATGCTTTCTGCAAGTCCCCAGAGGAGGCCAGTGAGGAATCCTATGTGGGGACCCCTGATGCAGTCCACTCCCTGATTTTACCAGTGAGGAAACTGAGACCAGAGGATTTATTTGTCCAGTTGATGTCAATGACCAGGTGCCAACCCCCATTCAGCACCCTTTCCAGGATGTTCTGCCAACCAAAGGGTGAACCAAGCATGGAGCTCTGATGAGGAACCATCTAGAAAAGCTTCCCAAGAGGCAGAACCTGGGAGGGTTGTGTTTCAGATAGGTGGAGGAAGGACCTTGCAGGCTTCCGGTGACGCAAGGAGGGAGAAAAAGCCTGGAGGTGAGAATGTTCTGGGCCTGTCTGGGGAGTGCAAAATGGGAGAGAGGTCCAGAATGGTAGTTTGGGAACAAATTTGGGACTGAGAGTTTTGTACGTTATCCAGTAGGCATTTCAAAAGTTTTAGCCGGTAGTATTTTAAGACAATTACTCTCATAATAAAGTGAGTGATTAGTTCAAGGCGGTCAGCCCAAAGCAGGAAAATCAGTGAGGAGCCAGCAGGGAGGGTCCTGGGCCCGACCCGTGTGGGGCTGGGGCTGCAGCAGCCCCAGAATAGGCCAGAGATATGGGACCAGGCCCAGTGACCACAGGAAGTGAGGGAGATGGCGGGTCAATGATGTTAAGGTTGAACCTTTGTGTCTGGAAGGACAGGAGTATAGCCGGGGTCCATGGGGGCTCGTCCGGGCTGGGGAGATGGGTTTTCTCCTTTGGGTCTGCAGCAGAGATAATGTAAGTAAAGGACTAGGCACAGTTCCTGGCCGGAGCAGATGCTTGAGAATTTGTTGCTGTATGGACAGCTTAAGTCCAAGCCTGTGGGCATCTCCCGTTCCCTACCTTGGTATACGTCTCTGTGGCAGACACCTTCCCAGGAACCAGCTCGTGTTTGCAGAGATTTTCCCTTACCTTCCTGGAGGAAGCCCCCATGGAGTTGCCCACCCCCTCGCCCCCAGGCAGGATTGCCCGAGCTGGAACAGACAGGACATGTATTAAGCAGCTAGCAGGAGGGAGTGTGCACCAGGCCTCTGGCTGTGTGTCATCTCTCTCCACACAACCACGGGGTGAGGTGTCCCCATCTTGCAGAGAAGGCGGGTCACGCCTGGGTCACTGTGAGCCAGCCACACACTCAGCGTCTGCCTGCCACTCTGCTGGCTAGGGCCCACAGCTTCCACCCTCCAGACATCTTCCTTCTCTTTTGTGCTCACACTCGATTTCTTCTGATGCACAGGAGTTCAACTCAGCCCTAGTGACCAGGGCAGGCCAAGGGGGGCTGCTCGAAGCAAGTCCGGCTTTGCTTGTAGTCCTCTTGGGAAAGGGCTTCGGTGCTTGGGAGATTGGCTGCCCACTCAGCCTTGAGCCTGCCCCTCCAGGGAAGCCAGGAGCCCCCCTCACAGCCTGCCCCACCCCTTCCCCTGGGGTTTCCAGGGTGGAAGGAACTCACCCCAGGGACACAGAGCTGGGCAGCAGAGCCAGCCCTCCTGCTTTCCAGGTCACCACGGCTCCCCTCTGCAGAGGGCAAGTGCGTGAAGAAGGCACAGATGGTGCTGGCAGGGAGAGGGGGTGACGGGGCCAGGGCGGGGGCGGGGGCTGGCCACTGGGAGTGTGGGCAGGCAGAGCCTCCATGCAGGGCTGGGTGGCGCGGCCGCCGTGGGCTGCTTCTGGGCCGCAGCGCCCGTGTTGGGGCACCCCTCTCTGAGTCTGGGCACATACACTGGACCGGAGGCCCGGAGGCGCGGCCATCGAGCCCGTGCTGCCCCGGGAGAGGGGAGGAGGGCGGAGCAGAGGCCACGCCCAGAGTGGCTCGGTGGGGCGTGGCTCGGTGGGGGCGTGGCTCCTCGCTCCTCTTCCTTTCTCCTTCCCTCTTGCCCCATCTTCCTGCACTTTATCTCCGTGCCTTGCTGGCAGGTCCTGCTTCCTGTTTGCGTCTTCTAGCTGAAGTGGTTCTTCTCTCCGCACCTCCCTTCCCTTCTGCGGCCCACTCCACGAGTCTCCCTTCTGCCTACCTCGCCCCACCCCACCCCACCCCCATTCGCCTTCACAGTCTGGTTTGGCCCAAATTTCTGCCTCTCTTGGCTGTTATCACCAAGCTCCTGCTCCAGTGACACAGAAACCTGGAGTGGCACCAGATTGCTTGCGTCTTCTTTCCGTCCCTCTGCCTTATGGCTCACACCTAGGTTTCTGGAGACTTCAGCTGCTCTTTGACCCCGAGAAACCCCTGCTGGGAGGGCCAGAGCAAGTGACAGCCCCCAGAGCAACTTGCTGTCCCTGGGGCTTGTCCCTTGAACTCTGGTTGCCAAGGGACCTGGTTGCTGAGGGAGCTCACCAGACCACCCGGGGAGTGGACCTCTGCCCACATCATCGTGGTTCTGCCCACGTGGCTCATCAGCCTGAGCCCATACAAGAGGTTGCTAAGCACCCTCTAGACACCCAGCCCTTTCCTGGGAAAGCAGGGTGGGGACAAAGGGACAGGAAGTACTCAGTACACCACCATTCCCACCTCCGTGCCTTTGCTTTAGTCACTTGGGCTCGGCCTCAGGTGACCCCCCTCTCCATCTCCAGCTGAGCAGCCTCACGGGGAGGCACATGTAAAGAGTGCTAGTAAAGGAAACTGTGAATTATAAGCCCACCTGTGTCACTGGCAAGCTTCGTGACCTTGGGCAAGTCATGCTATCTCTCTGGACTCCGTTTTGCTTTCTAACCGGAGAGCCTTGGACAATGTAACTTCTAGGGACCTGTCCGGCCACAAAATGCTAAGCAGTGGCTGCTTTGCTGAGGTGAAACCCCTCTCGCTCTCAGACTCATAGCTGAAATTTGACCATTTGTGATTCATTCCTTTGGCTCCTAAGTGTTTTTCTTCTCTAGGAGAACTCTTGAATGCAAATATTCTCGGAACAGTTAATACCAGCGGTGTGCTGGCAAATGGTTAACAACCAGCTCTCAGGGAGAGGGGAAGCCCTCTCCTCTTGTAGCGTCTGCAGATTGATTTTCAAGGTATCAGTACTCCTACCACGGCCAACTGCAAGCTACTAACATGGTGTCCCTGAATGAGGAGTTGGAAGAGAGAGACAATTGGCTCTCTGAGCTGGTATGAGCAGGTCCAGCACATGCAGTTAAGGATCTAGTGACACCTTGACAGGTGCACATAGTAAATGCTAACTGAGAACTACAAGCTAGAAGTAGCTGCCAGTAGCTGGGAGCAGAGCCTGCAAGAAGAGAAAGAGGAATGTATGGGTAGGGGAAGGGGAGCAAGGGACCCGAGGCAGGAGGAAGGGTGAGGGAGGGGACCTGGCAGAGCCCACCCCAGGTTAGACTTCCTCCCTTCCTTCCTCTCATGCTCCTTCTTACTCAGCAAACATTCTGGGTGGGGGATCCATCTTGAAGGCTTGAAAGAAAGCATTTCCCTGGGATGTCACCTCTCCAGAGTCTAGGGAACCTGTAGCAACTTCCCTCGCCCTCCAAGCAGGCCAGACCACAGCCACGGAGACCGTGTTTCCAAAAAGAAAAATCAGGATGCACCGCCTGTCAGAGAGGGCTTTTTTCCTTCCTGATTTTGCGTGTATTTAAATGAAGTCTTTCAGGGTCTAAAAATTAAATCCTGGTTATACATTTAATGAAATGCCTTTATTGAAAAGAATACAATGATTTTACATTTGAAAAAAGCTATAAAAATTCAGCTAACCATATAGCAGCTAATACCATATTTGAAAATAGAAATCATTCAAGTTATTAGGATTTGTTAATACTGGCGGTGGGTCCACAGATGTTGGTTATATAATTCTTTCTGTATGTTTGAAAATATTTCATAATAACAAAGAAAAAGAAAGGACTCAAGAAATCTAGAAGCTTGGCTCTCCTAATTTCAGTTTCAGTCCGTTCTGGAATTTCTTTCCCACCCCTCTGAATCCTAGGGAGGGAAGGAAATCAGCCTCGGTTGTCCTGGGTCCTCAGGTAAAGGGGCACTGAAGGGACACCGGGCAGGGAGGTGGGGGACCCCAGCAAACCCCGCTCTCTCTCGGGGACTCATTGTCCTCATCCATCAAATGGAGAGGGAGTTTCCAGGGCCTCTGGGGTCCTTCAGGGCTACGGCCTGCTGTCCCCAAACTTCCTTCTCTGGGCCAGGTGAGCCCTGCAGGCCTCTGTGGAATATGCTTTCCTTCCATCCTCCACCATGAGCCAGCATGTGGAGGGCTCGCTCAAGCTGCATCCCTGTCTGTGAGCCCAAGGCCCGACTGAGCTGGGACAGCCCAAGTGGGGGGGGAGTGTGGTCCCCACACCTGGGGCTCCCAAGCCCCATCTGTGACCCTGAGTAGCTCCACGGGGTCTGGGACAGAGTAGGAGTGAATTTGCTCTCTCAAACTGCACTGTTTGAGTTGGGCATGAGAGGTGGGTGTCCTGCTGGATGTGCTCAGTCCTTGTCCAGCCAGCCCCTGCTGAGATTCCTTGGCTGCCCTATTGTGGTCCCCCCGTGGCTGTTCGAGAGTGGGGCCAACTACGTCAGAGCTCGGGGAGTCCCTTTAGCTCTGCCTGTGATGGAGAAGCATTTGTAGAGGGGTGCCTGACCTGGAGATGGAAATGCAGGCCGCGTAGCTGAGAGGGCTCCCAGCCTCGCCGTTGGCTTCTCCATGACAGCTACAAATAGTCTCTGGAACGCATTTAATAAACCCCGGGGAAGGAGTTGTGGCTGCCTCGTCGCTGCCGGGGAAAGTGATGGATGTCTTCAGTGAGGAGAGGGAAGAAAACTTTCTAAATGGGTTCAATTTAAGGAGGGAAAGCAGTCTGGAGAGAGTTTTTTGGGTGTCAGCACACATATACCGATGCACATGGGAGCCTACGTGTCTCTGTGGCCCTGGCTGGCACTGGAAGCTCCCGGGAGCATTAAAACACACCACCCCGTGCAGGCCCAGCCCCGGGCTCGGCTCTCGGGACAAGTGAGCACCGTCTGGAAAACGAGGCAGGCCCTGACAAATCTCTCTCCACTTGGGGCATTAGGTGCCTGGCCTTGAAAATGAGGGCTGGAGTGGATGGTGTCTGATAACTTTGGGATTCTAGCCTGCTTTTTTCGAGAGGGGGCTTTGCATCTTGTACCTGGACCTTGTGAGACCTGGGAGGTGTGGCTGCGAGGTGCGTTTCAGTTGAGAAGAAGCAGTGCAAACTGGGGGGTCCAACAGACCTGTGTGACCCACAGCACAGGCCAGAACCATGGTTCCATACGGGGCCTGATCTTGTAGGTGTCCTATGAGGAGCTGTGACCCACAGAGAAGGAAAGCTCTTGGGGAAGGGCCTGGGGGAGCCTCGCAGGTGCCCAGCCAGGCTGTACCCCCAAAATTAGTCTCACAGCCTGAGGGAACCTCTCCGTGCCCCCTCCCTAGACGGGCTTGTACTAACTCTGCCAGTGGTCCACTTTCTCCCTGTGGATGTGTCTTACAACTTTTCAAGCCTCTTTCCTCACCTGTGGAATGCAGATAAGGCTTATTCCAGCTCACCGCCCCCCCTGCCCTTGGTGACGGTGAGGCTCACAGGAGCTGAGGTATGTGAGGGCAGGCTGAGCCTGCAGGACGGTGCCTAGCGTCAGCCGGTATGTGGATGATTACCCAAGCCTTGTTACTCTGCAGCGGGGTTGCCCTGAAGGGTAGCTTCCTTCCTTGCAGGAAATGAGTGACTGGGTCAGTGCGTGGGACTAAGGGTGGACCACCCAACCCACCTAAAACTCTACAGGCCTAGATGAGGGTAGGGCTTTAAAAAATAATTCAGCACTTCTGCTTTGGGTGAATAAAAGGCATACAGAGGAATCCTGCACTTTCTGGAAAATTAAAAGTCAAATTTGCAGAAATCTTCAAGGGATCAGCCTCATAAGGAAGGGTTGAATTTTCATCCCTAGCACCAGTTGGAAAGAGGAGGGACGTGGAGAAGATGTGGGAGTATTCATTGGGGGGATGGGATGCACTCCCCGCCCCCACCCCCACCACACAGTCAAATACACATCCAGTCTCTTTGGTTCCCTTCAATTATCCATCAGAGTCTGACATCCTGAAATGAGCTAAACCCTCTCAGAAGCTCTTTACATTTTCAGCTTGTCCCGCCTCTTGGGGTTAGATGCTCTCTAAGTTTACAAGCTTCTGTATGAAGTTGAGCTCCTCTCTCTCCATCTTAAACTAGCCCCATAAAAGCTTCAAAGAGAACCGCGTAGAAACCAGCAGATATAAAGAGAACATGGGGCCGATAAATTCAGACTCAGAACGAGGTAACAAGTGTACCAAAGGCGAAGTCTGAAACCCCTGCAGGTTGAGAGTTGAAGGTTTTAGTGGAGAGCTTAGTTTAGGCAAGGCGGAGGAGGGTTTCGCTTCCAGAGAGGAAGGCTGTGAAAACTATCCCAGCTTCTCCTCCTGCTGCTTCATGAGGACTTCCTGGAGGAGGTAGCATTTCCCAGGGTGCTTCAACACAGAGCAGCTTTGGCAGCCTGGGCCAGGGTGGGAGGTGGAAGGAGGAGGACGGGATCCAGGAGCAAGAAGGACATCATCAAGGGGTGATCCTCAGCCCTACCACCCTGACGTCTTCCTCTTTGCAGCAGCAAGAACGGGGGTCATGGCAATCCACTGCCCAGGAGGGAAGCAGGACCCGCAGAACCCCCTCAGGGCCATGGCAGCCCACCCACAGGGACACGACCCTCCTGCGTCTGAGTCCTTCCCTTCCAAACCACCGACCAGCAGCCGTCCTTGTACCTCTACCAACCTGGGTCCCACCAAGTGTCTTGGCAGGGGGGCCTGATCGTTCCCATTCTTATTCCCCAGACCATGCCCAGGCGCCTCTTGGGGGCAAGGCTTATGCACAGACCCGCATGGAAGTGCCAGTTTTTGTAGACAGGACCAGAGGCTGGTCCTGGGGATGATCGAGGAGGCAGGGAGAGGCTGAGAGCTGGACAGATGGGGATAATACTACCGCTCACCTCGTGGGGGCGCTGTGGGGACTAAGGAGAGCCTGTGAGCGCAGCGCCCGGCCAGTGACCAGCTTATTGAAGAGCAGCTGGTAGTGTCCAGCCCTGGAGGAGTCCCCTGGCCTCAGTGGGGCCTCCGTGACTGGCCAAGGTGAGGTTTCTGCGTTTGCCAGAACTCAACTCCTTCCTGTTTGTTTCCTGCCATGGGGGGCTCTAAGTTGTGGGCTTTCCCCTAAGGGGAGGGGATTCAGTCCCCTGACAAGCATGGAAAAGGAGAAATACAACACTGAAAATAATTTAGTGAGCATCTCCTATGCGCCAGGGGCAAAGTCCTAGATACAGTATATCCTTTTTTCCTGCAGGTTTTATTTTTACCGTTTTTGGTGTGATCATTGTGAAAAAAATTTTCAGATATATCTGCGAGTAGAGAAGCTACAGAGTGTACCCCCTTATGCCCATCACCCAGCTTCATCAGTTACCAAGATTTTGCCATGCGTAGTTCGTCTTATACCATCTTGCTCATTTTATTTTTACCTTTGCTGAGTTATTTTAAAACAAGAACTGCAGACATTTGATCATTTCACCTCTAGGTAAATCCGTGGCCATTTATACAAAGTATGAACATTTTCTTACTGGGCCATAATGCCATTGTCACACCGAACAAAATTAACAGTAGTAACCTGGTATCATCTAATACCCAATCCATATTCAAATTCCCCCCAATTTTAAACACATTGTTTTTCACCCTCATGACCTCCCTGTAGAGTCAGGATGCTTGCTCCTGTTTAACCACCCGGCTCACAGAGGTGAAGTAGCGCACTCAGGTCCCAGCCACCGGGAGGGGTAGCCAAGCCCCCCGAGGGGGGACAGTGCCCACGCATTCCCCCCGATGCCAGGCTGAGGGTGGGGTGGCCTGGGAAGCCCAGGGGGCTGAGGAAGCAGGAGCCAAGTCCGGCTGACCCCTCCCACCAACACGTGCTTGTGCTGGCCCCCACTCCTTCTGGCTGGCCCCACCAGGCCCTACCTGCAAGCTGGTCTTCGCACCTTGCATCTGCTTAGTGAACGGCACTGTGGGGCCCAGAAGTGGGCCAGAGACTCTGATCCCACCGGACCCCAAGCCATGGTTTCTGCCCTTTAGGAGCTTCTGACTCCATGGGGTTGGGGGCGGGGGTCACACACCAGAAACAGTTCAAGAGCAGCGGTGAAGGCTAAGCGGGGAGGTGGAGATGGACGCCGTGGAGTTCAGAGGAGGGGCTGGCTGCATGCGGGGGGGAGCCAGGGAGAGGCAGGCTGGTGTAGCTGGACAGCACTGGCTTGGTGGCAGAAGACGTGGTTCAGAATCCCAGCTCTACCACTTATCAGCTGTGTCACACCAGGCCCCTGGGCCTCAGTTTGCCTCATCAGTAAAATGGACTCAGGAATACCTCTCTGTAGCACATCGTGTCAGTGATACGCCGCAATTGCCCATCTCCTCCTCCCTTAGTTCCCTGGGGGTGCAGGGCCTGGAATGGGGCACAGGACTGGGTGTGCAGGGCAAGGTGGCACCCTCAGCCTCAGCTCCCTCTGTGTCCTAGGGCAGGAATCAGCAATCAGCCATGCTGTGGCATTGCTCCCAGCCTCAGCCTCTTCCTTCTCCTCTGCAGGTCTGTCTCCTATTCCAGACAGAGCCCCCTTGTCTGCGAGTTTCAGGAGGGTCTAGTCTCTCCCGCCAAGGCTGCTGCGGACCCCATACCCTCCAAGCCCTTCCTAGGCAATCACAAGCCTCCACAGCCCGTACCTGCTGGCCAGATCACATGGGGGCGCTGCCACAGTCACACGGAGCTCTGTGGAGGCAGAGTGGGGGTCTGCCCTGGGCGGGGGGTGTGCGCACGTGAGACACCAGGGAGGTCATTATATCCTCATCTTAGATGCACACAACTAACCGTAAGAAGCATTCTCACACTAATGTGATCACAGAGGATGCCGAAATCAAACTGGAAAGCTAATGAGCCAAGACTGGAGTTGCCCACTCCCCAGCAGCCCTGCAGTCTTCCGAGTGATCAGGCTCCATTGTGAGGGGTGGGGAGAAGGTGGGACTTAGTCCTCTGTGTCATAAGTCAGCTCTGTCTGGGACCCTTAGGTCAACTAGTTCTCGGTCCTGGCATTGGATTAGACCCGGGTTGCTTGGCAGGATGGCAGAGGAACTGAGATGCTGAGATGTGGCCTTGCCCCCCCACCTCAACCCCGGAAGCATGCCCTCTCATCTTGCTGGTTGAAGTGCTTCTAACCTGATTTGCTACAAAATGAAATGTGCGTATTTCCCTCTCTCTTACAAAAAAAAAAAAAAAGTAGGGGTAGAATACGCTTTTGACAAGAGTTATGACTACTGTGCCTGGATCTTGAATTGTTTTGGTGGAAGCTAGGACACGTGTGTGTGTGTGTGTGTGTGCATGCTCATGGACACACGTGTGTGCACACATGAAGAGCAGGAAATGAATCTCAGCTCTGTTACCTGATGCATCCCAGGGCGTTGCCCCTCTGGGCCCCACACTGTGCAAGGGGACTTGAGGATGGAGACGAAATCTGAGACACAGACACAAAGGAGAAAGCAGGAGCTGGGGGCGCCTGGGTGGCTCAGTCGGTTAAGCAGCCGATCTTGATTTCGGCTCAGGTCATGACATCAGGGTCGTGAGATCAAGCCCCATGTCAGGCTTTGTGCTCAGCTGGGAGCCTGCTTAAGATTCTCTCTTTCCCCCTCCTTCTGCCCCTCCTCCCACTCGTGGGCTCGCTCTTTCTCTCTCTCTCTCAAAATAAATCTTAAAAAAAAAAAAGGGAGAAAGCAGGAGCGAGCCTGGCCTGTCTGCAGGGGCCAGTGAGGGGCAGACACAGGGAGGAGCTATTTGTAATCACCAGTGAGAGAAATGGTGCTCTGGGCCATGGTGTGGGGATGACAAGTGACCAGGTTAAAGACATATTTGAAGATAGAATCAATAGGGTTTTCCAGGGGGCTCCATGGGGCTGAGAGAGGAGTCTAGCATGGTGTCCATGTGTTTGGCCTGAGCAACTGGAAAGTGTCTGAATGGAAAGAATCCAGAGGCTGGTTTTGAGTCCTGACCTTGGCACTTGCACCTGTCTGATCTAGAGTAAGTCACTCAGATAAACTTCAGCCCCTCTGTAAAGTAGGAGCAACCATCCTCCCCCTATGTGCTTCCCACGATTTTCCTTAGGACTAAACGAGATCATGTATGTCAGGGTCTCTACCAACATGTTGTTAGGATAACAATGGCAGCGGGTAACCCAACAGTTGGATGAGCTGCCTTGGCAGGGAAGGAGTTCTTGGTCCATCAGAGGGCTGTGATCAGGGCTTTACGTGTGTGAGTGGGGAGTGGGGTGAGGAAGAAAAGAGGAAGTTCCTCGGCCCAAGCATGAGGACTGAGTGTGGTTAGCTGTGTATTTGAGGACTGATTGCAGAAGGAGGCATGGCTGCTGCCCCTTTGGCCTCCTGGGGGCCCCAAGCACTGGTATAATATACCACTCCGCACCCCCACCCAACTCCAAGCGCCCTGCCCAGTCTGCTCACTTCTCCTCCTCGAGGACATTCCTGGGGAGCTGAGAAGTCCCTTCTGTGGTGACAAGACAGAAACAGAAAGGCCAGGTGTCGAGGAAAGAAGAACAGATGGGCAGCGGGGCCCCACGGAAAGAGCAGGAGGCATGGGGGAGGCAGCAAGGGCAGGGTGGTGGCTGTGGTTTCTGGGGTCTCTGCAGCCCCTGCCAATTCTCCCACACTGGGCAGCGGCATGGGCCCAGTAAGCAACACCTGAGCCGGTCCTGCCTCCCACAGCAAGCAAGCCTGCTGCAGAACGGGGCTGCCTCGAGCCTTAGTGTCTGCACCCTCCTTCCCCGGCCCTTTGCATTCCTTCACCATCTGTCCCCTTCCCGAGCCCTCTTCCAGGCCGCAGAGCCCCAAGAGGAGGGTAACAAAGCCAAAGACTTTGAGACCTATTTTTTTCCTCCAACCCCCCAGCCGACAGCGGCAGCCCTTTCCCAGGCTCGTCTAGTTCTGTTGGGATACTTGCGATGTCAGGGGGCTCACCACTTTGCAGGCGGCCTCATTAGTTTCCTCGGGGCTCTGCCTGTTGAAGTGCCGGCCACACCCACTAGGATGACGATTCTTGGAAAGACAGATGATAACAGTTGTCCAGGATGTGGACAACTGAGAACTTTCACGCACTGCTGGTGGGAACGTAGAGTGGTGCAGCCACTTCGGAAAACGGCCTGGTGGTTTCTCAAACTGTTAAACAGAAACACGGGGTGCCCGGCAGTTCCATGCCTCGGTGTCTCCCGAGGGAAATGAAAACCTACGTCTACACAGGACTCATACGTGAATGTTCATAGCAGCACTGATCATGATAGCCGAAAGATGGAAACAACCCAAATGTTCATTAATGAACCAAAGGAATGATATATAATGTAGTATATGGAATGGAATAGAATGGAATATTATTTGGCTGTGGAAAGGAATGCTGAAAAAATGCTAATGCTACAACACAGATGTACCTTGAAAACATTATGTTAAATGAAAGAAGTCAGAAAGGGCCGCATAGTATATGATTCCTTTTATATAAAATGTCTAGAAGAGGCAAATCTATAGAAATGGGAAGATTGGTGCTGGGGGTGGGGGTGGGGCGGAGTGGTTTGCCTGAGACTGAAGCGTTCCCCTGAGGTTGTGCTGGGTAACCTGGGTGGGTGGTCACTCTGTGTGGAACCAGACCTGCCCCTCCATGCACTTTACGGTTTAGGGTCTCCCCCTGGGGTGACCCAGAACATGTCTAGTCCCTGCCTTGCCCCATGACGGCTCAGCTTGAAGAGAGGCATCGGGAAAGGCCCAAACCACTTCTACTAAGCTAATATCTTCTGCCCCCTCCACCGTGTCTCAGGACCGTGTCTCAGGACCCCTCACCATTCACGGTGGCCTCCAGAGAATGGGCTCTGCCATGCAGATGGGTGTTTTGAACAACACCCAGCACCCCAAATGAGTTTACTCATGCAGGAGGAGCAGAGTCCTCATTCCCTCTGTCTGGAGATGATTTCTCTGTTAACGCAGCCACACTGCATTGGCTTTGGGGGGGCGGGGAACCATATCTCAACAAGTGCTCCTGGGTAGGACCCCTGAGTTGTTTGCATGTGAAATGGTCACTTCCGTTGCCACTTTTCCCTACTCATTTTGTACCTGGTTGTCTGATTTTCCCTCATCTATCTCACTTATTGAGCACCTACTATGTACAGTAACATGAGAGACACCAGAGTGCACCAGCAGGTCTGGTCCCTACTTTTAAGGAGCTCACAGTCTCAAGGGAGGGTTCCAGACTCTTACGTGGACAATCAAGATGTTCTGGGACAGATACTAGAATTGCAGCCAGCACAGGGAACCTGGCACACAGGGGACAGGCCTCGAGCTCCCGGAAGAGTAGGCTTCTCTAAAGAAGTAACTTCCAAATCCGGAGTTGATGGATGAGTAGGAGTTAACCAGACAAGGTGGGTAGGAATGTGGGGATGGAAAGTGGGTTCACAGTCAGGGAACCGCATATGCCAAGGCCAGGAGGCAAGAGAAAGTGTGACCCCCATCAGTGGTGACATAGTTAGTGGGACAGACCAGCATGGGCTCATGTGCTCACGGAACAAGGTGTGTTTTATCTGGAGCTTCTGGAAGTCACTCCTCTATCTTGTCTACAAATAGTGATAGAAGAACATCTCTTCCTGCTTATTTACGCACTACTACTTGGGCACTGTATCAGGTTCTTTTCCTATATAATTTTGAATCCTCCCAACAATGCTATAAAGTAGATGTAAATTTTACATTTTTGCAAATCAGGAAATTGAACCTCCGAGAAATCAAGGAGTTGCCTACGACCACACAGCCAGGAAGTGGGGAAACCAGGTTTTAAGCCCAGGTCTACCTGATACTGCAGGCAGGTTTCTTGCCAGCAGTGCTTTGAATAGGAAGTTTGGGGGGTTCCGGTGAGTTTGGGGGGAATATGGCTCCCTCAGGGGAGTGAGAGAAGCATGGGACCCCCACTGTGGCCTGCCTGGGATGGAGCCCGTGGGAAGCCATTTGTTTGGCTGGAGGGGAGGGGCAGATGTAGAGAGAATTTCTGAGGAAAAGGAGTCTGGTTAGTGTGTTCACACATGCTGAGCTACTGGGTCTCAGGTGCTGGTTTTTGCTAATCCGAATACATTGGGAATTGTTTAATAGGATTTTTTCCTTTTAATTAAAATATGATAATGAAACTTGCTGCTTCACTCTTTAAAAGGAATGCTTGAAAATACTCACCTATTCCCCACATGTCTGGCCAGGAGAAACACGGATGTAATTTTATTTGCTGTAGCCATAATGCCAATGAAGGACTCCGTTTTTCTTCATTCAGATGCGGTGCTCCCCCCATTACCACACTGACCTTTCCCATTTCTGACTCCCTTCCCTTGCCAGAGCAAGACCCCTGGCTTCAGGGAGCAGGGCAGGGTGCTCAGGCATTGGCTGGGATCTGGGCATGCACAGAGGAGAAATTGCCAGAAGCTCTGCATCTGAGTCCGGTTTGCTTTGGCTGCTCTTTGGAAGGGGTCGGGAGGAAAGGGAGCAAGCCCCAGGGGTTCAGCCCTGGGAAGACTCATTTAAGTGATGTACCCCTCGTTGTCCCGTCTGCTCCCTGGCCATAGATTTCTACCATTTGGACCCAGTCGTGGCTAAAGCCCCATTTCCCAGCCCGCATCCTACCTCTACTACGTCATCTCCTCCTCTCCTGCATGTCCTGAGAATGGATTCCTCTTTTTCCGCGCCGCTTCTGCTCTCGTCTGGGGTAAACTCCACCCTTCTTTCTGCTTCCCCACCTGTTTGTCTCTTCTGCTCCTTCTCCTTTCCTTCACATCTTTTTCTGGGTCCCCCGCCCCCCACTTTCTTCATTTCCTGCCCTTCTCTCTTCCCCCAGGCAAGCAAGGAGTCCGAGGCCCACCCCTCTTCCTTCTTCCGAGCCCCTGGGGCACCCCGGAAAAGGGAGAATGGCAAGTGAGTCACGGAATTTAAAATAAATAAAACACATCGGGAAGTTCTACATCGGAAGCCGTATAACCCAACCACTGGCATGATTTCCCTCGGATACCCATGATCCTGGCGCTGCGGAAAGACAGCCCACAGCTTGCTGAATCCCTGACCAGCCAGGGATGAAATGGTGCAACTGAATTTGCCCGGAAAGAACGCGCAGACAGAGCCGGGGCCTCCTCTCCCCCTCCCCGGACCCCTCCTCCTCCCCTCCTCTTCCTTGTTCTGTGCACCAAACCGAATATGATTGTGTGTCGCTGCAGAACATCAAAGAGCAAAAGAATTGCTTAAGAAGAAAATATTGGGGTTATGCATCCGAGAACAGCTCTAGCTTCCAGTAACCTCGGGGGCCGCGCATCCATCTTTCATCGGCTCCCAGGAGGCGATCTGCTCGCTGTTGAGCCGCCTGTCAGGGGCTTCGGGGGGTGGTGGGCATGGCGTGCCAGCCGAGGGAGGAGAGTGTTTATGGTTTGGCCACACCGTTCCTTGGGCCTAGCCCAGCATCAGAGACGAAATCCCATTTCAAGGCCCATTTATTGCCAGAGGCCTTGGCTCTTGAGAGATTCCCCGCTTTGCTATCCCTCCTTCACCTCCCTAGGACCGGGAAAGGGAAGCCCGGGCCGTGTGGCTAGCTGAGGCTCCAGACCTGCCAAGCTCCCATCTGTGAGCAGCCTCGAGGGGCAGGGGGCCACCTTGCAGCTGGGGGCCGAGATTCAAGGGTATGTGGGTAGGAGTAGAGGGGGGCTGGGTTGGCAGGAGGAGAGAGGATTTGCAGGTGGACATGGCTCTGGGGCTCTGCAGATCAGCCCCTGCCAGCAGTGATTAGGCAGGAGTCATGAATGCCAGTTCAAGGCAGCACAGACTCCAGGCTTACGCCTAGGGCCCCCAGCAACTTGGATTGGACCTGCAGGCCCCTAGCATCTTGCACCATTTGTTTCCTTTCTCTGGCCTTCTAGAGCCTCCCATAGGAGCTGGAAAGAGCCCGAAAGATAGCCTGTTGTACCAAGCCAGGCGGAAGGGGTGTACCACCACAATGTCATGTTCAGCACAAAGTGGAGGCAGCGATGGGTATGGTTATTCCCGTTGACCCTCTTCCTGCTCAGTACAGGACACCCTTTGGAGGCATAAGCCCCCACCCAGGTTCTCCCAGCTCCAGGAAGCCTTCTCAGGGAGCAGGATAACCTCTTCCCTGTCTGTCACTTGCTGCTCCATGGGGACCCCTGTTGCAATCTGCCCTGTATCCAGATCCTCCAGATAGGTAGCTGCTTTCCCTGCTCGACTGTGACTTCCTTAAGGGTAAAACTTTCTTGATCCTTGTGCCTCCCCACTGCCGCCAAGTCCAGCGCAGTACACGACATGTGATAGATTCATATACATGTGTTCGTCGAAATTGAATTTGAATCTGCCCCTGGCTCCCCCACCTTGCTCACAATGCCATCCAGAGAACAGGGTCAGGTCGACGCCAAGCCACGCCAAAGCATCCGACCTTCCCTCCTGTCACAGAGCCCCACTTGGTAAGGGTAGAAGCCTGGAGGACAGGAAGGGTTGGGGCCGTTAACCAGCCAGGTGGCCCTGCGCCTTCACCTCACCCTCCATAGGACAAGCGTCTGATGCAGTGTTGAATTTTGAAGAGACAAGTGTCTTCCCCCACCCTTCGATCCTGAGGAGGGATTTGCACTTTGATTATTTTTGAAAACAGGTTTGTGTAAAATTTGATTTAAGAAAACATTCTTCTCCCACGTGCTGAAGGATTGAGGGTCTGTAATCCCTCTCAAATCGCCCAGACGAGCTTGGTATTGCAATGCTCGTATCAGAGCTAACAAAGGGGGATTAGCAAGGAAAATTCTGTGTGAAAACCTGCCACGCGCTGAAGGCTTTCAGTGTAAAGCAGATAAGATAGGTACAGCCAAGCCATTTTTAACCCAGTTTTTAGAGCATTCAGAGCCCTCCTTCTGCACTGACAGAGAGCAAGGGCTAGATGCCTGTCTCCTCCCTACCCACCAGCCCTCTCCGCCGGGAGACGTGTTTTTAGTGGGAGGAGAATCTCCTTCACAGAGGGCGACAGGGGCCCGGGCTGGTCTAGGTGTGGTCGGGCAGGAGGCATGACCTGTCAGCCAATGGGCGCCTGGGTTGCCCGCAGGCCACCGAGAGTCCCACACTGTCCCCAGCTGCCAACCCTTCTCAGTAGTTGTCACTACCGAGTTGTCACTGATCAGGAGGCTGAAGGACAAGATGGTAGGTGGTATCATCCTAGGGTGGGTAAGACATCAAGAGCCCCCCTGGACCAGCCCTCTTCTGAGAGTCTGTGTGGCCTAATGGTTAGGGACTCTGGCTTTGAAGTCATCACTCGCCGTGTAGACATAGGCAGGTCTCAGTTTCCTCTGAACAGTGTCCACCTCCTAGCTCTGTTGGGAGAATTAAATGAGATAATACACATTGAGCCGGGGCATATAACACATGCCAAATAACGCAGCTAGGATTACTGTGAGTGAATCAGTACTACTACCCACGAAGAAATCAAAGGAAAAGAGACCCCCCCGTGAGCCTGAATTTTTTGAATAGGGGACATTTGGGGCTTCGTGCCTTTAACAAAACCCCATTCCGGCCCTGACCAAATGTTGGGGCCATGCCATAACCTTTGGTGCAAGTCCGGGCCATAGTCTGGAGTGACTTGTTTTGACCAAATTGACTGGTGGCCCCCCAGCTCCCAGACCAGTCCCTTTGACAGCCTGCTCCATCGAAGCAGGATGAGGGGGTTCAGGCTGGTGAGGGGCTAGAAACTCATCATGTGAGCAAAGTGTAGAAGAGAAAGCTCTGATAAAACAGGGTCTCCACCTTCAGCTCCCTATAGGCCTAGGAGAAAGCAAAAGCAGTGCCGTGAGTTCAGGGTTCGAGAGAACTGATTCTTGTTTACTCTAACCCAACAGCTAGAGCGGCCTGAATACACAGTGGCTTCCCCGGAGAGGTGGTGAGCCTCCCATCACTGGGAGCATCTCAGAAAGCATGTGGATAGCCTCTGATAATGAGGCTGTAGAAGACATTCCTTTGTGGGGTGGAGGCTACAGCTAGTTTGTAAACGCGTGCGTGAGTGTGTGTATCTGGGTGGACATGTGTGCATGAGTGTGTGGACATGTGTGTGTACTGGGGCCAGTCACCGCTCCTTGGGCTGCAGTGTCCTCATCAGCACATGAAAGGCTTTGCTGCTCCCAGTCCTGCTTGCTCAGCCTGGTGTCTGTAGACCTTCCCTGCTCTGCTTAGGGGGCTGCTCCCCTCGGACGGGGCCCGGGTTGCTATCCTCTGTCACTTAGAGCTTAGCGCAGGGCCCGGCCCAGGGAAAAGGCTCGAAAGTGGGGATGGTGGGATGGTTAGATGGGCAGATGATGGGCTTATGGAGTGCTGGGCACTCATGCACACCC